>NW_026652283.1:48288209-48609548 GCF_009828535.3 Hylobates moloch
TGGTCTCGATCTCCTGACCTCGTGATCCACCTGCCTCGGCCTCCCAAAGTGCTGGGATTACAAGCGTGAGCCACCGCGCCCGGCCGACACATCTATTCTTAATAAACCATTTAGTTTAGAAACTGCAAAGCCACACAGCTAACCAAATTGCAGTGCCCAGCTGGTTCTAGGAATACCATTTCGACGTAGCCGAGATTTTTCTAACACTGAAATGCCTGCCAGAGAAGTAGAGGATAGTCAGGCCAAACCTGCCTGCCATGCTGTGTGCCTTTGGGCAAGTTAGAGCTCCTTTCTGGTCCCCAGCAGGCCCACCCACAAATAAGTAGTTGGATTAAATAATCTAAACGTGGGAGCAAAATATTAGAAACAGAAAAATTATAATTTGGCTTTGTTCCTTTTCGTGAGTTGAATTTCAGATTAGTCAGGTGAGTGTTTCTATTTATTTTAGAGGCAGTTCAACCAAGATCTGCTATTTTCATGGCTCTAGCTTTTGATTTCAGATGTGAAACAACAAAACCATGACCCCAAACTTCCTAGACTGTTGGTTGCAGCCACCGTACACAGTTTTCAGTGGTGTGGCATATTGTTAACACAAATGACAAATGTCATTACCTCCTCAATTCTGAAAGAAGAAAAGAAATGGGGAGTGAAAATGAGCTAATGGAATAGCACACTAGGTGTCAAGAGGCCTCATTCTATGACTCTCAGTTTCCCCATCTGTAAAATGGGGAGCGGTTGGAGGCAGGAGAAATCTAGAGGTTGTCTTCCGGCTCTGAAACAAAGTTTGAGTTTCTGAGGCCTCAGCCCTGATTCTAAACAAGGGTGTTGGGTGTGTTGTGCTCTGTTGTGTCCATCTGCAGCTCTGCAGGGGCCACCCCTACTGATTCTGGAGATGGGAGGGGTGGGGCTGAGGGAAATGGAGAGTCTTTACAAAGTGCACAATGGTAAATCCCCGATTTCTGGACAAGTCCCTTTCACTGCGAGCCTGAAAGGCCAAGGAGGGGTGGGCAGGGTGAATGGGCTTGGGGGTGGGCGGGTGAGTACCCTCTTGCCACAGCCCCATTGAAAGTTGGTGGACCTGTCAGCAATGAAAGGAAGTGAGTTAAAGAGGCAAGTGAGGGGGCTGTGCTAGGGGCTCAGCAATCCCCCGACACGGATGAGGGATGGAACCGCAGGCTCGGTCCAGCCCACGTGGACTGCCTGGCAAGGCTGCAGGGCACAACAGGTCCTCCATCGGGGCTTTCTCCCCTCTTGATTTGAATCCCAGTTTTAAACCAGTGACAATATTGTGTCTCCTTTCATGGTGGATTTGGCCGGGATTTATGCCTGAAACTCGTGGAACTGCATTTCTCTGGAAAGGCCAAAGCTGGTGGTGAGGTTGGGGAGTGGGGCTGGGGTGATCGCAGGGCTCAGACCAGTCCATTTCATCAAAATATCTAATCTGGAAAGCTACACACCAACCAGCTCCACATCCACCGCTGACCGTGGCCAACAAACAGCCTGTCAGATGAGTCCAGCAACAGGTCGGTTTAGATGAACAACAGGCCAGTCCAATCAAAGCAATCAGTTCAGTTATAAAAGTGGTAGGGGGGAAAGGAACAATAGAAAAACAACAGTACCAGCAGCTCTGTTTTTACAAAGTGACCGTGCAACTTCCTTGACTATATACAGGGAAGCAACCAAGCAGTTCCCCGACACAATTGCTCAGCCTTGTCCGGTCAATCACTTGGCAGGTCTGGAGGTAGAAGCATTTAGAAATGATACTGTGGTCCAGTCTGACCCCCTGTCTCATGCCGTGGAACCTCAGAATTATGACATTGTCAGAACTGGTAGAGAGTGGGGCTTGAGAATCATGCAGCCTCACCCCTCCTCATCCCAGGGCTTACAAAGAGTCCAGGGTCCTTACCAAGATGCCACGGCACTTCAGGAGACTCCTCTTCTCTCTCTGAGCTGACTGTCCCTCAGCGGCAGCTAGTTCTTCCTTGTGCCTAACCAGAGTCTCTCTCGCTGCAGGAGCAGCTTGGATGCTCCTCCTTGTGGCGAGTCTCCAGAGGTGAGTGTGCTGGGATCCTGGCCTGGGAGTGGGCTGGTGACCCCTCTTCCCTGAGGTAGCAGAGGCCTGGAGGGCCGTCTCTGTGTTTGGTGAATAAACATCAGAGTCTAGTTGCCGGCCTGTCACTCTGCAGCCTTTCAGCGTGTGAGAGGCCAGGTGGGCCGGAAGGAGTTCCCATGGGTGGCATATGAAGAGGCCAGGGTCTGCGGGGGCTGTGGGGGCTGTGGGGACTGCGGGGGCTGCAGGGGCTGGGGCCCAGGCAGGGCCTGCTCTGGATAGCCAGTAGTATCAGCTTTTGCAGGCCATGGAACTTCACACCTTTGAAAGGCTCCAGAGCGGCCCACAGAAAAAATAAACCGTTCCTCCCATCCGTGGCGGATCGGCCATCCTTAGGGGCTCCCGGTCATGCACATGGAAACCCTGTAAAAGGGCCCAGTGTTTCCTTTCCCACTCCCTGAAAGGATATGGGCTGAGTCTTGCCATGGCTGCTGGGGTCGGGCAAGAGTGCTTCATCCACACCAGCGAGGCCTGGGGCCCAGTCCCGCTCCCCTGGGACAGCCACCCCAGCCTCTGAGCCTTAGTTTACACATCTGGCAAGCAGGCATTAAAAAGACCCACCTTAGGGTTTTGTGTGTGTGTGATGGCAGAATAAGGCATATATGTGTATGAACGTACTTAGCACACAGTAGATGCATGATCAGTGTCTTCCTCCTCCTACTGTCTATGGAACCTAGAACAGGTCGGATTTCCTTTAGGAGCCACAGTTCACTTTCCTGGAAAGTGGGGTAGCATCTACATGTGTCAGGATGAAATGAGACAAAGGGCTTAGCACAGGGCCTGGTACCAGAAAGTTCTGCTATCGTATAATTTCTTTTTTCTTTCTGTTCCTCCTCCCCTCTGGGTCTCGGGTACCTCATCTTATAAATGAGAATGGTAACATTTTCTTGACCTACTAGATCAAGAATGCTGAGGATAAAGGCAATGCTACCAGCACTTGATGAGCTTCATTATGCTACAGAACCATAGGAGAGACTAGATCTCAAAACACTTTGACAGCAAGAAGAAAGATTACAAGGCTTAGAGAGTCCTAGGAGTATTATGACAAGACTTAGATGAGGACATGGCTCTTGTCTCATCAAATGATGGTTCAGGCAGGAATGCTGGGAGTCTTAAGGAGAAAGAAGGGCCCCTGCTTCTTGTTGGTACCAGGGAGGGCTTGCTGGAGGCATGGTTTGTCCAAAGCTACGGAGCTCTGTCTTTTCATCTGTCTAGTTTGTTGCAAATGCTTGAGGCCCAGGCTGCTGCTGGCTCCCAGCAAGTTGGGAGATGTCCCCAGAAGTGTCCGTGGTCTCTGGCCTGGGCTTTTCAGAGCTTCAAAGTGACAAACTAGGACCAAGGGGGTTAGGAGGAGCGAGAGTGAGAACAGATCCCAGTGTGAGCTATCCAGCCACAGAACTGGCTGTCTCCAGGGGCAGTGAGCTCCCCGACACGGCAGGTGCCCAGCAGAGGCTGGAGGACCCTGTGACAGGCACTGAGGAGAGACTGTGACAGTGGGTGAAGGGTAGGATGATCTGAGAGATAGGCCTGGAGTCAGGTACCCTGGGCTCCTGTTCAAGCTTTCCAATTTACCGCTGTGACCTTGGATTAGTCTCCCACCTTTGTAAAGTTTGTTTCCTTATATGTAAATTGCCTGTAATTCCTACTTCCAAGAGTTGTTTTGGAGATTAAATGAGATAATGCACATAAAGTATTTAGTACAGTGTCAGAAACTTGGGGGCTTTCCCTGTCACAGCTTAGATTCTAAGATCTTTCAGGCTGAAATTTGTAGGGGAAGGTTAAGATCCTATTCTTTGAGGATTTTGAAATTATAGGAGATTGAATCCATTTATTTAACAGGTGCTTATTTAAAGCTTATCCTATGCTGAATACTTTTCTATGGGCTTTATAAATATTCATTCAGTCTTCACAACACTATGAGCTAGGTACTATTCTTACCCCCAGTTTATAGATAAATACACTGAGACAGAGAGAAGGTTAAGTAACTTGCCTATAGTCACACAGCTAAGGAAGTGATAGAGCTGAGATTGAAGTCTGGTTCCAGAGTCTATGCATGAAGATTCTAAAACCATGAGACTTTAAAACCATTCCATATTCCTAAGGTTACAGAGAATTTGAGATTATGGGACTTATATTAATAATCGCAAATGTCCAGGATGAAACGGTTCTAGGGCATACTTTTTCTGCAAAGGATCGGGTTGTAAATATTTTCCTTTGGCTTGGCAGGCCATAAGGTCTCTGTCACATTACTCAACTCTGCCGTTGTAGCCATATCTAAACAAATGGGTTCCAATAAAACTTTATTTACAAAAGCAGGTGGCAGGTGGATTTGGCCCTTGTGTTATAGTTTGCTGATCCCTGTTCTTGATGCATTGTCTGCTCTGCTGAGTGCCTTGGTGAGGGCTCCCTTCAGGACTGAGCCCCAGAGGAGCCCAGCTGTGCCCCTCATTTGGAGATGCAGAAGGGTCTGCGGGGGCCAGGCTGGCTCCCAGGGTGTGGGTGCCTCTGAATGTGGTTCTCCCTTTCTGTCCTAGAGAGGCTGTTGAAAAGGCTCCTCTCTCCAGCAGTGGCGCCTCATTACTCATGGTTGGAAAACAATGTTAATTTCCCCCAAGCGGGAAGCAGCTGCACTTGTGAGCCAGGGCTCATTTTGCTGCATGAATATTTATGGCATGTCCCCTAATTAAGCTCAGAAATAAAATTTATCCTGCTAACAGGGTCCACAGAAGACTGGAAGGCCATGTCAGGAACCAGCCTCTTATGCCTGTGAAGTAGGGTTGTCAATGAAGCATTTGTTTCCAGAGCCACTTGGTCAGGGACAGTGTCCACAGGAGCATTTCCTGGAAGGTCAAGCACCCTTGGTGTAGTCACATGCTTGTGCGAGGGGACACCTACGCCACCTTGCTGAGCAGTGATGGATGGCTATTGTCCCAGGCCTGCATGTGGTGACACAGAGGTGACTCCAGGCCAGAGCCCTTAGCAATACTTCTTTTCTTTTAGCCAGTGTGACTCAGGTATTTTCTGATTGGGTGTCAAAGGCCACTCCAGTATAAATAGCCCAGAGAGAAAGCACCCTGGAGTGGGAACCAGGAGAGATGGGTTTGAGTTGCTCCCCTGACACTGATTCTAGCTGACCTGGGGCCGGCCTGCCTGTTCTCCCAGCCTCAGGCCCCCATTTTGTTAAAATGATGGCAGACCATCAACATCATGTAGTTACTGGGAATCATGGGAGACGATGGAAGATAAAGTCTTTTGGGGAATGATTCTCACCATGATTTGGAATTTCCTTTACCTCCAGGCCCTCCCTCCCTTAAATCCCCAGAACCAAGGAAAGCCTGGGCCTAGGCCAGTAACCTTGAGGGCTTCCGGAAACCATAAATCTTGGCCTTTCCTTGAGGGGTCCTATCTCCAGAGAACTGCCTGGGCCCTCATATCCTCTTCCACAAAGCCAATAAACCAAGCAAACACCATAAAGCTCCTCACCCCACCTGAGCTTTCCCCCACGGTCAGGGTCGGACCCGGTCAAGAGTCATGAGTTTCAGAACATGGCTATAAAATTGCACGTGGCTCCTCCCCATTTCCTTTCCAGAATGGAACTTACCTTTGCTTTCTCTCTTCCGTCCTCTTTTCGATAAGTTTCCTCTTTCATTTCTTTCCAGCACCTGAAAGATCCCATCTTGTGTTCCCAGCCCCACCTCCCAGTTGCTGGTGGGGGCTTGGGGAGGAGGACGCTTTCCTAAGGCAGGTCTGGGGGGTGTAATCAACCGCGGGCCTTGGCGACTGGCACACCTTGTAAATTCAAAAGTCAACAAGATGTGGAAGCAAAGGAGACCCTGGGGCTGGAGAGGAGGAAGTGGGGAGGTGAGGGTGGGCCTTATCTTGTGAAGTCGGTCAGGGGTGGCTTCTGTGCCCTCTGCCTCCCCTGGCAGGGCCTGCCCCACCCCCTGGAGCGTGGAACTTCCTGCTCTCATTCTTCACCTTCACATCCTGAGCTCAGAACTGATCATAGCTACAGCCTGGACCCTGGAAGGGGCCCTAGAGGCTTTCTGTCCCACACTGTCTCACTACAGATGGGGAGGCTGAAAAAACTGGGAGGGCCTTGCCCTAGGTCAGTGTCAGAGTGGAAATAACACTGGGCTGGGGCCAGGACACCTGGTCTCTGGTTCTTGCCTGGGCTGAGTCCAGACCTCAGTTGCAGACCGTAGCCTTACCTCTGACCCCTAGGTTACCATGAGATGGGAGGAAAGATCACAGCTTCTTAGGGCCCATCTCAACCACAGAACCATAGGAACCACTTAATGGCTATTTGCATCCGGGACACACTCTTCGCTGAAAAGGGATGCCATGATCTTACCAATTTGGAAGTTTGGTGCAGTGGGCTCATTAGAGCACTGTAGCAGAGGTGTGACATTCACACAAGTCACTTTAACCTCTCTGGACTTGAGCTTCCTCATCTGTAAAATGGGGATAATAATCCTCCCCACCCCCCTCCACCCCCTGCCAACTATCCCGTCAGCTTCTGATGAGGGTCAAAGGAGATACTGATTCAGTGTTTTGTTAGATGAATGTGTTTACATGTGAAAGAATAAATATTAAAATTATACCTATTGTTTTGTTATTATTTGGTGTTTATTCTCCTTCCTGGCCAGCCAGAAGGAGCTGGTGTTTTTTGAAGACCTAAGCCTGGGAGCAAATTTTTTGTGGTCAGAGAGGCCGAGAGTGGGCCCAGGATCTCTGCCAGGGCCTGTCAGGGCCCAGATTTGGGGAGGGGAGCTGCAGCATTAGAGGCCTGAGACCCCTTTATCCTTGATTAGGTCCAAAGCTGTTGGGTGGAACTGTGGCACCTGCAGAGTTAACTGTGTCCACGGTGTATCATTGCGCTAAGACAGGCTCAGAGAGAGCTTAAGGGGCCTATATTTAAATACATACCTTTCTGTTTCCACAGCTCATGTATTTTGGGGAGGAAAATTTAATCCATATACTTTTAGTTCATTTGCATTAAAGTCATCACAAAGCTTTGTCCGAGCCATTTTGAGCTTGTGTGGCCTGTCGGGGAATCTTCACTATCTTTCGAAGGCCTTTTCCTCCTCTCTAGACAAACAGGAAATCATACTCTGCCCAGGATCAACCAACCCGAAACCTACAGTGCTGCCTGCCTCACCTGCCTTCTCACACCTGGAGATGACAGGCCCAGATCAAGTTCCCCTGGAGCCCAGCAAACTCTCATGCCTGGCAATTAAATGCCTCCATGATTTGCCCCAAGCTATCTTGATGGCAGTTGTCCCCTAACCACCAGGCACGGTGATGGTCATGGAAACCTCTGTTCCTGCCATTCCTTCTCCCCTGGCTACATTTCCTCCTGACATTTTGCCCGTTCTTTGAGGCCCAGCTGCGGCTCAACCTCAGCCTTCCCTTGATCATCCTTATGCAAGCAGTTGCATAAGCAGTTGCCGGCTCAGGATTCGGTACTAAGTGTCATCGGTAAACGTTTACTGGATAGATGAATGGGATGGTGGATGACGGGCTGGGATAATTTATCCTATATTTTCTTCTTGCTTCTCCCTCTTCTCCTGAAATGTGTCTGGCCCAGGTTTTGGTACAAACGGAGGTTTGAGGAATGCCTAATGAATGAATGCATGTGCAGTGAATAGATGGCTGTAGAAATCCATTTATAGAGCACATGCTATGGGCTCTGCATGGGGCCAGATGCTGGTATCACAGCTGTGAAGAAGACGTGCTTCCTGCCCTCATCTTTCACATTGTAGCTGAGAAGTCAGGCAGACACCGGGAATTGCACAATCTATTATGTATTTAGTTACTCTTGTGATAAATGCGAGGAGGGAGGAAAATGAATATGTGTATGAGTGAAGAATATGTGTATGAGTGAAGGAAGGAGTAAACAAATAGAATGAGGGAGGAAATGAATATGTACATGAATAAATGAATACTGGGGAGAATAATTAATGGAATGATGGATGAAGATGAATTCACGGTGAAGAAAAAGACCCCAAGCCGTGTGACACAGTATTTGTGGACACAAGGCCTAGAGGCCACTAGGCCACTGTGGCCTGAAGTCAGCCCCTCTCTTGTTTCCCAGGGGGCAGGAGCAGCAGGCGGGTGGGGAGAGGTAAGGCCCTCTGCATCCTGAGGTCGGCAGCACTGCTACCATCTTAGCATCTCCCAAACTTTAGTCTCAGAAAGGGTGGGTGTTTGTGAGTTTAACCTGGAGAATCTCAAGGCCTGCAGGGTTGGATTTTTCTTTTCTTTCTTTTTTTTTTTTTTTTTTTTTGAGACAGTCTCACTCTGTTGCCCAGGCTGGAGTGCAGTGGTGTGATCTCGGCCCACTGCAACCTCCACCTCCTGGGTTCAAGCAATTCTCCTGCCTTAGCCTCCTGAGTGGCTGGGACTACAGATGCACGCCACCATGCCTGGCTGCTTTTTTTTTTTTTTTTTTGAGACAGAGTCTCGCTCTGTTGCCAGGCTGGAGTGCAGTGGTGCAATCTCGGTCACTGCAACCTCCGCCTCCTGGGTTCAAGCGATTCTCTTGCCTCAGCCTCTTCAATAGCTGGGATTACAGGCATGCACCACCACGCCTCGCTAATTTTTGTATTTTTAGTAGAGATGGGGTTTCACCATGTTGGCCAGGCTGATCTTGAACTCCTGACCTCAGGTGATCCACCCATCTCGGCCTCCCAAAGTGCTGGGATTACAGGAGCGAGCCACTGCACCTGGCCACAGGGTCTGAGTTTTGCTCAGCACATGGCATAATCCTCAAAGTTTTCACAAACGCATCCACACCACACGTATCCTCCACTGGGAGAAATTAGCTGGAGAGGGAGGGGCCTGCCCAAGGCCCCAACAGCAGAGTCCTGACCTCCAGGAGCCTGAGACAGACAAGGCCCATTTTGACCCAGCTCCTTTCGTCCCCCTCTGAGTTCTGCTAATCCTCTTCCTTTGCACCCTCTCCAGCCCCACAGGCCCTACCCTCTCCTGGCACATGCTGGGCACACTCCTGCCTTGGAGCCTTGGTGCTCCTAATTCCCTTTGCCTGGGATGCTCCCGCTAGACGTCTGCAGAGCTCACTCACTTCCTTCCAGTCTTCTCTCAGAAGTTACCCTATTAGCGAGGCCTTGTGTGGCTACTGTATCCATAATTTTGTCCCTGATCCCTTCCTTTGATATTCCATTCCCTTGCTTTGATGTTTCTTTATAGCACTTCTCCTTATCTAACACTGTATGTTTTTCTTATTAGTTTATGATCTGTTTCTCCCATGATCCGTTTCTCCCACTAGGATGTGAACTCCAGGAGGGCAGAGATTTCGTATCGCTTTGTTCGCTACTGTATTCCAGCAGCTGGAATCCAGCCTGACACACAGTAGTTGCCCACTACATATGCACTGAATGAATGAATGAAGCAAACTCTCAAACCCGGTCTCTCCTCTCCATCCAAAAGTCACTCTCACTGTCTTTCCTTGCTGGGACCCTGCAGCAGCCTCTTACCTGATTCTCAGCCTCCTCCCTGACCCCTCAGCTTCCTCCCTGACCCCCAGCCTCCTCCCTGACCCCCAGCCTCTTCCTTAACCCTCAGCCCCCTCCCTGACGCTCAGCCTCCTCCCTGACCCCCAGCCTCCTCCCCTATTCCACAATCTCTTCTTTGGCTCGGAGCAATGTTTCCTCTATGGTAAATCTGACCATATTTTTTGACTTCTGGAAATTTCTTACTGTGCTCCCTTTCCTTTCTCTTGATTCTGTCTCTCCTGATCCTGTAAAACATAGATCTAAAATAACACACGTGCAGTGTCTGACCCACGGTGTGTACTTGCAAGTGGTAGTTCTCGCCAGCCCTGACGACAGGGCCTCTGGACGGAAGGTGCAATGAGGAGGGGAGGCTATGCGAGGGTGTGCTGGGTGCGGACAGCATGGGCAAGCAGCTGGGGGTGCAGTGGTGTAGAGTGAATGGACAGGGTGTGGCCAGGCCCTGCACACCAATTTTAGTAGGAGGATCCTGGGATGCCAGGTGAGAGGATTGGTTGGGATCAGATCCCAGAAGGTGTTGACTGTAAAAGTGAGAGCTCTGCCCCATTCTGCAGGCAATGGGAAACCTCTGTGAGCTCCTTCAACAAACTCAACAGGTTGCCAAGCACTGATTGTGAGTAAGTGCTATAATGGGCACTCTCATGGGCAGGCTTCAATAGTATCCTATACCAATCCACAGACATCTGTATTACTGTCCCCATTCTACGTGTGGGGAAACTAAAACATAAAAAGGTGGAATAATTTCCCCAAGGTAACCTTGGGAAACTAATACAGTGGGGAATTGAGCCCAGGCCTAGGCGACCCTAAATCTTTGTATCTTTTCACCATCTAGAGGCCTATTGCTCACCAGATGTGTGGATGAACAAACCTGAACAGCCTGGAGGCTGGTGATATCTAGCCCCACAGCGCCGCCTCCTTGGTCCCCCAAGCAGCTTCCATAACTCCAAGACTTCACGCAGCCTTTTCTGAACTTGGAAGTCAAGAGAAAATTCACAGAACTTTGGAAAATACGTTTTCTTTTAAGGAAGAATTTTTTGTTTTCATTTCAACAGCCCTGGCTGGTGATGAGGGGTGAAGCGAGGTGCCCTGTTTTCCATCCTAACACCTATTTCCAGGTGGGGGCAGGGAGGGCTCCAACCTGAAATGTTATTTCAAAACCTTTCCGGGCCCTGCAGCTCCATTTCCAGGCCACATGCTACAAAGCACGGCACGATTTCCCATTACGTGCTGTTGCCCTTTCTGGTCTGAGCACCTTTCAAAGTGGGAAGACCCAGCCTGCTCCAACACCCTCCCTCCTGTCCCCATAAATTAAGTCTCACTGCCTGATGTGAGGCTTAAATAAATAGCTTTGCCCGGCACCCGATGGCCACACTCCTGATAGATGGGCTTGCCAAGAGCAGCAAACTCAGCTCCCTCCTCCCGGCCCCTCCACAGAGAGAAGATGAAACTGGTGTTTTGCAAATGCTTCCTGCCTGCTTTCTGCCAGCCAAGGCACATTCCAACAAGAGCAGGCCAGCAAAGTCTTGTCATCTGACGGGGTGAGGACAGAGATGGATGATGCGCTCTTTGCCAGAGAAGGCCACGTTCAGACACTCCCAGATAGCCAGCTGCCACTTTATTAACAGCAAAGATCCCCATCTGAAAGGGGCTGGGAAAGAAAATATTTATGCTTGCCTGTCAGGAGGACCTTCATTTTTCTTCTGGGGAGCCAGCCAGGGTGCTAGTCCAGGGATGGAGGAGTGTGACGTGCCCATAGGGTTGCCCCTGGCCCTTCTGCAGCCCAGGGTTGATGGAGGGTCCAAAATGTTCCCAGGGCAGGGTCCAAAATGTTCTGGATGGGGTCAGGAGGTTTCAGAAGAGCTGGACATAGGGAGTTCAGGGCCTGAGAAACCAGAACACACCCTGGCACCTGTTAACTGTAAACAAGAGGACCTGGGTGTGGGAGTGGGTGCTACAGTTAGAAATCAGCAGCAAATAGGCCATTAAATGATCTCATTATTAATTAAAAACACATAGCAGCATGCATCTGATAAAAACTTTGTACTAAGGATAAAATGATTTCGTATTGGCAGAAAATATCAACACTGGAGTAGAGCTTGTCATTTAAGCTGGGCATATATTAAAATCAGTTTATATTATTACTCTTCTCAGGGTCATTATTTTGAACAAAAGTTGAAAACCAGTTCTTTAATGGTTTCAGAGATGCCTGTGAATCTGCACTTGGGAAGACCTTGCCACACTCTGGGAGACAGCTGTACCCAATTATAGTAAGTGAGTCATAAGGTGCTAGGCTGAACAAGTCCCGTGCCCTAGGGAATGGAGGCTTTGGCCTCACAGGAGTGCCAGGATTGTTCTCTTAGACCCTACTGAGGTTCCTCTCCCCCAGTTTTGAATGTTGGATTATTTATGATCCCAACGGAGCATGCACATTGGAGTCACAGACCTGAGTTCAAATCCCAGCTCTACCACTTAGCAGCTGTGAAATCAACCCTGAACACCTTATTCATTTTAGCCTCCTGTTTCATAAAATGGAGCTAATAAATGTCTCCCTCTTGGGGCTGTCCTGAGAATAAAGTGAGAGGAGGTCTGTGAAATGCTCGCCACAGTAAGAGTTGCATACATAAGAGGCAGCAGTAACGGGAGCAGTGCGCACACATTCCACTATGTCTCTAGGGGTGTAGCAATAATCTTTATTGATGTGTGACTGAATATGTGCAAATGTGTGCAAGCATCATTCCTAGTGTGTATGTGTTTAAGTCTGCTCAGGCTGCTATGACAAAATACTATAGACTGGGTGGCTTAAGCAACAGACGTTTATTTCTCATAGTTTTGGAGGCTGAGAAGTCCAAGATCAAGGTGCCAGCAACTTTGGTTTCTGGTGAGGACTGTTTATGGTTTGTGCGTGGCCACTTTCTCCCTGTATCCTCAAGTGGGAGGGGGGAGAGAGAGAGACAGAGAGAGAGAGAAAGAGAGAGAGAGAGATCTTATAAAAACACTAATCCCATCATAGGGTCCCACCCTCGAGACTTGATCTAAACCTAATTACCTCCCAAGGGCCCAACCCGAAATACCATCACATTGGGGCTTAGGGCTTTGACATGTGAATTTTAGGGGAACACATTCAGTCCATAACAGTATCTACATCTGATATCTGTATAGTTCATATCTCTATCAGCTGGTGAACCTGTACATTGTACAGGTGTTATTGAATACTTATGGAGCTATGGAGGTTTATAGATACTGTATACACCTCTACGTATGGACCTTTCTACACATGAGAGTGTACCAGAGGTTAAAACCAAGGGCTCAGACTACAGGTCTGTGTAGCATGTGTACATGTGTGTATACAAGCATGGGAAGGACATGACTTGGGCTACAGTAGGCAGCTACCCCTCAGCCCAGTATGGCAAGTCTCCTGCTCCCATCAGCCCATAGCACTGCCAAAGGGACCCAGGCAGAGGGACTCAGAGGTTCACTAGGACTGGGGATCTGTCAAGCCTGAGATCCTTAGCTGCAGGTACCTGAGGATTTGTCCTGTGCTGTGGCAGAGCCCCTGCCCTTGAGGGTGCAGTTTGCCTGGGGAGGGGACATGGAGCCTGTCCTTGATATTATGGGGACTTTATTAGCTCATCTTCATCCAGTGTGGGACCCATCTTCATCTATTCAAATGGATCATTTTTCTCATTGAGAGCCTTCCAAGCTCCAGCTCAAATGACATTTGCTTAGCAATTGGCCTGTTTGAAAAAGCCGACATATTGGAGCTGAGGCATGCACAGGCTGCACCATCTTTCCGAGCTGGGGGTGCAGGGAGACAGACCCACGGGAGAGGGTAGAGGGAGGTGGGGGCGTTCAGTTGGTCAAGGATCCCGCGGAAACAGGCAAACACATTATCCACTCCAACACAGGCAATTTTGTCCCCAGGGTAGCTAATTAGCAGGCGGCTGCACGGGCTCTGTACTTGACTTGCAGAATTAGAATGCTCAGCACAGAGATCTGTGTTTATGCTCAAAATCTGTTGTCCCCCTTCTCCAATCAGGAGAGGAGCGCTGTCAGCTCTGGAGCCATGAGATTGCTCAACTGGCATTTCAGGGGCCTGATGGGCTCCTCCTCCAGAGAAACTTCTTCCCTGTTGGAGGCTTCAGAAAATGGCAAGCCCATCAATGCAGGCACAGGACACATCCACACAAGCACAAATATCTCCTCATTTACATATACGTGACACAAAGGCACAGTCACACACATTTGCCCAGAAGCATAGGCACCCACCCCCAGAGACACATGTGTGTAGCATATGCACCTTCACAGCTTCTGGGAACATATGTGCAAGGGTACACACATAGAGAAATTGCTTAAATCTACAGAAACAAAAATTCTCAGAAACCGGCATCAGTAATTCTCAATTGGAATCTCAGAATCAGAGACGAGATCACGTAAGAGTGATAGGTATCAGATATCCGATACTAGGTTCAGAAGTTATACGAGACTCAGAATTCTCAAATCAGAATCACCAGGGGGCTTTGTATAAATACTCATATTGGGTTCCTCCAGAATCTGGTAAGTCATCAAGTGAGACATGGTAGTAGCCATGTGAATTTTGAAAGGCTCACTTGTGTAATGAAAACAGAACATTTTTGTTATTAAAAATAAAATTAAATGGCTCATCCCTATTAAGAATAATTTGATTTGGTGAGAACTGTTATGATTTAAAACAATTTTTCTAATTTTAGTTTTTTTGAGACAGGGTCATGCTCTGTTGCCCAGGCTGGAGTACAATGGCATAATCTTGGCTTAGTGCAACCTCTGCTTCCTGGGCTCAAGTGATCCTCTCATTTCAGCCTCTCAAAAAGCTGGGACTACAGGCACACACCGCCATACCTGGTTAAATTTTGAATCTTTTTTGGTAGAGATGGGGTTTTGGCATGTTGTCCAGGCTGGTCTCGAACTACTGGGCTCAAGCAATCCTCCAGCCTCGGCCTCCCAAAGTGCTAAGATTACAGGCCTGATCTACTGTGCCCAGCCATGATTTTTTTAAAAAGTGATGGCATTCTTGTTTTGTTGTTTCAAGAACAGAATAACTTGAAGCTGGAACTTTCCTGGTGGATGTCTTCATGTCATTTAAAACAGATAGGAACAGTGACAAATACAACTTGTCCAGGAGATTTTGTTTCCATTACAGGTGTTTCAGACTCACTGTCTAAATAGGGAGGGCCTCTGGTTCCACCTTTCCTGCTACAGATAGGGAAACTGAGGTCCAGGTAGGACGAGCTACTGCTTAAAGTCATAGAGCCATTAGTGATTTCTGTGAGTAAATGTATACAGTAAGTGCTCAATGAATGTTAGCTACTATATTACTATTATTGTTATCATCAAAAGTTATTGTGATTAGCAGAGCAAGGCTAAGACTCCAGAACTCCTTCTCCCTCTGCTTTATGGGCTCAAGATCTCTCTCCCAGTTGAGAAGACACTGAAGGTGAAGTAGAAATCTGGGCCCCCACCCAGTCCTATCTTCTGTAATTAAGCCTAGTGGATGTACTCCTATTCTTCCAGTTTCCAGAGAAAAAGGCTAAGGAAGGTTGTTAGGAATAAGTGGGGGTGGGCAGAGGGGGCAGCATGATGAAACTTTGAAGGGAGGTCCTGTCTTGGTGAGGGGCTTCAAAAGACAGCAGCCTCCTTCTGCAACCTTGGGAGAGGCCAGCCTTTGGAGACACCATCTTTGATTAGCATGGGCAGGACACAGCAGCTGCAGGTCGTGGGGCTGGCAGCACCCTTTCTGCCTTCAGCTCCCTGGGGAGTCTCTTCAGTCCAAGGAAATCTTTGGTTCTAACCACTTCTCCGAGCCAGGACTGCTGGGTGGTCTAGGGGCAGGAGGGCAGAATGAGGGTGGGTCAGGGCAGGCCTCTGGTGCAGCAAGGGGTGTGGGGTGGAAGACTTGGGGTGGGGGGAAGTGGAATCGATGTGAGTGGGGTGGGGACGGGGAGGGCTGGCGCAAAGGGAGAGTTGAGGTCAGCGTTGGGAAAGTTTGTGGGGGCGGGGGGAGGGAGTAGGCGGGACCAGCAGATGCCAGAACGCTAAGAGGGTCCAGGGGACCCGGTAGGGGTCCATGACAGGGTGGAGAGGGGGCCCCTCCCCCCCCAGATCCCGCTGTCCCAGGTGGCTAGCAGGAGGGGTACACCGCGAGTAACTGAGCCCCCCCTACATTTTGTGTCTGAGGCTCCAGAACATGTGGCCGACACGCCCCCCACTCCCAAAGGGCTGTCATTTGGAACATATTTGCAGACACATGGATTGTTTTTAAGTTAATGCTTTTTAATTCACTGTTTCCCAGTTGTCGTTTTTTATTGCAAAGGCGGATTCTGCCCGTGTGTGTTCCTTTGCGGGGGCGGGGGATGGGGGTAGCTTCGCGGGCAAAGATCCGATGAGAGAGAGGCAGAGACAATGAGAGGCAGAGACAGAGGCAAAGGCACAGCGAGACACCGGGGAAACGGGGAAGCAGGTCAGAGAGGATGAGAGAGACAGGCCGGAAGAGGCTGTGCCCAGGAGCCTGGACAAGGGATGCCGTGCCCAGGGAGGGGAAGGCCAGGGGCCGCTCTAGCGGCGAGGGGCGGAGGGTGTGCTGAGAAATCCAGCTCCGGGGACCTAGGCTGACGCCCCCACCTTCGCCTAAGGCCCCTGGGGCTGAGCTTGCTTCCCCCTGGCTCTCTGGTTCCTTTCCGAGTAGAGGAGGGTGAACTGGCCCTTGGGAGAGGGCTGGAGGGACGTGGCGGGAACGGGCTGAGTACGCAGGACCCGGGTCGGCAAGGGCTGGGGCTTTGAGATCAGAGAGAGAAGAGGACCCGGGAGTCGGAGGCGATCTCCCTGGCCCCAGCCGACCCTCTGAGCTCTAGCGAGCCTGAATCCCACTCTGGGAGTGGCGCCCCCCACCCCCACCCCCGCCTGCTGCGCCGCCCGGGGCCAGCGCCCTAACCTCTCGGAGCCTGGCCCTGCCACCTGTAGAAGGAAGGCGCGCTGGTGGCCCGTTCAAGCAGGCGGTGGCAGCACCGGGGGCCTTCAAGAAGGGACGAAACGGCTCAGGGGCCGGGGAAGCTTGTCTCGGTTGACAACGCCTGGGCTGGGCGGTTACAGCAGCAATCCCGGGATTCTCGCCCCGGGGGGTCCTGTTTACGCAGGACTCGCGGCGGACTGGAGGGAGTGGGGCGCTAGAGCTTCCTTCCTTAGCAGCTGAGAACCATTTCATCCCCACCACCGCCATCCTGAGACCCCTCCTCTCCCCATCTGCGTCGGCTTCCCGCGAACCTTCCCCGGCGGCATCTTCAAACACACAGCGGCGGACACACAAAGACGCTCGCGAGCCAGCACTAGTGTAGGCACTCGGGCACACACAGATACACGACGCAAGGTCCCGGGGACTCGGATGGAGCCGCAGTGTCCCCGGCCCGGGCGGAGAGGGCTCGCGCGTAGGGGCAGCTGCTCCCGGGCCGCTCTCACCCCGGGCGCGCGGCTCTCAGGCCGGGAGTTGGCGAGCTGAAAGCCCGGGATAATTAGCGCTAATTACGTGTGTGCAAACAGCCACGGCAGAGGGCGCGGGCTGGGCCGCGGGGCCGCCCCTCCCCCGGCCTGACCCCGGCAGTCCCATCGCAGTGGAGGGGCTCTGCTGGCGCAGCTCGAGTCGACCGCTAGGGGAGGGCGCGCAGAAGGACCCACGAGACCCGGGAATCGGGGTGCGCCATCTGCGCCCAGAGCCACCGAGCCCCGACCACACACGCGGACGCGCGCTGCGGCCCGGGAATCTCGGGATGGCGGGTCACAATCGGGCCAGAGGCTGAGCCCAGAACTGGGGGCCGAACACCCGCTGCCCTTCGCTGCCCTTCAGCGGGGACCGGGCGGGGTGGGGCTCAGCATTCTGGCCCCTAGGCTTCTCCGACTGTTTTGGCCTCCGGAGCCACCCGGTGTCTGCGGAAGATTGGAAGCGACTCTCCAGCACCCCGCCGCCGAGGCCCTCTCTCCCAGGCCATGCAGGCTGGCGCCGAGGCCGCAGGACATGGAAGGACTGGTGCTGGTGCCGGAAGGCCAGACAGTCTCTGTCCGGATGAGCCACATGATCCCCCAAAGAGCAGCCTGAGCCTTAGTCTGCGCGCCCAAAAAATGAGAATGCAGAGACCATGCTATACCTCGTTGGAGGGGCTTCAGATGCTGAGTACACGGGGGTGGGGGCCGGGAGGGCAGGAGAAAGGGCTTTACACGAATCTTAACGTGTGAATGTTTGCACTGAGAGCCAGACTTAGCGATCTCTTTTCATGGGCTTAGGTGCCTGCGGCGGGCTGGCTTGGCGTGGCAGCGGATAATTATATTCCTATAATTATAAATGAAGCTCAGAGAGGCCAAACGTCTCACAAGAGGTCACACAGCAGTAAGAGGCAGCTGGTTTTTCTGACTTCAAATTTCAAGTTCAGACTGCACAACTCTCCGCCATCCCTCCCGGACGCCCCTGGAACCCCAGGCACCTCCGGGCCCTCAGCGAAGCCTGGAAGCTGCGGGCGAAGCGGAGCGCGAGAGAGGTTGCGCTCTGCGGGTTGGGCAGCCGGGGCTCGCTGCAGGCCCTTGGCGCCCTCTTGCGTTCGTGGCCGGAGGCGCAGGCGACTGCTGGTCTGACCCGTGTCCGCGGTCCCGCTGGACTTGGATGCGGCATCTGACTCCTCTGCCTCAATGATTGCGCAGGCGAGGGTCGATTAGCTGCGGAGAGGGTGACCTGAGACGACACGACGATGCATTCTGTATACCGTACGCTTTGTATGCTGTAAAGCACGTGGGACACCCGGTCACAGCGTTTCAACACCACGGTAGTTTTCCACTCGCTTCCACCCCATCCTTGATTTTTTTACAAGAGTCCGGTAAGGCCGGCAGGGCAAGAATTATTATTCCCACTATACAGATGGGGCAACCGAAGCAGGCCCAAGGCCACTCGCTGGCGAGTAGCGGAGCCAGCACCCGGACTGGATCTGCTTCCCCCCTCACGTGCACCCGGCTCCCAGGCTGGGGTCTGGCTCTCACCGAGGTTTAAGGAAGAGGGCTTTGGAGCCAGACAGACTCGGGTTCAAATCCTAGTCTCGAACAGGCTGTGAGGTCTCAGAGAAACTACAGAACACTTCTGGGTCTCAGTTCTGAATCTGTAAAACCGGGAGGACCCCGCCTCTTAGGACTGTTGGGGGAGGGGTGAATTACGAACCAGGGCCAGGCGACTGGAGCGCACAGTACAACGCGGGGTACCAGCGCCATGGCTGCTTTAATCAGGGAGGATGGCATTTGGTGTGACTACCCCAGCTGGTGGTGGGTGGGCGGCAAACCGAGGATTACACACCTCCGTGGCTAACCAGAGAACCGAGAGCTCAGGGTTGGGGCTGCTGCTGGGACATGAGCCCAGCACTGTGTTGCCGGCTGCCCACAGCCCTGCAATTCAGCAACCTTTCTCCAGGGCCTTGGACAGGTTCTGGGAGGCCTCCTCCTCCTTACAGGTGGGGACACACAGGCCCCGAGATGAAAGCTGTAACCTTCCCCATCTGCAAGACCCAGAGTCTAGGGCTGTCTTCAGAGCCAACAAAAACCAGTGTGGGGAAGGTGGGGCTTCGTGAGATCTAGCTGGGAAGACAAGTGCCTGGCTGCAGGTGCAGGGAGTTGGTGCAGTTTGAGCCCAGTGGTTCTCAAACTGCTGGAGCATCAGAATCAACTAGAAGCCTTGCGAAAACACTTGCTAAGCCTCTTCCCCTAGGGTTCTGACACAGTAGTTCTGGTGTGGGGTAGGAGAATCGGCAGTTCCCAGGTGATGCATGACACTTTGAGAGTCACTGCTCTAACCCTTCAGAGAACTTCCTCTGAGGCTTCTCAGTTCACCAGCTCCACATTCACACTACCTCTGTCTGGGCTGCTCTTATTCTGGTCGGTTTCACAGAACATTTCTGGGCTGGCCCTCAGCATCAACAGGAGGAATGTGGCTGGGCCTCCAAGCTGCCTTCCTCCTGGTCCCTTCACACCTGTGGCTCAGAGGAGAACGACTTCTACAACTGCCACATAGGACAGTCAGGCCAACTTTCTGGAGGAGAACTGAACTTGAAGGTCTGCTAGAGGGGAGTTAGGGCCACAGCCTGGCCAGGGAGTGAAAGGTGGACACTGAGCCAAAGGCAGACCCTCCGATGGTTGCATGCATCTAGTCGGCAGGGACTTAGGGTCCTGGCTCTAATCCTCCTGGTGGAACACTCACAGCCCAGGGCTGGAAACAGGGGTGAAGGGGATGGCAATAAGCACTCAAATGAATGAACCGCTGCCAGCCAGGCAGGCCAGGCCCAGGTGGCAGAAAAGTCCTTCAGATGGTGGTTCAAACAGGAGTATGGCAGGGTGGCCACAGTAGCTGCCCTTCCTGCCTTGGTTTCTCCATCTGAGGAAGGCACGTCATGTGTTTGCTGTTTCCCTGACCTTCCCAAGCTGCCAGCAGGATAATATATGGAAATTGCTTTGACCTCCTGAGAAAAGAGGGTCTCCAGGAATAGAAAGTTCAGCTGCTAATCCCGTCCCCCCAGACTTCCCACTAATTCCGGCTTCCGATGTCAGCCTGGCAGGTTGAGTTTAGCCAAAGAAAGAACAACTTAGAGGGCTGATGGTTTTTCTAATGGCCCCAGTTCTCCAAACACACCCACACACAATACACATGCACACACAGCCTGGTCACAGACCTCCCCACATGCACAGCCTTCCCTACCCTCGCTCACATACGCACCTCCCGCGGAGCAGTCATAATTGTAGAGAATAATTAGAACTAACATTTGCACAGTGCCCTGCCATTAACAAAGCAGTCCCACCCAGCACTTTCATTTAATCCTCACAACCGCCCGAGAGGCAGGGATTATTACTATTATTAACTGAGGCTCAGCAAGGTTAAGTGACTTGCCTAAGGTCACTCAGCTAGTAGGTGACAGGCATGGATCCAACTTGGGTCTCCTGACTCCAAATGTTATTCTCTTGCTGCTGGCCCACGCTTCTTCATGCATTCACACACATTCATTTGTTTGCTCGTTTATTCATTCATTCATTCATTTGTTCACTAACTCAACAAATATTTATTCTGCATTAGTCGTGGACCAGACTCTATGCTAAGTGCTAGCTGCTTTGCTGCTCCTTTTCACCTATCCTCATGATGACCTGGTGCTTTTCCCATCCTCATTTCATAGTGGAAGAAATGGGGTTGAGAGAGTAAGTAAGTGACAGAGTTGAGATTGAGCCCACAGTGTGACTTTTCCAACCCCTCCTCTCCCAGGCAGGGGCTGGAACAGCAAGTAGCCCTGCCCAGGCCCCATGGATCAGAGCTCCTAGCTCGTCCCTGTCACCCAGACATTTCAACTGAACAGGCCCAGAAAATCAAGGATAGGATTTTGTCCAAAATGCCATTGGCATCTCTGGGGACAGAGTCACATTTTCCTACTGATTACACAACACGGTAGCATTTACAATAGTCACTCCATCCATCAATATCAGTCGGAGCCAGCAAGAAATGTCCCCCTTCCCCCAACCCTGTGCTGACCCAGACCGAGAGCAGAGGCAGGATGGAGGGAAGAGGAGACATGACTCTGCCCTTCACAGAGCCCGGGGATGAAGAGGAGATGCGCCCCTTCAGGGGGGAGCCTGGGAGTTGTCTGGCATTGACACCTATGGACCTTGGAGTCACACAGACGTGGACTCTGATCCAGGCTTTGTACTCTCTAGCTCTGGGACCTTGGGCAATTCAGTTATTTCTTCTCTAGAAGCCTCAGTTTTCTTATGTGCAAAATGGGTATAATGACCCCTCCTTCTGAGGCTTGTCTGTGCAAACTGAATAAGACCATGTTCTGAGCAGTAACTACTTGGAGGCTGGTTGACTGAGTAGAGAGATATGGTCTCAGACTCCTGTCTGGGCTGGTTATCCTGTCCTCTCTTGGAAGAGCGAGCCCATTTTCCAAATGGAATTGTCTGGCATCTCCTCTATTCTCTGCTTCTAAAAAGGGTCTAACTGAAGGCAGACGATGGAGTGGGGTGATGTTTGTTGTGCACCTACCATACCAGGACTGGGCCAGGCATGCTTGGAGGTCTGAGTGCAGAGGCCTCTTCCCTTGACCCTGAGCCAGTATGTCAGGTCCAGGAAAACCCAAGGAGCAGAGATGGGATAAGACTTCAAGGATTTGGGACAAGGTGCCCTTGTCACAAGGGCTGTGTGTGTGTGTGTGTGTGTGTGTGTGTGTTTCTGAACATGGGTTTCTGATACTTGGATTTCTTTCCCCATTTATTTACTAAGCGTATGTGCGCATTGAATAAATGTAATTGAGCGTCTACCATGTGTCCTAACTGTTCAAAATGCTGGGGCTACAACCATGAACGATGGGGCAAAATTGCAAACCTCATAGAAGCTGGATGCTAGTTAAGGAGACAATGTTTATGTAAACAACAACCAAAAAAACAAATCCTAGCTCTGCTGTGTGACTTTGGGCAAGGCACTTAGCCTCTCTGGGCATGAGTGTCTCTCTTTGGGATGTTACCTAATGACTCCCGCCTTACAGAGCTACTCGGAGAGAATGTATGTAAACTGAAACTGCATTGCAAACTGGAAAGCTTTGTGCTTATATGCATTACTCTGCATGTAAACATGTGTGCTTGCCAGCACCCATTTTCCTTGGCTCAGTGAACACAGCACCTGTGGGACTCCGGAACTGGTCCCAAATTCCATAAAATCCACAACTCCTCCCACCAGAAATGTAGGGAGGGAACCATATGGCTCTGATATCCTGACTTTGTGTTTGGTTTTGCCCCAAGACAACACATCCTGCAAGTTTCTCTGCTTGTAACTTATGTCCCAAGCCTCTTGCTCTAATAGCTTTCACGTTAAGGAGGGCAGAAAAGGTTGAGCTGGACACTGGAAATGCCCTAAGCCTGGAGAGAGGTCTGCTTCAGTGAAGGGGACATGAGCCTGGCCCCAGGAAATAGAGAGGAAACCCAATGAGGGTGGACCGACAGAGGTGCTACTATCATCAATAATGTCATTCTCCAAGTCCTCCCTTCCTGGCTCTGAGTGAGTAAAATACTCATACTCGACTGCTCTCAAAGGGCTTGACACCAGTGCCCAAGCACTGGCCTCACTGAGGCTTTCAACATAAATCACCTATCCTGATCCAACTCCTGCCAATGCTGCCTAACCCAGCTCAGTCCAGCTCACCTGAGTATAGCCCAAACCTTCCAACATAACCAGTCCAACCCATCCAACACCTCTTAACCCAGCCTAGTCCAACCCAGGCAACCTCGCCCATTGCAACTCATCCCAACCCAACCTGTGTAGCTCAATGGTGGTAGAAACTGTAGACTGATTCATTCAGCCCCTTTCCCTCCCTCTTTCTAGCGTGCCTTTTTATCTCATAGGGGCTGAAAAGCTAAAAACTGTATTTCCTAGACTGCCCTAGAGTTAGAATGCAGATGCTATGTAGGTTTTACCACATGCCATACATTCATGCAAGGCTTGAAGTCAGAAGTGTATCGAATGGGCAGAAAGGCAAGGAATGAGCCGTCCTTTCAAAACAATAACCGTAGAAACAAACTCAAGCAAAAGAAGAGAGAATAGTGTAATGTGCCTCTATCTGTATGACCCAGATTCCACAATTAGGAACATTTTTCCAATTTTGTGTTACCTGCCCAAATAATTTCCTCACCATACTTGTTTATCTGGAGAGAAAACCTGTCAATGCTTTCACTGAAGTGTGCATTTAGCTAGTGTGGACAGGCAGGCGAGCGTGTTTCTTGAGTCAGAAGCCAAATTGGTGGCTTCCTGACTTGGCAGATGGTTTCCTAATGGTTGCAAAAGGAGCAGCTGCCTTGGTGGTCCAATCTGCAGCCTAACTTTGGGAGTCGATCCTGAAGATGAAGCCTGGAATCTGTTTTCAGCTCTCCAAATATTTCTGTGAGCCATGAAATACTGTTAATATATTTATTTTTGCTTAAACTATTCAGAGTAGATTCTGTCTCTGCAACTAAAAGCTAATACATCCCCAACCAAATATATCCTCAGCTCAGTCTAACCCTGCTAAAAACCAACCCATCCTAAAATCATTCCAACCCACCCAAGCATGTTAAATCCAGCCTGATTCAAATTAGACTAGCTCAGCCAAACCCAGCCCCAATCAAGCTACCCCGGACTCACCTCTTTCTACCTCAGCCCATCTAAACTCAATGCAATCCATCACATCCCAGCCTAGGTCAATTCTCTTAATCTAAACAAGCCATTTAATCTCCACCTCAACCTACATGACCCATCCAGCTCATCTCAACTCAGTCTCTCCCAGCCCTAATCCCAACCTACCCAATGAATCTCAACCCAACCCATTTCATGGGAGTTGAGCGACACAGCCCATTTAATTTCACATATATTTATTGAGTATCTTTTGGGGCCCCTGTGAGAGAACAAAGGGAACTTGAACTTCTCTACAGCTGTAAGGCTGCAATCTTTTTTTTTTTTTTTTTACATTTCCTTTGTTCTTTTTTGCCTCCTTCTTTCTGATTTCTCCCTCACTATAGACGCTGCCTCCTTGTTTATGTCATTTCCCCTTGGCTACCTAGTGTCCCCACAGTGCTTTCCAGGTGTTCAAGACCTCCAGGGGGAAGCCCCTCTCCTTCCCGGTCCTACCTGCCCGGAGAGTACCCCTAGAACCTCCACTCCTACAAAGCTTATCTATTGTAGTAGGCAGAATTTCTGAAATGGACTCCCAAAGATGCCCTTCCCTGATTCCTGAAACTTGTGAATATGATTAGACATCGCTCCTGTGATGATGTTATGTTATATGGTATAGCTGGCCTTAAGATAGGGAAGTTATCCTGAAGTATCCAGTGGTCCCAGTGGAATCAGATGAGCCCTTAAAACAGCAAGTTTCTTTAGTCAACAGCAGAAAAGGAAGTCAGAAGAAGGAGAACTTGGAGATATTTGAAGTATGAGAATAACTTGCTGCATCATTGCTGGCTTTGAAAATGGAGAGGACCATGTGAGAAGGAAAATGAATGGCCTTAAGGAGCTGATGGCTAGCAAGGAACCAGAGACCTCAGTCTACAACTGCAAAGAACTGCATTTTGCCAACATCCTGATTGAGCTTGGAAGGGCATTCTTCCCAGAGCCTTCCCATAAGATGGCTAACACCTTGATTTTAGCCTGTGAGACCCAGGGCAGAAGACTCACATGGGCCCACCCGGATTTCTGGGCTACACAATTATACCATAGTAAATAGGTACTGCTATAAGTTGCTAAATTTATGGTAATTTGTTCCATAGCAATAGAAAACTAATATGCCTAGCCTGTGTTCACTCTCTCAGAATTATCTTGATTTTTTTTTTCCTAATCAACCTAAGAGACGAATCATCACAGAACAGGGAAAGAATACAGTATTGAACACAAATACACCTGGGTTCCAGTCCTGGCTCAGTCACCTACTAGCCATGTGACTTCAGCCAAGTTACATAACCCTTCTAGGAAGAGCTTTATTCGTCAATAAAATATGAGGACGATAACTTTCCTGGTCCGTTTGCTTGGAAAATGAAATATAATGCACATTGCATGTCTGACACATAGTAGCGGCTTAAATGTTTCTTTTACTTGTTTGGGATAGCAATAAGCTAATATTAAGTAGTCAGTTTAAAGATGTTAAGTAAGTACAGTTATTTTTTTCACTACCATCATTAATAGTAGGACAATTTTAATGGCACACCACTGACTTGACCTAGAGGGAGAGCTACTATTGGAAATGAGGTCATGCTGATGAAGAGGGGTACTTGGTAGGGTGCCCAACATCACAGGTCACTAAGCCTGTGTCAGAGTCTGGGTCTTGGATTAGTCACTGGACACACTACAAGACCAGGAGGAAGGAAACAAGCAGTGAAAATGACCCAATGTTAAATTGAGAAATACATGCTGTACTCTGGAAATGAAATCACCTGATCTCCCTTTCTGGACCCAGGGAGCAGATGACCCCAGCTACGGCTTCTTCTCTCAGGAACTGCAAAGCAGGCAGGACTGAGCTCACACTGCCACATCCTGCTCATAATCTAGGAGGGTATCAGGAACCAAGCCATTTCCCTTTCTTCTCCCCAAGTCTAAACTTTACAAGTTATCAGAGAGAGCATAGAACAAGCAATCTTGAGTGTGTGGAGAAGGAAGACCCACTGAACTTTTCAGAGCTCTTCGGGGTTCAGCATTGTGTCCCTCCCCTTTTCCTCCTATCCTCGTAGCCCCGCTCCTCATCTACATGGACCCTTGGGGCCGTTGGATTTGGTGGTATCCTGTAAAGGTCTCCAGGCTTGTCAGAAAGCCTAGGTTCTGGTCCGTGGTGTGAAGAGCTGGTTTGCACCCACTGGCCAGAGCTGACTGTAAGTGCCTCTGTTCATCTGCACTATCAAGTGATCTCACTTTCAGTTTGAAATCTGCCATGGTGAGAACACACCATAGAAACTGGCAAAGACTGCAAATCAGGCTTTATCTTCTCTGGAGAGCTGGCGTTAAATTTACCAGTAGACTGATGCTTCTAGCCTTGGCGGCCTGGGAAGAGGCAGATTCCTGCCCTTTTCTGGGCCTCAGTTTCCTCTTTAGTCAGTGCCTTAGCTACCCTCTAAGGGCCTTTAAAAAAAGCTCATTAGATACCAAAGAAAAGAAAGTGTGGATAACAAAGTTATTGCTTTCATGGTAATTTGTTAAACTTTCACAATAAAAATAGGGTTCACGATAGTCACATTTAGAAAGAGCTCTCTGTCTGCTAAATACTATGCTATGTATGTCATCTAAGGCCCTCCCTTGCCTTACTTAACCCCCCCCACACCTGATTCAATCAGCTAGTGAGGTACACAGGGTTGAAGATTTTTCCCCACTTGGCTCTGAAATTTGAGTGTCTAAATATGATTCTGGGCTCCACCACTTTCTCAGTTAGTTTGACTAAGTTATTTAATTTCTTTGTCTCTTGTTTCCTAACATGTAAAATGGAACAACAATAAAAGTTTCTACTTTTTCAGGTTGTTATGAATATTAAGTGAGAAAACCCATGTAAAATGCTTAGATTAGTGTCAGTCACACAGTAAGGGCTAAAGAAATGTTAAGGAATGTCTTAACATTGTCTATCCCTGCATCTGTGGAGCCCACACAGGCCTGTTCCATGGTAGGTGCCTAATAAATGTTTGTATTGGAAAAGAAGGGAGGCCAATAGACAAAAAACGACAGAGAGAAATATTTTGTATTAATAACTAAATGAATCTTTCATGTTTACTCACCTCGGTCTTTCCCATTTACTTTCACCAACTTATCTCACGACCGCCCTCATAGATGTTCTACAAAGAGTTGGAAATTCATTTATGTAGTCACTCAACAAACATTAATTGAGCCCCTCTGGTGCCAGGTCCTGGCTAGATGCTGAGGCTACCGTTGGGAATGAGCTCTGGGTTTAGCTGGCGTTAGAATCGTGGAGCCCTTGGTCTTCTGGCGGGCAGACAGGCTCTGAGGGGCCACAAGCTTTCTGCTTGCAGGTACAAGGGGTGATGTGCTATGTTCCACTGCCACCTGACACTCTGATCCCTGGGTTAGACAATCCTACATTTGAACCTTGGCTCTGCTATTTACAAGTGATGTCTCTTGTTCTTGGACAGGTGGTCACCTCTTTTTTCTAAATCCTGCTGTCCTCTTAAGTCAAATGGATAAAAACACCCACCCTGCTTCAAGGTTCAAACCTGTGTTTGAGGGGTAGAGCGTGATGCTGGCATCTGGCATGGAAAAACACAATTAAGTACATGCTTGCCCCCTCCTCTGGGCCACAGCCGGAGGTAGGCCCCCATTTTTCAGGTAAACAGAGGCCCAGAGAGGTGAAGAAACTTTCTTAAGCTCCCGAACCTTGTGCATGTGGAGGGGGTGGGGAGCAGGATTCCAGCCCACCTCTGCAGCCTGAGCTTTGCCACTGCATGGGTCCCCTGCCCATGTGGGAGGAAAGCCACTGGGGACCTCGGGCTATAGCAGGCCCAGGCGGGCCACAGGGGAGGGTGAGGGGTGTAACAAGCCTGGGCCATGGACATGCAGAGAGCCCTCACTAGGAGATCGGCTAGCCCCACACAAATAAACCCAGACAGGGGGGCTGGGCCTGGGACTCACTGGGGACTGCTCCAGGGCAGGGCTGGAGTTTCACTTTTCACCCAGCTCAGATGGGGAGTGACAGGGCTGGGGGCTGCCTGACAGTTCAAAGAGGGTATGTGGCTCTGAGGTCGCAGTTCAGCAGAGAAGTCATTCCCCAGCCTCCTCAGCTGGGAAAAATGTGTTCAAGCTGTTCCCCCTTCTGGAGTATTCTTGCCTCCCTCTCCCCCTCCCCCTCCCCCTGTCCCTCCCACTGCACTGCTTGCAGGGGTTGGTGGGGGTGGTACTCTGGGACCCACTGGGCCTGGCTCTAGCACCTCCTCCTGCAGGAGGTCTACCCTGAACATTCTTGCCCCCTCAACCTCTCTGTTTCCTTCACTCTCATTTCACTGAGCACCTGCTATATGCCAGGCCCTGGGCCAGGCACAGGCGATGCTGAGATACATAGACTCGGTCAGCTGAAAGAGCTCATGAGGTGATGAGAGAAATAGACAAAAACAGATAATGTCAGTGCATCATGCTAAGAGCTAAGATAATGGTAGTTTCTATTTATTGAGTGCTTGTTATGAGCCACAGGTTTTATATGTAGTATATCATTTGCTCCTCACAAGAAATATAATCCCTGCACAGTAATTACTCCACTTGACAACTGAGAAGACCGAGGCTTTGGAAGGCAGCCTGCTCATGTCATATGACAAGCTCCAAAGCCTTGCCCTTTCTAGCATCTTCTCCTGCCCCAGGGGCTATGAGAAGTCTGAAGAGCCTTGGGAAGGAGAGGTGGGTTGGGGATGCTTCCTGGAGAAGACTGTACCTGGGCAGCACCTTGGAGTAGGCAGTGGCTAGCTGGCTTGGTGGGGAGATGGCTTTTCAACAGAGAGAGGAGTTTGTGGAAAGATCCCGGGAACTGAATGCCAGTCCTCTCCTGGGCGCCACGCTTTGCTGTTCTGACTGCTTTCTCTGAAGTCTTCCTGGCTCATCCTCTCCTCCCAGGTGGTTAACTTCCATTCTGCTTCCTCTCCCACAGATTCTCTCTCCTTACGTGACCTCATCCATGCCCTTGGCTTCAGCTACCATCTCTCTGCCAATGACATGAACATCTCTCTCCCATAAGAACCGTGCATCCCACTGCCTACTTGACCCCTTCAGTTCAGTGTCTTAAAGGGACTTCAGATGCCAACAGGCCCCAAAGAGAATGTCCATTCCAGGGCTCTTGTCTCTGGGCCTGGTAACAGCCTTCAGCCTGCAGCCTGTCCCTAGGGCAGAGTCAGCCTGACACCTCCTCCTCCCTCACCTCCGCAGCTGAGCCCTCACCAAGGCCCGTGGATCCTGTCTCCATCCACATTTCCCATCTCCACTTCTGCTGTCCTGTCTGAGCTACCATCCCATGCCTGGATTATAGCAAAGCCTCCCCAACAGGGCTGTCCTCTCCACTTCTGTTCACAATGCAGTCCATGCTCGACCTCGTTGCCAGTGTGACCTCTTGAACACACCTTACATTCTGCTGCTTACATCCATGGCTTGCTATTGCTTTTAGGATAAGAGTCCAGTTCCTTCCGTGGCTCCCAGGGACCTGTGTGATCTAGGCCTGCCAACTTCTTCAGGTTTATCTTTCACCCTGGAACCCACTGAACCATCACATCACCACTGTGGACTCTTGTTATTTGAAATGTTCCGGGCTTCCTCCCACCCAAGGACCTTCAAATGCACAGATTCCACTGCTAGGAATGCCTCTCCCAACTCCAAGCCAGCCCTAGTTAATTCCTCTGTACGGCCACATCTTACATCTACTTACATCCACTCCTCACTCAGGAAAGCTTCTCCCGACACTCACAGTAGGTCGCCCTTGCCTGTTGGTGTGCTTATTGTCCCCTGAGCTTTTCTCTCATGGCACTTATTCACTTGTGTTTCATATTAGATTAAAAATGACACTGTTTCTCCATGAGGGTATGACCATGTGTTTTTTGCTCACTGCTGTCTCCATCCCTGGTGACTGCCATAATCTCTACTTCTCTAGTGATTTCCTGTCCTTCTTGGTGGTGCCTTCTCCCACATTAGGCTGTGAGCTCCTCCAGGGCAGGCCTATGCCCAGGTCATCTCTTTCCCCCACAGTGCTCAGCACAGTGCCTAGCCAGCCCAGGCCCTCAGCCAGCCTCTGCTAAGGGAGCCCCCCAGGAGCTGGTGTGGTTTAGTGGCAGTGGTTGTTGTGCAGGCTGTGGCTGAGATTGGCCAGGGAAATGCTAAGCGGCATCTGAGAAAACCATCGCATCTGCAACTCACCCTTTATGTCTCAGCAAGTAGGCGAGCTCTGGCTTCACCTCTGGCTTGCTGTGTGACCTGGGGCAAGATCTTGTAGGTCTCTTGGCTTTGAATTACTCAGGGGATTGGACCCATGACCTTATGGCTCAGTCTAAGACTCCAAATGGATAAATCTTCTGATCCTGGAGAGGAGGTTGGGGTGTCAAGGGCCCATTTGCAGAAGTCTCTGGAGAGAGTAGAGTGCTCTGAAGCTGTGGAAGAGGAAGATTTCAGGCTCAGGGTCCATGGAGCTCTTTTTCCTGCTCCTACTGCCCATGAGGAGGCAGCCACGATAAGCCTCAGCCTCCCCTGCCACTCCCTGTGACAGCTACCACTCTCCGTGACAGCTACCACTCACATCTGGGGAGCAGCCTGGCACCCCCAAGGTCATGTTAGGACAGGGAGTAACGCACATCTTGTGTCCATAAAAAGGTAGTGGCAGCAATGGATGGAGGCCTTGGCCCTCTGGAGGGGTGAGCACTGCCAGTGATGTGCCCCTACTCTTTATCTCAGGGACCTGGCTTGCCATCTTATTTTACAATGGGGTAAACGGAGGTCCCAAGCAGGGGCATTGTTGCCTAGGGCCACACCGCTAGGTACTGAATGGCAGAGCTGGTACTAAAGCTGGCCATCTGAAGTCATTGCTCAGGGATATGTCGGTTGGTGACCCAGGCCTGGCTGTGCTAGGGGAAGGTGCACACTCAGAGCCCTGGGCAGGGAACCAGGAGCTGGTGTGGTATGGAAACCTGGGCTCTAGAGCCACTGACTCGCTGTTGTGACCTGGGCAAGTTGCCCTGTTTCTCTGGCCCCAAGGTCCTCACCTGCCTGACGGGAGAAGAGCAAAGGATCAGGCTGAGGTGGCACAGCATATGTTGGAGCATGGATGGCGGCCCCTCAGCTCCCAGAGCTCTGAGACAGCATGGTGGGTCTGCGGATGGCGTGACCTTGCCAATGATAACCCTACAGGGCTCGGGGCCAGGCCCCTTCTCTCCGTGGGTCATTCATTTACCAAGGCAGAGGCACCGGGGAAGAGGACTGGGCAGGACCTTATCTTATCAGGACTGATCAAGGAAGGGGCTGCTAGGGGGCTGAGGGGAAGAGCGGCAGGAGGGAGGCCACTCCCCAGCTCTGGGGCCACCTGCTTCCCTGGCTCCTCAGAATCTCGAGTCAGGTCCTCCTGGGCATGGCTGGTATTCTGGGCAGACAGTTATTTTGTGTAAGGCATTAGCACCTATGGCAACTCACTGTGACAAAATGTTCCCAAACATTCCCTAATGCCTCCTGGGGTGGCATGCAAACCCCTCTGGGCCATCATGTCATCCCTTCTGCTCAGAGCTCATGAGTACACCTGCCTCAGTGCACTGATTGGGGCCTGGGCCACAAGAAGGCCGTGGGGGAGAGTGAGGTACTCATTCCCCAGTGGGGAGACTGTCTGGGTCTCCCGACCCTGTCATGCTCATGCTGATGGCTGCCATCTAGAACCGGGGCCCCCTCCGTAGCAGACACTGCAGGCAGCCAGGACCAAGGCGAGCAGCACACCACAACCTATCAGGAGTCTAATCCCTGTTCCAGTGCTAACTTGCTGAACAAGCTGAGGCAACTCCCTTCCCCTCTCTGAGCCTTAGTTTGCTCGGGTGTAACATGCGGGGATAGGGGGAAGGATCTCTAAATAAACCAGAAGACATTCTCTTAGTGCACAGGTGGGTGCACTAAGGTGGGTGCACAGCATTGTCCTCACCCGCTTCCTGCCAAGGGTCTGCCATTTCAAGTTGCCCATCCCCAGGGCTGTCACCACTAGCAGCAGCAGTGTGCAGTAGGCAGAGCATGGTTTGAATCCCAGTTCCTCCCTTCGCTGACTTTTATGGTTCTGGGCAAGTTGCTTCCCCTCTCTGAGTCCCAGTTTGCTCATTTGTTTAAAAAAAAAGAAAAAAGTGGAGAAAAGAATAGGTACGAGAATTAATGCGATACCTTTGCAGTGTGGGGCGCTTCAGGGGCATTCATTAAACACGCACTGTGGCTCCTGTCCTGGGGGGAGCTGGTCTAACGCGGTGGTATATGGTGTGAGGCTGCCTGTGCTGCAGTTTCCAACAGACCGCAAGGGGATTCCCAGCGAGGAACCACTAAGACTTAACTGCGATTGCTGCAGCACCTGGGCACACACCACAGCCACACCTTGGGCGTAGCCACACCCATGTCAATGCACACATCCCAGATGTGCACTCACACAGCCTAGCCACCCACGAATACGCGTGTGAACGTGTCCTTGCCTGTCCAGGGCCAGGTGCCCTCTGACCTGCCTGTTTCAGGGATGAGTCTGAAGCTGAAGCAGGGAAGTGACTTGGAAGAAGAGATAGGGCAACGGGCAGAACCAGAATTCTGGCATACAGAGCTCTGGCTTCCCAGACTGGCTGGCTCCAGTGTTCCAGGTAGCCCACGCCAGATGTCCAGGTGCGAGGGTGCACGCCCAGGCACACTCTCACAAGGTTACACAGGCCGTGCATTCAAACGAGTGGCCCTGGAGCAAAAGCTAAGGCACAGTCACATTACCCTACCCATCCAGGACCCACCGGAGCCCAGGAGGGTAACCCTGAGGGAGACAGACCAGGGCACCGCACACTGGGTCCCAAGCACATCTACCCTGCGGTTCCCCTGCCCCGGCCTGCCGGCCAAGCCGAGTCCTCACCAGCACAACAGCGCGGCCTCTCGGCCTCGGCTTAACCTGGGCGCGCGGGCTGGCTGGGCCGGGGCCATTATGCGGGCGCATGGCCGGCCGCGCCGGGGCGCAGAGCAAACTTAACCTTCATTTGGGAGCGCCCAGCGGCCGGAGCGCGCCGCGCAGCCATCGATCGCGGCTAATGGCCTCGTCTAAATGCGGAGCCGCTGCCTCCGCCCCCCGGGTCAGGGCGCCCCCGCCCTCGCCCCGCGCTCCGTGCAAAATGGTGTTTACCAAAGTCAATATTGGCCGCGGCGCCAGCCCGGGGCACCCGGGAGCCCCGCTGGCCTCCCCCAGCCCAGGGCTGGATCTGGGCCACCACAGCCTCATCTTGGTGTCCCAACTGGCCCCGGCCCTGACAAGGAGTCTTTTGAGGGCTAGACACAGGCGGGTCTCGCCCAAGGTCTCCCAGGACCCGACCTGGAGTCTCAGGCCTCCTTCCTGTCTCGGCGCTGTACTCCCTGGGCAGCGCCTGCAGTGGGAAGAGAGAGCAGGAGTTTCGGCCTGGAACAAGCCTCGGCTTGACTCCTGACTCCATCTCTGTATAGATCTGGGCAGGTGCCTTCCGCTTTCTGAGCCCTCAGAGCTGTCATTTTTTAAACGCCTTCCTCAAAGGGTTCTTGAAAGGATTGCATTAGAGATAATGCAGGCCAAGTGCCCAGCACAGAACCTGACATTTCGGGGTCGTTTTGGGAGGGGCTGCTCTGACATAAGGCAGAGGGGTGTCCGCCCCTGTCCTGTGTCACCCTTCCCTGTCTTCTGTCTGGTTCCCTCCTTCAGGGCACTGCTGAGCGGGCTGCAGCCAGCATCAGCTTAACAGGGACACAGCACTGGCCGTGGAAAATTCTTTATCTGAATCCTGCCTCACTACGGAAGAGCCTGAGGCAAATCCTTGACCCCTTGGATGCTCTCGTCTGTGAGGGCAGCAATGAGAATTCCTGCTCTCCTGGCCGCTGGGCAGATCTGCCCTTCCAGATGAGTGGGTGTCTAAATTGGGGGCACTGAGGACCACACAGCTCCCAGGCAGGGCGGCGGTGTGAGAGGCCCGGAACGTGCTGATGCGTCGTCTCTGTCTTTCCAACCTGCAGCCAGTGAGCCGTGTTGAAACGGCATCATATTAAGCTCATTTCGTTATGAAACCTCCGCCCCGCTCTGGGTCGCCTTTCATTCTTGCATTGCGGATCTTTAGATTGATAAGAAAAACATGGTAATTGCAACTTCCCCTTACTCCCCCTTCATTCTCTGTTCACATCAGAGAAAGGAACTTTTAAATGAGAGCCAGAGAGAAGACTTGAGGGCTGGTCCCAGAGCTCCTTGGCCCACCCGGGTATGGTTATGGAGGGACTGGTAACCTGAGCCTGCCATCTGGTGGCCATGGCTGTGCTGACAGCCTTGCTCCTAGAATGCGGTCTCAGTCCTAGTCCCTGCCAACTTAGACTGATGTGTGACATGAGAGTCACAGAGTCCTAGAATCACAGGATGGTACTTACTTAGGATGGGAGAATATTCGATTCTTGAGATAATGCATTCATGAAATGTTAGAACAATAACAATAGCTACCATTTCTTGATAGCTTTCTCTGTGTCAAAGTATTAAGAATGCTTTGTGGGAGCTGTTTCATTTAATTCTCTCTCCATCATCATCACATGGCGACAGCATTTATCCCCATTGTATAGATGAGAAAACTGAGAATCTCATTAAGTAATTTGTTCAAAATCACATTATGATAAGCATTGGGTTGAAATGTGAACCCAGGTCTCCTGACTCCAGACCCAGGCTGTTAACCACCATACTTTACTATAGAACCTTAAGATAGTACAATCTGAAACTGCCAAATGTTAATATTACAGGATCGTCGGGTATGAGAATCTTAGAACTAGAGAATCTTAAGATTTTGGAATCATAAAATTCTGGGAGGAGTGCATCTTAGACTTGTGGACTCAAGAACCGTGGACAGTCAGGGCTGAGAGGGTCTTTAGGGGCCCCGGTTTTGCACATGAGGTCAGACAGGAAAGGCGCCTGGTTGGATGGTACAGCGCAGGGTGGGAAGTCTGGGCTTCCTGTCTCCTGACCTAGAGTTCTTTCCACTGTGGGTTTCTCAATCAAGGCTTTTCCAATTATGCTCTTTTACAGCCACTGCAATAAAGCTGTGGACTTTTGCTCCAGAACAGCACATAAAATATCCCATTATTTGCCTCTTAACCTGAGCTTCTGTTTTACATCTTAAGTCTAAAGTGTAAGCCTCATAAAAGGTAATCATCTAGGGCCTGTTCAAAGAGATGCCATAAATTGGCCATTTAGTCCAATCAGTGTTTATTGTGCTCCTACGGGGTACCCAACCAGTACTAGCGTGTGTTTTGTGGAGAGGAAGGGGGAGCATAAACCTCAGTCCCGAGCGTAAGCTGCTTAACTCTCCTTTGGGGAGGAGTGCAGAGATACAGTGTCAACCCGAGACAGAAATATCACAGGAGGTGTCACTCCATAGTTAGGTACAAGACAGGATGGGGGACATGGGAGAGGCCAGTGTGGGCTGTGGAAGAGTGAGAGCAGAGGGGGGCTTTTTTGGCTACTAATTATTAAGTAATGACTATGCCCTAGACCCTGGGCTAAGTCTATGAGGTACATCATCACACAGAATCTCATAATAATTTTATGAGGTTGTATGGGCAAACCGAGGCTCAGCGTGGTTAAGTGGTTTACCCATAGTCACATAGTAAATTCTGGAGCTGGGATTTGGACCTAGGTCTATTTGACTTCAAAGCCTTTGCTTTTAACCGCTGTGTCACACTGCTTTGGAGCTGAGCCTTAAATGACCACAGTGGTTTATGCATGGAGGCCATGTGGGGTACGTGGATGTGAGAGGCTGGGAGGCAGGCAGAAGGTAAGCTCAGCTAGAAAATAGCAACTTTCCCTGCTGGGTCACCCTGCTCACTCTGGTCTAATTCTGCCCTTCAAAGTCTCTGAGTTGAACAAGAAAACAGGTCTTCTCATAGGACTGGAAACCCAGAATTCAGCTCCACTGTTAGGCTGTCTTGGGCTGGGCCGGCGCCACGCTGCCTTAGGCAGCCCAGGCTCCTTGGAAGCCATCTCTCAGGGAAATATCCCAACTCAGTTCCAAACCTCCTCACTAGAGGAGCCTCCCTGCTGTCTCCCCTCTCTCCTACCAACTCCCAAATCTTCCCAAGACCCATAAAAGCCCAGGTTTGTGGCTCAAAACTATTACACAAATTAAGATTATTATATTATTATTATTTTCCTTTTTAAGCTTCGTTCCTGTTGCCTGTCAAATTTCTATATCAGTACAACTCTTAATGAAAAAATGTTTTCCTGGCACTTTGAGATGATTGCTAACACCTACAGAAAACACAAAATTAAATTTAGCAATAGATACTGGGTAGACAGCCTGAGAGCCATGCCCTCCAAACATCCCTTGTTGCACAAATGTGGCTAAATGGGTTTTTACCCATTGCTTATAATGATTGGTGACTCACTCCTAGTCATCATTTTCTCCAATGTGAGCCCAGACCAACAAACTGGGAGGTCCATTCCGGCACTGAGGGATGATCAAAATCTAACTATGGGGTGATTAATCAGCCATGCTTTCAGAGAAAGTTCTTAATTAAAAGGAGAAAATGTGAAAGTTGTCAAAATCAAAAGAAAGCCACATGCTAAAAATTCTCACAAATGGAATCAGGGGAGGCCATGAAGGTAGGGTTGTCATGTACAAATACCTGATAACAGGAACTATCACAAAAGACTGTGTAAAAACCACAACCTTGAACAAAGGTGATCATACTCTTACACACACACACACACACACACACACGCACAAAAATACTTGTATGAGGCCCAGTAACTGCCTGTCCAACCTTGGACTGGCAACACCCTTGTTATTGATCCTTGTAGCCAAAGACAATTACCTCAAAACAAGTAATCCTCCTCATTTCTTTCTTTAAAAAACCTTTGTCTTTCTTTACCTACCTGATAAGCACATAGTTGACTTTGGCACACATATTCCCATTGCAGTGCCCATTTCCAAATAAATATAATTTTCCTTTAGAGAGCTGATATAGTTAGGCTGCGTCCTCACCCAAATCTCATCTTGAATTGTACCTCCCATAATTCCCACGTGTTGTGGGAGGGACCCAGTGGGAGATAATTAAATCACAGGGATGGTTTCCCCCATACTGCTCTCATGGTGGTGAATAAGTCTCATGAGATCTGATGGTTTTATAAGGGAAAACCCCACTTGCTTGGCTCTCATTTCTTTCTTGTCTGTTGCCACGTAAGACATGACTTTCGTCTTCTACCATGATTGTGACGCCTCCCCAGCTACGTGGAACTGCGAGTCCATTAAACCTCTTTTTCTTTATAAGTTACCCAGCCTCAGGTATGTCTTTATCAGCAGCATTAAAATGGGCTAATACAAGAGTCCTTTAGGTTGACACCTCAAATGTGGTCTGGTCTGTGACTGCTTTGACCAATATAGTGTAACAGAAGTGACACTATGCTAATTTTGGGCCTGCATTTAAGAGGACAGACTGTTTTCATTTTGGTATCTGGGAGCCTTGGCCATGTGAGAAGTCTTCTGACCATTCTCCTGGAGAGACGATATGGAGAGGCCCTGAGACTTCATAGACAGGGCCCAGCTGAGTTCAGCCCTCTAGCCATGCCCACCAAGATACTAGACTTGCGAGTACATCTGTCTTGTATCCCAAGCCCAGTTGCTGGCTGAAAACTACTGAGCGTTCCCAGTTGACACTCTGTGAAGCAGAAGAACTACCCTGCCAAGCCCTGCCTGAACTCTTGACCTGTGAAATCAAGAGATATAATAAAAAATTTACTGAGTTTTGGGATAGTTGGTACACAAAACTAGATAACTGAAACAATGACCAAGTGGTGTCTGGGCTTGGAGAGAAAGACTCACTACCACTGGTATTTTAAAAAATATTTTAAAAAGATATTATTAAACATCAAATAATAATTAGAAACAAAGCAATATTTAAATATTTTAATATGCTATAAATTTAAATAAGCACATTGTTTTACATAGTTTAAACCACAGTTATAAATTTTGCAATATATACTTTTGACTCTTTCAAACTCAGGAAGCAAACACATTAAACACATACAAAACAGAATTATTATAACTTATGACTATGTTGCCATTCATACTTGCTGGTTTCTTTCTTTCTTTTTTTTTTTTTTCTGAGACGGAGCCTTGCTCTGTCCTCAGGCTGGAGTGCACTGGTGCCATCTCAGCTCACTGCAAGCTCCGCCTCCTGGGTTCACGCCATTCTCCTGCCTCAGCCTCCTGAGTAGCTGGGACTACAGGTGCCCGCCACCACACCCAGCTAATTTTTTTGTATTTTTAATAGAGATGGGGTTTCACCATGTTAGCCAGGATGGTCTCGATCTCCTGACCTCGTGATCCACCCACCTCGGCCTCCCAAAGTGCTGGGATTACAGGCATGAGCCACCATGCCCGGCTATACTTATTCTTAAAGCATCAGTTCCATGGGTTAATTTATTTCTTTGTTATTTCTATAATGTTATATCTTCTTAGCTTTTCATATACTTATTTTGATACCTACCTAGGGTGCAATAACTTTCTAGATTGAAGCAAAAAGGAATAATAACCCAGGATAGGATCTGGGTTACCTATTTGATTCTTAATTTGACATGGAAACTGATTACTTTTTCCAAGGGTTTTGAAGAGCCACTGGTCAACAGGCTGGGCTGCCTTTTTTTTTTTTTGGCTTAATCTTCACTTGTTACATCAGTGAAATTTGTAAGTCTAGGTCTTTTACACAGTCTTCCGTTTTATTGCAACCTGGTGTCTCTCTCCAAAATTTTATACATTGCAAGTCTCACTTGGCCAATGTTACATAACCCATTGTCCTGTCATTATGACATATGGATCTGGTCTGTGAGCATTATTTAAGACTGCTAGATACCTTTTATTATCTTGTAATTAGTGGGGTCGTCTAGAGGTTTCACAGGAGATGAGAGATGGGGTCTGCATGGTTTTCTCCTCCCCAAGACATTCAGCTAATCCATCACTGTGAAACACCTGGCAAAATGTTCCGTCTACTTGGTTACTGGGTCCACATGCCTGCCAGGGCTGGCTCACCAAGCTCATCTTCCATCTGATTGTCAGTGAGGCCAGCAGTGCCACCTTGTCCTTTTGGTTCTCTTACCATTTCCATGACTTCTTAGCTTACTCATGGGTCCCTGTGATTTTTCTTTCCTGTTTCTATAGCTAGAAACAGATACATGGTAATGCGTTATAAAGAAATACAATGAATCGCAAAAAATAAAAGATCCATATGTAACCATACCTCAACTTATTGGAATAATAAAAACAAATAGATCTTATTATTTTACCTTTTAATTACAACCACCTTTTTGTATAATTTATATTAACTTTTTTAGTGTCATGAATTCATGGCTTTTCATTAACTTATCTTGTTCTAATCAACTATATTTCTTCCTCTCCTCCTCATTTCCTTCCTTCTTTTTGCTGTTCAGATGATCACAACTTTGCCAGTGGAAAGCGCTTTCAGCTGCCCCCTCCCCTCTTTTAGTGCTACACTGATATCCTTGAAAGCAATCTTATTTTCTGGCAATAGTAGGATGCTTGATAGCCATCCTTACTTTCCATTTTTTCTGCAAGGCGTAGAACCACCTACCCTCTAAAAGATCCCAATTCCTTTTAGTGGGGAATAGTGTTAGAGCCCAGGATCTGAATATGATGTGGGTGTGTGCGGTCTCGGTGCCCGGGATCTGAATATGATGTGAGTGTGTGCGGTCTCGGTGCCCGGGATCTGAATGCGATGTGGGTGTGTGCAGTCTCGGTGCCCGGGATCTGAATACGATGTGAGTGTGTGCGGTCTCGGTGCCCGGGATCTGAATGCGATGTGGGTGTGTGCGGTCTCAGTGCCCGGGATCTGGGATCTGAATATGATGTGGGTGTGTGCAGTCTCGGTGCTGTGACTCCAGCTCTTCTGTTTGGGTCTCATGTCATCCTGCCCCATGGGATCAAACGCAATTGTACTTCAGACTCATGGTGCTCTGCTCGAGGCTGCTCTTTCCACCACTGGCCTTGGGAAGCAACAGATGCTGCTCTTCCCACCACCACTCTGGCCTAACGTTCCCTTAATTTCTCACAGAAGAGTGGAGATTGTTCATATCTTTTGATGGGAAGGTTCAGGGACAATGGAGGGGGCATTCCGTAGAGGATAACATAATCTCCACTATTGGGGGTTTCTCTTAGAGCCCTAGAGCCCAAGTCCATGCTAAAATCAGTTTCAAAGCATTGGCTGCTTCCCTCCCTACATGTCTCTGCAGAAGAGAGGCTGGAGCACCCCTCCCCATCCCTGCTCCTAGCCAGGAATTCACTGAGGAAGTGTATGTTACAATTTTGGACCAACCACCACAAGGCCCAATGAGAAGGAGTTTTCTCTCATTTCCAGTGTCAAGATCAATGGCTGGCCTAGATGATTGACAAGAGGGATGTCTACTTCCTTACCCGTATTTGTAAGAATGAAGCCTTGTCCTAAGGGTCCCAAGACAATTACATTGGAAAGCAACAATCGAACATCAGTCAGCACGCTTCCTAAAGCCTGAGTCATTTAGGCTTAAGTAACCTGTGGAGGACATCACAGCCATGGTCAGCTAGACCCAGCCAGCTAACCCAGCCCAGTTAATTATTACCACTAGTCTTTCAGGTATCATGTCTGGACATATCTCCAGACTGTCAGCTTAGACTGTCTGGAGAACTACTATTAAATAAGAACACACACACACACACACACACACACACACACACACAATCACACACAATGAAGTCTAACTCAAATAGAGCAAAGAAATAGTTTTTCTATATTTGTGTGTGTTTTTTAAAGGACAATAAAACCTACAGAAACACAGCCCTCACCACAACCACAAGATCAAATATCCACTTCAAGCTACTTAAATGTTCCCCAAAAAGAAACTGGAGGGTATTTGCTTTATAAGATATTACTAAATGGACAGTTCATGTATTTTCCCAAAATGAATAGATATTCTGCCCCCAAAGACTGAAATCACATGTATATTTTTGTTTTTCTAAAAAACTTTATTTTAAAACTTTATTTTAAATTCACATGACCCTAACTATAGAAGTGACAAAAGGATATACAGTGAAAAGTCTCCTGCCACCCCTGTCTCCAGCCTTTCAGCCATCCCCTCCCTGACTCCCACTTCTGGAGGATCCAGTGTCTCTTTCCAGAGATTTTTATTCATCTGTAAATGAATGTGTTTCTATGGTCACCCCATCCTGCTCCTTTTTAAAAAACAAATGGAAGCATACAAAAAATTAGTGGGGCATGATGGCAGGTACCTGTAATCCCAGCTACTCAGGAGGCTGAGGCAGGAGAATCACTTGAACCCAGGAGACAGAGGTTGCAGTGAGCAGAGATTGTGCCACTGCACTCCGGCATGGGCGACAGAGTGAGACTCCATCTCAAAAACAAAGAAACAAACAAACAAACAACAAATGGGAGCATACTGAACACTGTGTTCTTCTCCATCTCACTTTTTGCACCTAACAATGTATTTTGCAGAACATTCCTTAGCAACTCGCTAAGATCATTCTTATTCTTTTCCATGGTTGCAAAGAATAGAATTGATGAGTATACCTCAATATATTTAAACGTCCCCTATTAATTAACATTTAGTTTGTTTCTAATTCTTTACTATTACAAACAATGCTACAAATAACAATTTTTGTACCAACATCACTTTGCAGGTGCATAATTATGTCAGCAGGATAAATTCCTAGAAATAGGGAGTTGCTGGTACACAGAGTATGTACGTATGTACTTTAATTGCCATTCAAGGGAGCAGAACCAGTTTACACTCTCCAGCAGTGCGATGTTGGCTTCAGCATATCCTTGCCAACATAGTATATTATTGGATTTCTTTTATCATGGCCAGTCTGGTAGGTGTAAAAGAGATCTTAGTGAAGTCTTAATTTGCATTTCTCGTATTTTAATTGTGAACATCTTTCTGCACACTTAAGAGTTGTTTGTATTTCCTTTTCTCTGAATTATGTGTTTCATATCCTTTACCTATTTTCAGAAGTGGAGGTGAAGTGTTGATCTTTTTAATCAATTTTCAGAGCTTACATTTTAAAGGAAATTTACTTTTGCCTGTGATATGAGTTAAAAGTATTTTTCTCAGTTCATTATTTGTCCTTCAACTTTCTGATAAATCATTTTTACATATTTGCTTTTCCATATGAACTTTATTTAATTTGTATTATTTTAGATTCAATGGGTACATGTTTCATACGAATGTTAGAAAGAGTTTGTGAGGTTCCCAAAAAAAATTTTTTTTTTTTTTTTTTGAGACGGAGACTCACTCTGTAGCCCAGGCTGGAGTGCAGTGGTGCTGTCTCCACTCACTGCAGACTCTGCCCTGCACCCCCACCCCTCTGGGGCTCAAGCAATTCTGGTGTCTCAGCTTCCTGAGTAGCTGGGATTACAGGTGCCTGCCACTACACCCAGCTAATTTTTGTATTTTTAGTAGAGACAGGGTTTCACTATTTTGGCCAGGCTGGTTTCGAACTCCTAAGCTCTAACAATCCTCCCACCTTGGCCTCCCAAAGTGCTGGGATTACAGGTGTGAGCCATGGCACCCAGCCAAGTTTGAAAAAAATTCTGTTGATACTTTTATTGAGTGTTTTTGCCATGAATAAAATTTATAGTTTTTTTATAGTCAAACATTAGCTTTTTTAAAATGTGCGACTTCTTGATTTTGTCATATTTAGAAAGGTCATCCTTGCTCTGAAATTATAAAATCATTCTCTCATGCTCCTTTGAACTTTTATTTTTTTACTTTCAAATCTTTGATTCATTTGAAATTTATCCTGAAGTAAGGTGTAAGGTTAAACTCAAATTTACTTTGTCCCAGAAGACTACCTAGTTGTTGCCATACCATTTATTAAATAATGCATCTTTTCCCTACTGATATGAAATGCCGCCTTCACAATACACTAAATTCCAGTCTATATCTTCATCTTTTTCTGGACTTTTCATTCTGTTGTGTTGATCTGTCCGTGTTCCAGTACCACATTGTTTTAATCAGTGTGGCTTTGTAAATGTTGTTTTAACTATAGGGCTAGCCATCCCTCATTACGCTTCCTTTTCAGACTTTTACAGAATATTATTGCACGCATTTTACCATATAAACTTTAGAATTGACTATTCAGTTCAAAAATATTGTTGATCCTTTCATCAAGGTTACATTAAATTTTATATTAACCTAGGGATAACTGGCATCTTTATGACGTTGTGTCTTCCCATTCAGGAACATGGGCTAGCCTTTCCCTTTGTTCAAGTATGTTTTTATGTCTCTTGGGAATGTCTTTAGGGTTTCTGTGCATAGATCTTGCACATTTCTAGTTGAGTTTATTCCTAGATATTTTATCTTTATCGTTGCTATTATAAATTTTTCCTCCATTACACTATATCTTCGAATTGAATGTTATTTGTATATATTAGAGCTATTTATTTTGTATTCAACTGAATTCCTGAGCCCTCTTAATCTTTCTGTAGATACTTTCTCAGGTTTTTTCTTCTTCATTTCATTTTTTTAAACCTCAATTTTGTTCATCTTGTCTTACTGCATTGGTTAGTACTCATGGAGTCTCAGGGGATTCGATTAATACTCTCCTCTTCCCCGCTCAAGACAGGGAAAGTACAAAGCAGACGCCAGCACCAGTTTTATCCACGAGGACTAGTTATTGGAGAATGTGACTCGTATCTGTAAGGTAAGGGGATTTTCTAAAACGGACTTACCATGTCATGGGCACTGTGGGATGAGTGTGGACGCTCTCATGTGGTGGAGTGAGTGGCAGCTGTTCCTGTAAGATTAAGGCATGGGGGTGGGTGCAGAGGGGAAGGTGTACTCTCTGTGGGCAGGTCTCTCCCAAAGGAAGGCTCCCAAATATACCAATTTAAGCCACTCCATTTTCCCTGGAGTGGAGTGAATGAGGGGTAGAGAAAGGCCAGGTGTGTTACTCTGATTGGGCTCCCTCCAAGATGAAGAAAGCATCAGAAGTGGAGAAGAAATAGTTCTGCATCCCTGCCTCCTGCAACAAGTAAATTCAGAATAAGGAAAAATAATAGTAGAAGAAGTGGCCATTCTTATCTTTCTCCTGGATTTCAGTGATAGTGCTTTTGTGACATTAAAGCTGATACTGCTTTTCCTTATCCCAAGGAAGATATACTTTGGAACATCCATCCATTTCCACTCTATTTTGCATTTTGTTTCTTTTTCATCAAGAATTGTTGAATTCTATAACATATCTTGTCATCGTCCCTGGGGATCATCATCTGATTTTTCTTCTTTGCTCTTTTAATATGATGAATAATCATAGATTTCCTAATATTGACCTATCCTTACATTGTGAAATAAATCCCACTTGGAAATAGTAGTATTCTTTTAATGTTCTTCTGTATCCTGATTGTTAATATTTTACTAAAGATTTTGCATCTAAATCTCTAAGTGAGATTACCCTGTAGTTTTCTTTTTTTTGTACAATATTTATTGTTTTTTTCTAACATTATGGTCCATTCTTGAAAGATGTTTTGAAGATTTCCTTATTTTTTTTCTATGCTCTTGAACATTTCAAATAATATCAGCGTCACCCCATCTGGGACCATGTATCTGTGTGTGTGTTTGATATTCACAATAACTCTACAAGAGAAGCATTATTATTGTCTTCATTATGCAGTTGAGGAAACCAAGGCTCCAAGCAGTTTCTTGCCCAAAGTCACATAATGAATTAGTGGGGATGACACTTGATTCAGGGTCAGGTCAGACTCAAGGTCAGGTCAAACTCAAAGTCAAACTTCTGTTTCCCTTATATGCTCCTTCATGCAGCCACTCTCAAGACAGAGAATGTGGGGCTTGCAACAGACAGCTCTTGAGACAACATCTCAGTTCTGCCACTTTCCAGAAGTGTGCCCTTGAACAGATCACTTCATTACTTGACATATGTGTTCCGTTCTCTGACAAATAGGTATGATAATGTCCTCTTCCTCATGGGGTTGCTGTGAGGATGCAATGGGGCAGGATACGAGCAAGAACATAGTGGAGAAGGATTCACATTCAGCAAGTCTTCAGTGCTCACCCACCGCATGCCTGGTAATGCCCACGGGGTGTGGAGAGGAGACACGGCCTCAGCCGCTGCTTCTCTGTAATTGCACAGCCACCACACAGGGTGGTCGCTGTGACATATCTCAAAGTGGTGGGAGTTGGGGGGGAGCAGTCACATCGGCAGTAACAGCTTTCACACAATTGTCCCCAGTGTTTGATTTGCTCCTCTCGGTAGACTGTGATGCTCTGTGGCAGGCCCAGTGGTTGAGATATGTTCCCTAACGCTGGGATCCAATCACATTTCTAAGTACCGAGGAGATGTTGGCTGAGCCCAGGGCAATGGGAAGACATTTGTGCTTCCTTCTTGACCTTGAATCTGGTGGGTCTTGGAAGACCTTGAAACTCTCTATCCCTGGAGTAGAAAAAGTCCAAAGACTTCCCAGTTTGATAATGAGCTTTATAGACTATTTGGAGAACCATTTCCCCACTAATGCAATACAATTTTATTAGCTTTAGTTTTCATGTGGTACCTTAGGCCTCTCAACTTGTTCATCCTACATATGTGCTATTTTATATGCGTTGACCTGCCTCTCCCATTCTCTCTTCCCTTCTCTACCTGTAGTAACCACTGTTTTATTCTCTGAGAGAACCATCTTAACACAGATTTATTTCATATTTTTAAAGATTTCTTTTCTTTCAGATTAGTCTAGTATTTTTTAGGTTTATTCTAATTTTTCATTGTAAATGAAACACAAGCTCATTACATTTTAGGGAATAAAGAAAAATAAAAAATGAATTCCCCAGAACAACCATTAAGAATATTTGAGACTATTCTCTCATAATCTTTCCACACATGTATTTTTATTTTACACAATTGAGAGAATACTTCCTATGCAAGTTGTAAACTGTTTTCCTACCCCCAAATTATCTGAAAACTAAGTCCTCACGTTATTATACAACATTTATATGCATTATTTTAGTGGCATAGTATTCAAGCAAGTGGATGTGCTATAACTTAGTCTTCTATTGTTGGGCAGGTTGGTTGTTTCTACATGTTTGCCATTACATACAATGATGGATTGTGCTTTCTTATTCATGAACCTCTGCCCACATGATGAAATTACCAGACCAGTTTTTGAGGCATTCAGTCCAAACTGCCAGAACAATGCCTGTGGGTTTAGAATAGAAATATTAGCTGAGAATAAGAGAAATACTTGTTTCTTTCACATGCCTTCTCCCATAACTGTAAGTTCCTCTTGATACCCTGCATGGGGTCTTAAATATTGTTGTTGCTCATGAAATATTTGCTGTATTGTAATACCAATTGGAATTATTAGCTAAAGTTCAGCAGAGAAAAACAGAACTGGAGAGAAGAAGGGAAAGACAGGTAGATCAAACATAGAGGGAAATACTTTGAACCACATCTGTCCCTCTCTCTGACCTGCTGCAGTTTTCTGTTTTAAAGTCCCCACCGGTCACTTAGGGAATTGTAGAAATAGTAATACATTGAATCCAGGAAAATGAGTGTGAAGACCCAGAGATGTGCCCAGAACATAAGGTGGAGGGGACAAGGCAGAGTTGGGCTGCACTGGGCTGGACAGCGGTCAAGAGCTCTGGGGTTGGCCCATCTCATAGATGAACTCTAGGTGGCGCTGTGGCCGCAAAAGTTTTGGGCTGAGGAATTTTGGCAAAGCTGTTAGGAATCTCTGGGTGGGAGCGAGGAAGGGAGAGAAGTAAAGAAAGAATAGTGGACCGGAGTGAAGGAGACACAGACACACACACACATAGATGGGTGGGGGGTGGTGGTGGTGGCAGGAATAAGGGAATGGCTCAGACAGTGCTTAGTCCAGAAGAGAGAAAATAAACGGAGGGATCATCAAATTCATTCATTCACTTAATATAAGCATTGATCGAGGCCCATCTTGTGCCTGTCGCTGGGACAGATGGTGGGGATAAAAGGGTGGCTGAGAAGCCACCTCCCTGAGGTCCTGTGGCTTATGAGAAGTGAGTGTGATGGCCATCCATTAGCCCCCAGTGAATCAGTAGTGGCAGACTTGAGATGGACCCTGAAGAAAGAAAAGGGGGCCTACGAAGGGCTGTGATGAGGAGGTGACCTGGTTTTGTAGAGAAGGAAGGATTGCAGAGATGGTTGCCCAGTGGAAGGTACTAAAGGTGAGATCCGAAGGTAGCCAAGACTGAACTGGGGAGAGAGGATTGCCTGCAGGCTTGACATGTTCTGCTCTGTTCCTTCTTTCATGTAGGAAGCATGTTGGGGCAGTGTCTGGCCTGCCTTCCAGAGTTTATCCAGAGTTTGTACCCTCTTTGCTCCTATTATTGTAGTTCAGTGGGCATATAGAAGTGATTCTGCAGGAATATGTTTGCTCTGCTGACCCAAATGCTCACCCGGGTGCATCACCCAAAGGACTTGTGTTGGGATAAGTTTTAGGAAGTATGATTGTGGCCATACAGCAAAGCAGCCTTTTCAATCTAGATTCACCAGTACTGAAGCTGATATTTTTATCCCCTCCTATATGATTCACATATCTGTCTCTCTGTTGGTTTTGAATGGAAGGGATGAGTGTGAGTTATTGTCTTAGAGACAGCTAAATGCAGATGTCAACTAGGTCTGAAGCTTGGACGAGAGGTCTCTCTGGGCCAGAAAGATAAATGTGAGTCACCAGTGAGAGATGGGAATAGAGGAGAAGAGAAGAGGCCTTAGGCTGAGCCATGGGGAGCTCCGACATTGAAAGGCTGGGCATAGGGAGATGATCTTACAAAGCGATCAAATGAGGGAGAGTAGAAATAAATTCAGGAGGAGGTGTCACTGAAGCATGTAGAAGAGGGTGTTTCCACAAGATTATCTCAATAGACACAGAAAAGGCTTTCAATAAACTCCAACACCCTTTCGTGTTTAAAACACTCAATAAACTAGGTATTGAAGGAACATACCTCAAAACAACAAGAGCCATCTATGACAAACCCACAGCCAACATCATACTGAATGGGCAAAAACTGGAAGCATTCCCCTAGAAAACTAGCACAAGACAAGGATGCCTTCTCTCACCACTTCTATTCAACATAGTTTTGGAAGTCTTAACCAGAACAATCAGGCAAGAGAATGAAATAAACGGCATCCAAATAGGAAGGGAAGAAGTCAAACTATCTGTTTGCAGACAATGTAATTATATGTGTAGAAAACCCCATGGTCTCAGCCCAACAGCTCCTCCAGCTGATAAACAACTTCAGCAAAGTTGCAGGATACAAAATCAATGTGCAAAAATCACTAGCATTCCTATATACCAACAATAGCCAAACCGAGAGCCAAATCAGAAAGGCAATCCCATTCACAAATGGCACAAAAAGAATAAAATGCTTAGGGATACAGCTAACCAGTGAGGTGAAAGATCTCTACAATGAGAATTACAAAACACTTCTCAAACAAATCAGAGAAGACACAAACAAATGGAAAAACATCCCAGGCTCATGGATAGGAAAAACCAACATCATTAAAATGGCTACTGCCCAAAGCAATTTACAGATTTGATGCTATTCTTATCAAATTACCAATGACATTCTTCACAGAACTAGAAAAAACTTTTTAAAACTCATATAGAACCAAAAAAGAGCCTGAATAGCCGAGGCAATCCTAAGCAAAAAGAACAAGGCTGGAGGCATCATGTTACCCAATTGCAAACTATACTATAAGGCTACAGTAACCCAAACAGCATGGTAGGGATACAAAAACAGACAGACCAATGGGACAGAATAGAGAGCCCAGAAATAAGTCCACACATCTACAACCATCTGATCTTCTACAAAGCTGAAAATAACAAGCAATGGAGAAAAGACTCCCTATTCAATAAATGGTACTGAGATAACTGGCTAGCCATATGCAGAAGATTGAAACTGGAACCCTTCCTTATACTGTATACAAAAATCAACTCAAGGTGGATTAAAGACTTAAATGTAAAACCCCAAACTATAAAAACCCTGTAAGATAACTTAGGCAATACCATCCTGGACATAGGAGCAGGCAAAGATTTTATGACAAAGACATCAAAAGCAATCACAACTAAAGCAAAAATTGACAAGTGGGATCTAATTAAACTTAAGACCTTCTGCACAGCAAAAGGAAACTATCAACAGAGTAAACAGACTACTTACAGAATGGGAGAAAATATTTGCAAACTATGCATCTGACCAAGGTCTAATATCCAGCATCTATAACGAACTTAAACAAATTTTCAAGAGAAAAAAAAACCATTAAAAAGTGGGCAAAAGACATGAACAGACATTTTTCAAAAGAAGACATACATGTGACCAACAAGCATATGAAAAAAAGCACAGTATCACTGATCATTAGAGAAAAGCAAATAAAAACTACAATGAGATACCATCTGACATCAGTCAGAATGGCTATTACTATTTAAAGTAAAAAAAAATCAGATACTGGGGAGGTTGTGGAGATAAGGGAACACTTATACACTGTTGGTGGGAGTATAAATTAGTTCAACCATTGTGGAAAGCAGTATGATGATTCCTCAAAGAGCTAAAAGCAGAACTACCATTTGACCTATCAATTCCATTACTGAGTATATACCCAGAGGAATATAAATCATTCTACCATAAAGATACATGCACATGAATGTTCACTGCAGCAGTATTCACAATAGCAAAGATATGGAATCAACATAAATGTTCATCAATGGCACAAGATAAAGAAAACATGGTACATATACACCATGGAATACTATGCAGCCATAAAAAAGAATGAGATTATGTCTTTTGCATGAACATGGATGGAGCTGGAGGCTAATATCCTTAGCAAACTAACTCAGGAACAGAATATCAAATACCACATGCTGTCACTTATAAGCGGGAGCTAAGTTATAAGAACCCATGGACACAAAGAAGGAAACAATAGACACTGGGGTCTACTTGATGGTGGAGGCTGGAAGGAGGGAGAGGAGCAGGAAAGATAACTATTGGGTACTGGTCTTAATACCTGGGTAATTAAATAATATGTAAAAACAGACCCCTGTGACGTGTGTTTACCTGTGTAACAAACCTTCACATGTACCCCCAAACCTAAAATAAAAGTTAAAAAAATTCCCATTAACTGATGGGAGCACTTTGGTTTTTAAGAAAAGGCACATGAAGCTTAGGAGACAAACTAGCATGGTATATGAGCTTTCCCTTACTGCCTCCCTCATACCTTGTAAATGGTCACAGAAGTCTACCTCACTAGATTCAGTTTTAGAACAGGAACATAGTTTATTTTTGTTAAATCAATCAAATAAATTTACCAAATACTGCTTAACAAAAAAAAAGAAGGTGTCTGTTAGGTTAAGAGAAAGGGAGGCCGCTGGTGACCTTAGCAAGCCATGTTTGGGAGAGTGATGGGGGTCATATAAGCTGGATTGCAGTGGGGAAGAGAATGGGAGATGGAACAGAGGTAGCTAGTGTAGACAACTCTTTTGAGGAGTTTGTGTGAGTTGTAGGAGTAGGCACCTGTCATTCTTTTTGGTTGCCCAGTAACTGCATCATCTCCCTATTTTTGGAGAATTCTCTACCTATGAATCTTGCTGAGAAACAGAGCCTGTCTCACATTACACATGAGGAAGGTACCAGATAAATACAGTACCTGTCTTCCCAGCTGGCCTGGAGTGGGGATGAACATAGGACAAGGCTTATGTATCAGAAGTGTTATCCCAGACTCAAAATCAGGAACAAGTGAAGCACAAGAGGAATGTGTTCTGAGAGCACTGCTGGCTGTAAAATGATGAGTTCCTGGGATAGCAGAGCTGGCTACAGTGGTGTAAGCAGGGCTCACTGTGGCACCAACAGAAAGGGAAGTGGTGGTAGTGGTAGTGGTGATGGTGTTAGTGGCGGTGATGGTGGTGGTGGCAGTGGTGGTGATGGTGGTGGTGGTGGCAATGGTAGGGGCAGTGGCGATGGCAGGGGGGTGGCAGTGATGGCGATGGTGATGGAGATGATGGTGGTGGCCATGTTGGTGGAAGTGGTGGTGGTGGTGGTAGTGATGGTGGTGATAGTGGTGATGGTGATGGTGGTGGTGGTGATGGTGGTGGCAGTGATTATGGTGATATTGGTGGTAGTGGCCATGACGGGGGTGGTGGCAGTGATGGTGATGGTGATGGAGGTGATGGTGGTGGTCGTGTTGGTGGAAGTGGTGGTGGTGGTAGTGGTGGTTTTAGAAGCAGACCAAAACTGGTTTCCCCAACCTCCTAGCAATTCTGTAAGCCAACCAAGTATCTACGCACCTATTAACTATGTATGTATGTATGTATGTATGTATGTATGTATGTATCTATAGCTTTAAAAGTACACTTTATTGAGATACAAGTCAATGAATTTTGAAAAATGTGTACCCCTATGTGACCACTTTTGTAATCAAGATATGGAGTACTTCCATCACCTCAAAAAGTTGCCTTGTGCCCTTTTGCAGTTCATTTCCCACCAACTCCTGGTCCAAGAGAACTGCTTATTTGTTTCTATATCTGTAGTTTTTTCTATTCTAGAGTTTTATACAAATTCAATCAATATTGTTGTATCTGACTTCTTTCCCTCAGCTTAATGTTTTCGAGAGTCATCCATGTAGGTGTGTGCCTACCTACAGTAAACATGTTTATCTACAGTGGTTAATGCTTTCTTGGTGCTGGATCATATTCTGCACTATTTAATATACTGCATGTTCTTATCCACTCACCTGTTGGTGAATATTAAAGCCATGTCCAGTTTTTGGCTATGATGAATAAGGCTGCAATGAACATTTGTGTACAGGTCTTTTTGTGGACATATGTTTCAATATCCTTTTAATCAGTTCCATTTTTGCTTAAATCAGCAAGGGTTGGCTCCTGTTACTTGTAGCTAAGAGATCTGACTGCAATAGAATGAGAGAAGGGAAATTAGCTGGCAGCTGGAAGGGGATGTTAGGTCACAGAGGGGATTTTATTTTTAAGGTGTAAAAGACTTAAGCATGTTTAAATATTGATGCTCATAATCTGGTTGAGAGGGAGCTCTTAAGAAGAGAAAATTGATCTCGTGAACCCCTGCAAAGGTGGGAGGGGAGGAGTTCCAAAGCCAAGGTGGCAGAAATGTCTTTGAAGGGAAGAAGAAGCAGGGCCTCAAGTGGAACAAAGGGGAATGAGGAGAGGACAGGAAGGTGGGCATGGAGGGAGGGTAGCAGGAAGTTGAGGAAGCTCTCATCTAAGGTCTTCAACTTTTACTGGGAAGTAGCAGGCAAGGTTACATACTGAGACTGAGGGAGGAGATGGGTGTCAGAGGTCTGGGGATGGGGCAGGTATGCAATGGTCATTACAAGGAGCTCAAGAGGGAAGTGATTGCAGAAATAAAGCAGCAATGCCAGGCAGCCTTGAAAGCCCAGCTGAGGCTGGTGACTATAACATAGAGTGATACCAACAGCTCCACTGTTGATGTCCCAGCAGAGCTGAGGTCCTTGGAGACAAGCTTGGGGAAGCGGGTGAGGGAGTGGGAGATTTTTCCAAGAGTTAGGGGCCTGTATTGAAGATCTCTACCCTACCCCAGGATCTAGCACAGCACCCTGAGTTGTATTCTGTTCTAACATTAATATTTGTTGAATGGATGAAAGAGTTTAGCGGGCAGGAAGAATGAGAGCTTAGCATTGGACTGGTATCCCCTGCTTGTTGTATATAGAGAAACCCTGATGTACAGAGAGGGGAAAGGACTTGGCCAAGGTCACATGGCAAGCCCATGGCAAGGATGGGATTTACCTTTGGGTCTGTCTGATCTCAAGTCCAGGGCTCTTTTTATGATTGAATGGACAAAGAGGTCTGTGTTCAAATCCTGTCTCCACCAGTGGCTCACCATAAGACTTCGAGCAAGTCACTTAAGTGCTGGAAAGCATTATTCACTCCATTTTGTTGTTGTTGTTGTTGTTGTTGCGTTTTAAAATTTTTAAAAATTTTACTTTAAGTTCTGGGCTACATGTGCAGGTTTGTTGCATAGGTAGACATGTGCCATGGTGGTTTGTTGCACCCATCAACCTGTCATCTAGGTTTTAAGTCCTGCATGCATCAGGCTCCATTTTATAGGCGTGGATACTGAGTCTCAGAGACATTAAACAGGAAGCCCCGACTATGTCACTGGAAACAGGTAGAGCAGGATTGCAGGCATTCCTTCGTTTAGTCAATATTTATTGGTTACTGGGGTAGATTAAATTTTGGGTCCCAATTCTTCATTCCATTTTGATAGGATTACACACCCACACTCTTTACCATGTACTTTTGCACTGAGAAAAGTACTTCCTCCTTCCATTGATGTTGGCTTAGCTATATGACTTGATTTGGTCAGTGGTAAATTAGTGGATGAAACATAGCAGAGGATGTAAAGGAGCTGGTGTTTTGGTGATTTCCATAAGAAGAGCACACTCTAGAAAGCCACTGCCCCTTCAGCCTGCCCCAGAATGAACACACACGGGCTAGACTTAAGCTCAGCTGCATCCTGGAGCCCATCCAGCTGCTCTTCAGTGTGGACATTATCACCCAACTGAACCGGGATTAGAACAGCCACACTGAAGCTGGCCTGCAGGAGAACAAATGTCTGCTGTTGTAAGCCATTAAGCTGGGTGGTTTGTTATGCAGTACTATTGCAGCAGTTATTGACTGATACAGGACCAGGTCCCAGGCTAAGTGTAGACTTGGCTTACAGAGATGAATCAGATGCTGTCTCTATTCTCAGGAGTTCACAGTTCAGTGGAGGTGGGGATTTTTTTTTTTAACAAAGTCTTATTTCTAAAATTCATGTCTAAATCTAAGAGGCAAATGCAAATTTGTTCAATGCTTCTTTTAAGGGCAGCCTTAGATTATCTTTGGAAGATGAAACTGACAAATAAAAAAACACTTAATAATTTCTGCAGTTTACAAACGTCAAAATTTATTTTGGGATAACAAGAGATGGGTTAGCTGGGAAGCTGCCTTTACTGAATGATGTCATCAATCAGTATATTTGATGAGTCCAAAGACAAACGTCTTTGGCAACTATTTTAATGAATGAGATTAACTTGATACTTTATCCTAGAGTTGTATAAAAACATGGATGTTAATGATTTGACCATTTTATTACTTTTTTCCCCCAATGTATAATATGATGTCTTTGCATGTTAGTTTGCAAAGTGCTTGAAGCAATTTTCAACCAAACGCGAGTGTTTGGTGAGGGTTGAATCTGCTGGACAAATCCATGGCCGTGTGAGCACCTGCACTCAGGCCACTGTGTGGTCCTAAGTCAGGGACTTAGTTTCCTCATCTGTAAAGGGGATAATACCACACTGTCTGGAGTCACTGGGGAGATTCACAGAGGCGATCTGAATGCAGCACACAGCACTGGCACAGTCCCACCTCCCCTACACCCACCTCCCATCTCTTCTGTATGAGACGAGCCTCCCTGCTCTCTGGCTCCATCAGTAGCTTGCAAGTCAGTTTCCCTCTCCAGGCCTCAGTTCTCCATCTGTAAACCCACCATCATCACATTGATTTATGGCCCCCTAGACTGCAAAGTCCTTGAGAGCCAGGCCTGTGTTTGACTCACACCCACAGCATCCCTAGGATTTGCCCACGGCTGAGTGTATGATGGGCTGAGTCAATGCTACTTTTCATGAATATTATTATTGTTTTGGTAGAGGTTTCTGTCACTACAGCCCAGAGTAACACCCTTAGTAGGGCAAGGGTGTAACGTCCATGGTTTAGAAAGCTTGCTGTTAACTGGTGGTCCACTCATATGGACCAGAAAGAAAGTTCTTTACTTCAGCCTTCAGTCATATCCTGAAGAGCATGTGTTATTTCTCTGTGGGTCCTCATGGTCCAGACAGGGATTGACACATTGCATACATCTGAGATCTGGTCAATGGGTCAGGCCCCTGAACTGAGGTTTGAAACCAGCCTCAAATTTTCCTATAATTATTTTATTTATTTATTTAGTCTATCTATCTATCAATCAATTAATCAATCAATCAATAAATCATAGGGTCTCACTCTGTTGCCCAGGCTGGAGTACACAGGTGTGATCATGGCTCACTGCAGCCTCAATCTCCTAGGCTCAAGCCATCCTCCCAGCTTACCCTCCCGAGTATCTGGGACTACAGGCGCACATCAGCAATGCCTGGCTAATTTTTTATTTTTTTGTAGAGACAGGGTCTTCCCATGTTGCCCAGGCTGGTCTTGAATTCCTGGGTCTGAGTTATCCTCCTGCTATGACCTCCCAAATTGCTGGGATTGCAGGCGCGAGCCACCATGCCCAGCCTAAATTTACCTATAATTATACACATTTCATAAAAATATGTAACCCTAATTTCATCACAAACAAAACTTTTCAACACTCATAGAAGAAATATTTTTCTGAGAGCTGGCTCTGGGCCAGACAGTGGAGGCACAGCAGTGGAGATGTAGAAAAGGTGTGAGCCACAGGCAGCTCCTGTTCTAGTGGTCATGGTGAATGCTGACCTCAGGCACAGAGAAATCTGCAATACGATGTCAGGTGGTGACTGGTGATACAAAGGAAACTAATATAGGAAAAAGGGTAGAGAGAGTCTTGGGGGCAATATTTTATATGAAACGACCAGGGAGGGCCTCTTTGAGAAGGTGACATTTAAGCAGAGATGTGAGAGGAAGTCAAAAAATGTCTAGGGAAGAAAGTTCTGGGCAGAAGGAACAAGTGCAAAGCCCTAACACCGGAAGATGCTAGGGATGTTTGGGGAGTGACAAGGGGACCACTGTGGTTGGCATAGAATCAGCAAGGATTAGGGGTTAGGGAATAATGTCGGGGGTAGGGAATAATGTCAGAGGAAACTGGATCCTGGCAGGCCATGGAAAGCAATGGTGATTTCATTCTAAGTCTGATGGGAAAGCAATGGGGGCTCTGAGCAGGGGAATGCCATGATCTGATTTACATTTTAAAGGGTTTGTGACCTTGTGGAGTGTAGACTGGAGTTGGTGGCCACAATGGCAACAAGGAAACCTGCTGGGAGGCTGGAGGGATGAGGGTGGCTTGCTCAGGTTAGAAGCAGTGGGGGATGAATGCGGCCCGTTTCTGGATATGTTCTGATAGTAGAAGCAAGAGGATGGAAAGGATGTAGGGGATGAGTGGGGAGAGCGATCAGGGTTGACTTCACCATGTCTTGTCTAAGAGACCAAGTAGTTAGTGGCACTACCTACTGAGGTGGGTGCTGGAGATCTGGAGGGAGACGTCACAAGTTTGGTTTTGAATATGCTGCCTGGGAGATGCTTCCTGACCTCCAAGTGCAGAGGTCTCAGTGGCAGCTGAGTGTCAGGGGAGAGGTGATCTGGAATGTAAGTTTGGGATTCAGAAGAGTATTTAGAACCATGAAATGGGCTAAGGTCACCGGGGGAGTGAGTGTGGACAGAGAAGAGGACTTAGACCAAGGGTGCCATTAAAAAAAAAAAGATCTGGCTACCTGTAAATATCATTACATTAGTCAGACTGTCATGTGCTGTAAGAGAGGGCAGGTATTGTAGTGTGATGGAGGTCAGAGGAGGAGGAAGATTCTTTGAAAGATGGAGTTGGGCTGGGGACTGGGGGTGGTTAAGATCTGGACATGGCAACATTTTAGGTTCCAAAAGTCAGGGCTGGGGCTGGGGCTGGGGCTAGGTCAGCCCCTGGCTTAGGGTAGTTGAGAAAGCACAGGTTTAGAGTCTTATGGGTCTTAATTCCCATCCTTGCAGCCACTTCTTAGGTGTGAGGTCTGGAAAAGGTGATGCACCTTCAAAAGCTCAGTGTCCATGTCTATAAAACAAGGTCAGTAGCACTGACCTCACTGAAGAAGTGCATGAGACAATTATGTACAGTGCCCTGTACGAGAACACCAGAAAAACGAGGCCCTAACATAATGGATATTAATGGGTATTAATGGATGTTTCATACCAGCCTTTTCATGTGAACTGTGAACTTGAGTGCCAAGTTTGTGAATCAAGATCTTACTTTAAGTCAGAGATAGGTCACTTTTGAGAATCTTTCACGGAGAATCCTTTGATAAAATGTACCACCCCATGGTGGTGGGTGCTGGATGCTGACTTGGTTCTCTCTGGGCTCCAGAATCTGGACTCTGATGATCTACCCAGTTAAGTCACATCCACATAACAAAATTTGCAGGTTTAAAAAAAAATTACTCAGAACTTTCATTTGGGGAGTGTTTGAGCCATACCCTAGAATGAAAATTATACACAGCTTACTATGTAATTAACACAATCATATTTAATTGCTCTGAAGTGCCCCATCAGTGGCTTCTGAGATGGGTCTCCAATACCTCCTTACAAATGAACTGGAAAGAATGATTGCCATGGTACCTGAGGGCAGAATCCCAGTGACGGTCTGGTTTGAATTCCTTTTCTCCTTGCCCCGCCTGGTGCTACTTGTGTGGCCTAATCCAGTGGCCTGGTTTCCAAATGTAGCCCGCTATTGATCCAGTTGGACTCACTGGGGCACCAAGAGAAAATAACTAATTTTTTTCCAACTCCCCCTGCCCCTTTGACTGGCTATATGGCAGACCCCTTCCCCATCCCTGGAGGGCCTCTCACGTAGATTCAATAGCTTTCCTTGTCACTGTCGGGACACTATCTCCTTTTCATCTACAAAAAACTCTCATCTGATCAAAATCAATCTAAATTTTTCACCAGATTCAAAGTGTTTGTTTCCCCTTAGCTCAGGGAAAGCCCAAGCCTCTTGTCCCATCTGGAGGCTGCTTCTGGCTCCTGCAAGGATGGGTGGGAGGTGAAAGGAAAGGAAAGGAGGACATCGGTGCCCTCTGTGTGGAGACATCCAAATGCTAGCTCTTACCCTGATGAGGGGCTTATATGTGGGATTTTTCAGAGCCACTGTGCTCTTCCTTGGTGTGGGCAAAGCTCTCCCTGGCTGGTGTCTTCCAACCCCCTTGCAGCTTCTGCTCTGACAGTCCACTCCTCATGCCCTGAGGATGGCTGGCTTCAATCTGGCCCATCGGTTGGCTGGTTGGGAAAAGGTGAGAGGGTGGGGGCATATGAGGTTCCAAATCAGTTTTACTATCCCTCGGCAAGTCCTGCATGAGTGGACTGGCTGCCTTCTTCTGAATGGGAACATACTATCTTCAGCTTTGGAGCCTCAGATGTGACTTCCAGATACCAGAAAAAGTTCCAAGTAATATTCTGTTATATAAGATATTATCTTTTTCAACTCAAAGCTCAACTTTTATCTTCAGCATAGAAGAATGGTTAAGTCTGCAGTTCTGGAGTCTGACACTGGCTGGGTGACCATGGGCAAGTCATTTAACCCTTCTGGATCTCAGTTTCCTGATCTGTAAAGCAGGGGCAATGGCCTTCACTCACAAGTATGTTGTTTAGATTGATTTGTTCTTCAGGTGCCAGGTGGCATACAGCAAGCCCTCAATAAACGGAAGCCCTCATTTGTATGTTTCTGAGGAGTCCTTATTTCCTCCAACCTAGACTGGATGTCAGTGCTTCTTGCTAATCCAGGTACTGTTCCCTCCTGCCATTTGCCTGGCCTGCGTGGCTGTCTTTGTTAATTAATAACACTTACTGTATCTCGAGCATCACTATCTTATTTACATCTCACAACAACCTTGCAGGATACATATTATCATCATTCCCATTTACAGATAACAAAACTGAGATTCAGGAGGAGGTTCAGTCACTTGCACAGGGGCAAACAGCTTGTAAATAGCAGAACTGGGGTTTGCCCCCAGACCTGTCTGATCTCAAAACCTGCCTGTTCTACCACCCATTTTATCTCCTTAATTATTTGTCCTGTTTCTTTGTGCCCTCTGCCAAGAGTAACTCTTCTGCACTCTATGGACATAATAGTGGATCCTTTGAATGAAATCACTTCCTGCTTGGAGTGCACCCTGAAAATGGATCCCTCACTGCCCAGTAAAATGATACTTCCTGTGTTACATAATAACAAATTCCCAAAGCAGATTTGTAGAGGTAATATTGACTCCATCCACTTCCTATGCACGGTTATTCAAGTTATATAAAGTTGCATTCTCATGAAAAGCAGCCGGTTACTGTTGGTTCAGTACCTACCTGGTGTCCAATGCTGGATTAGCCAAGAAGGGGAAGGTGTTTTCTGATCTTAAGCCTAGAATTTATTTTGAGTATAAGACAGGTAAAAAAAATTACTGCCAACACCAAGATGTATGTAGTAAATACCTGTGAGGGGTCACCAGAAGTTAGTACCATAGGAACTTAAATGTGGGAAAAATCAAGTGGCTGGGTGGGTGGGGAGGGAGGGGTAGGGAGGAAGTCACAAAAGGCTTCCTGGAAAATCTGGAGCTGGGGCTGAGCGTTGAAGGCCAGGTAGAATGTGCAGAGGTGAAGGTGAGAAAGACAAGTTTGGTGTGTTTGCAGCAAAGGAGCAGGGGCCCAAAGAGGCAGGAGCCCAGCATGGGTGCAGAGACTCATTCTTCCAAAATAGTCTCTCTTTTACAACCGTGAGCCTCTTTGCTCCCTGCGTGGGGATTTTTATGACCCCATCCATCTGTTTGCAGTCAGCCTCAGGTTTGCTTTGAAATTCAAAAGCTGAAAGGGAAGTGTTATATTGGAGCCAGAGCAGCAGGCTGGGCAGCTTTCTCAGAGGAGGAGGAGGGAGCGGCCTCATGGAGCATTAACCACTGCAGGCAAACACCTCTTCTTGTTGGCCTGAGTCCCTATGAAGTATGGGACCAGGAGCGCTTAAAGGGGCGGTGGATGACCAGCCAGGGAGGAGCTTCCAGCACGGGTCTGAGCTGGCGGCTTCATGCTCACCAGTAGGCAGGCCGTGAGCGTGCATGACCAAGCATGGAGATTCAGGAGACCTTCAGCTGGGGCTTTGTGCCCGCTCCAGATCCGTCCGGCCTGTGTTTATTTCTCTTTCCTGCTCTGGCAGACGGGCCTGGGCCCGCTGGGAGAGTTGGCTCAGCCCTCCCTGCCTCCTGAATTCCCTGGCCCAGCTACCACCCCCTGCATTCCTTAGGAGCCTCAGTGTCCCAGAGAGACATGATTTTTTTCCATCCTCTTGAATAAAAGACTTTTAGGGACAGTCATTGATCAAATCCAAAATCCACAGTCCAGACTTCCAAGTCCTGCTCCAGACCCTCTACTTCTCTCAGTTCCACGTGCTCTAAGACCACATCCTCGCTAACATGCTTTGCCCAGCGCTTCCTCTAGCACGTCTCTCCATGCCCTCCTTCTCTGTCATTCATACAGCCACCAATGGTCCGCAGACCCCACCTCCCTCTTGAAAGTCCGGCTGGATGGCTCCGTCTTACCCAGCCTGTCCACGCCCCACACTCCCACGGCTGTCTTTCCTGCCTCCCCTTCTGAGTACCCCCTGAGCCCACTCTCTATGCCCCACCCACCACTTACTCTGGCTGCACCTTCATGCCTCTGCCCGAATGTGTGTGGAACGCTCCTAACGTGGATCTGGAGCTTCTCTCATGTCCTGGAGACCTTAAAGGGCCCCTTCGAAAGAGGATCAAGCTGCCAGGCTGGAAGCTGCTAAGGGCAGCAACTAGTTGTTGGGCTTTAGCATTTGATGCAAATTAACTGTTTAGAAGGGATGGCTTCAAAACTTGGGAGTTTTATTAAGAGGTTAGAGGGTAGAGAAAGATCTTGGAATCCTAACCTATCAAACTTAGAAGGCTCTTCAAAGATCATCTGCTCTAATTGCTGCATTTTTTGAATAGGGAAACTGAAGCTCAGTAAGGAGATGCCATTGGCCTAATGTTATTTATGAAGTCAGTGGCAAAGCAGGAATGGAACTCTCTTTGGGTCCTGAATTAGTCAAAATCTTCCACTCACAGCACCTGGGGTTCTTGAGCAAAGCTCGAAGCATTGTGGAAATTCAGGGGCACATGCTTCTTCCCTCTTTCAAGAGGGAATGATAACATGCATTGAAGTTGATTTTGCAGATATAAAGCACTTCAGGCCTGTTGTCTCAGGTCATCGCCATTACAGCTCTATAAAGTAAGTCATATTTATCTCCATTTCCCAGATAAGGCTAATAATACCAGGGTTAAGTGACATGCCCAAGGAAAAATAACCAGTAGGTAGCCAAAGAGGGTCTTGGGCTCAGGCCTGTTGCTGTGTGTAATGTGTCACTCTACCTTCTATTCCTCGAAAGGTGCTCCACTCTTTTTGAAAATCATGCAGAAAATGCTGCAGTAGAAAATAGAATAGCTCCAGGATCCAGGGACTGGTACAACAGCTCAGGACCTTTCATTTCTCATAGTGGAAAGAAACATCTAGAGCAGGGGCTCTTTATCCTTTCAGACCCAGGCTCCCATTTTATCACAAATACTTTAAAGTGTCCCTTCTCTACTGAAATGAAACTTATGAGTAATATAACACACCTACACATATGATTTTTAAAAATTAATTCAATGCCCTAACTATAAGGAAAAAGAAATAGTAGCTTATAATAAAATAATATGTAATTTGGTTTGTCAACACTTGGGTACATCAACACTTGTAGACATAATGTAATAGTCAAAGCTTGTACCTAACTGCTGAGTCACCCTGAAAGTGACGCTAAAATACCAAGGAGTACAGCTGTGTGTCTCTCTAACACCTGGAATACACAGGCATTGTTGTTAGTAAGGTGGCACTCAAAAATAGTGAACAACTCTTGGTAAAGTTCAGAACAAAATGAAGCACATTCTTCTCTCAATATACATGGCAATTACATTCCTGTAAGATTTAGTGCATATTAAACCTTTACAAACAAATACTACATGTTTACGTAAAATGAATTCAGGTTCTAGGCTCAGATAATTACAAATGATTTTTTTTCTCCCCTAATGAATGTTTGGCAAAACATGCAAAAATTGTGCAGGATGGGGGATAATTCTTTATGTGGGACTCTTAGCAGGTCACTAAGCGTCGCTGGCCCTTGACCACAACTACGCCCGCACCACCCCACCCCGCAACAACTGTATGAAAGCCAAAAACTCCCCAACGAATTCCCAAAGCATCCTGTGGGTGTTGATACTACCCCTGCTGAAAAACACTGATTTGGAGGTTTTCTCTGAGAAGCAGCCAGGCATGGAAGAGGGAAGGCTCAGACCTCTGTTGTACCTAGATGTTTGGATTTCTCTCAGTTTTGCTTTTGATGAACATAATTTAATACTAACCTTGGATGATACTTAGTCTTCAGACTTAAAATTAATGCAATAAATGTGGACCATGTGTCCTCTATTTTAAAGACTGTTCATCCAGGGGATGGAAAAATGAATATGACCAGGGCTCTGCATGCACAGCTTTCCCTTTATCATATTCTAAGGGTAATAAGCCATATGAAACCCATCATCTAAGACTGGATGCATACAAAGGCCGGGGCTTCAGGAGAGGTGGAAGTGTGAGCCCGGGGGACCAGGGCACGCTTCTACGCTCCTACGATGAAGCACAAATTAAGTGAGGCCTTGAATACCAGGAAGGAAGTTTTCAGGTGAAAATAGGAGGAATGAACAGCTAGCTGTGGAGGGGACAGTGGGGATGGAGATGGAGTTGGGAAATTGCAGATATGGTCAGGGAGCCCGAGTAGCTCTCTATGGCTGGAGCATGTTTTTAGGGGAGGGGAGGAGACACACGTCTCGAGAGGTTGATTGGGCAAACTGTAGAGGGCCTGGGAGGGAGGACTGCTGGTAGGGGAAGGGAGGGAGAGAGGAAGCAAATGCACATTCCATATTAATTTTAACTTCTTGAGGAAGGTCCCCAGTCCTATGGTAACCATCACATACTTGATGGTTGCTACTCAGTGTCTGCCTCCCCCACCGAGCTGCAGGCTCTGTATTTCTCTAGTTGGGCCTGGCACCCTGCAGGCTCAGGTTTGGGATGTGGAAGGCTTTTGGACCCGAGATGAACTGGACTCTTTGGGCCAGTTCTCTGTATCTAGGTGAGCCACTGTGCTGAGGCCAGAAGTGGGGCCTGGGAGTCTGGACTCCTGGGTTGGCCTCCGACTCGCACATGCCAAGAGGCCTTGGGTGGGTCCATCTCTTGGTGGTCCCCTTATCTGTTCAGTGAGGGGCCTGAGCCCACAGAAGAATCATGTCCCCTCCAGCTCCCACCTTCCCGCCTTGTTTTGTCAGGTCACCTGTTTAGAGCCCTAGGTCACGACCTGAGCAGCACTGCCCCCTGGTGGCAGCTGCTGGATGGCAGGAGAGCCAGTACCACCTTCCAAGTCCAATCCCCCTACCAGTACCACCTTCCAAATCCAATCCCCCGACCAGTACCACCTTCCAAGTCCAAGCAGAGGTTGGCCCAAGCTTCAGTGTATGTCTTTGGGTATGGCTCCAGAGCAGAGGGGTGGGCAACTCAACAGAGTCAGTCCCTTCCCAAGGGACTCCCAGTAGTGCTTCCAGTGCCCTCCCATGACCACCCACCATCACTGAGGAAAGTCCCTGGAACCACGTGACTTCATGGGTTATTCTGTCCCTGGGATCGGGCAAGGGACATAGGGGGAGGTGGGGCTCAGGAAATACCATCCTCCCTCATCTTCATCATCATCACCGCCGCAAAACTCTTGGGGTCTACGAGCACAGGCACACCTGCCTTATCCTAAGTCCTCATGGTAACTCTGTGGGGTGAGGCTATCCTCTCCCATTTTATTGATGGGAAAACTGAGATTCAATGGGAGGAGGAGATGGCCCCAGGGCATCAGGCTTTTCCTTGACCTCTATGCCACTCCTCTGTTCTTAAGCTGCCTGGGGCTCCCGCTGCCCGCCGGATGGTGTCCTCATGCCTTGACCTGTGAGTCACAGCCTCTAGAGCCTGATTCCACCGTCTCCAGAGTATCCCCTCTACTGCCGCTTGGAGCCTGGGCACTCTGAGGCCAGCCCTCCACCTGTGCTGCTAGTCTCTGCTGCCTGTGGGAGTGGCAGTAACAGCTAACACATGCTCTGGGCCTTGGTTTCCAAAGCTTTCTTACATCCACCATCTCATTAACACCTCACTGCAGCCTGTGCCAGAAATATTTTTATTAAACTCACTCTAGAGATGAGAAAAATGAGGCTGAGAGAAGGGAGGGACTACCTGGGGCAAAGGCAGGTCCAGGACCCTGGCTCCCCCTGACCATAAGCCCAAGACCCCAACTGAGCCTTGACAACCTCTGGGATGGGGTGAAGGGTGAGAGGCTGAATGCGGGGAGACTGCCTGGCCCTGGAAGCAATTTGTGTTTCCAGGTCTCCCTGGGAGCAGGAAGATTGCTGGACCCAGGAGCTCTCTCCAGTGGCCCGTCTGTCTTGGCCGCTCAAGCCAGGCCCCAGCCTGTGCTGTGGATCTGAACCAGGCCTCCTCCCTCTTGCTGAGCCCCTGCTGTGTTCTGACTCCAGCCAGTCCTGCCTCTCTCTGTTTCCACCCATGCTCGTCTGTGTTTTTCTGCCTCCCCACCCAGGCCTCTTCTGGTGACTCCCTTTCATTCTCTCCCTTTCTCTCTGCCTCTCTCTTTGCTTCTCTGTTGCTGTCTCCTACTGTGTCTTCACTCTCTCTCCACCCATCTTTCTATGTGTTTTTGTCTCTTTTGCTTATCTTCTCCTTCATTCTTCATCCCCACGCTTGGTCACCATCCTGCTCAGCCCCCTTGTCCCCCTCCTGGGTCTCAGGGCAGCAGAGGTAAAGGAACACTGGGAAGCGATGTCTGGGGACCTGCAAGTCCCCAACGCTTCCTTGCCCGGGAACTTGTGTCTTCAGGTTGGGAATTTTATCACTGTTTTTTTTGTGGCTGATCAGGGAGGAAGAAATGAAAACTAAGAAAAACAAACAAACAAACAAACCCAGGAACTGTTTTGCAAGCCCAGAACCAACTGATATGAAACAGGATTTTACGAATATTTTCTGAAAATAATTTCATTTTACGATACCGTAACAGTGGCCGGCCCAGCTCCCCTGGCTGGCGGCTGCTGAGCAGCAGCTGGAGCGCCTACCTCCTCCCCTCCCAGCCCAGCCCATCCCAGCCTTCATTCTGTCCTGCCGGCTAGGCCAGGGTGCTCCCTCTGCCGCAGCACCCCTAGAAGGTAGTTGTGAGTTGGGGGCTTTCTTGCCTGCCTCAGAGAGCCCTGCAGCTCCCAAGTCCCTTACCTCATGAAAGCCCAAGACTGGCAGGTCTAAGCTTGTTATTCCCATCTACCTGTAACCCAGCATTGCTACTGCAAAGTACCTGGTTAAGACACTCTTGGCACTCTACTCTGTGGCTGAGGTTCCAAAGCCCTCGGGCTCACACATTTGTGATCTTGGCCTCCAGCTTGCAGCCTCTGCTTTACCCCACGTCTACTTGGGTGCAATCAGCCCCTTCCATGGTACCACCCCGCTCCGTCCCAAATCTTCACAGGCTGTGAGGACCTAGTGGAGACTGGCAGAGCAGATGGGGGTGGGGTTCTCATGGCCGCTGTGAAAATGACTGTTGTTGGCAGGTTTTCTCCCCATCAAGGAGATGTTCCTCCTCCTTCAGTTTCTTTCCATTTGCCTAGCTCCTGACTTCTCATCCTTCTCTCTTGATTCCTTCTGTCTCCTGCTTTCCTTTTCAGGAGTAAAATGATAAAATTCCTACCCAAGTCACAAAGAATATCTTCTCTCTACCTCCTTTGAGGTGGGAGACAGTGGTTTTCCTTCCTACCTCAAGCCCCAACAGAAGCAGTCTTTCAAAGAAAGATGCTGCTCTTTCTAAAAGGAATTTTAGTGAATACAATTTGCTCCACTTTTTGCTCTTTTTATGCAGATAAGGAGACAGAGGTCCAAGAAGGGCAGAGCTTGCCCAAGGTCACACAGCAGGCCAGCTGAGCTGGGACTGAAACCCAGCACCTGTGGTCCTCATCTCAAGAGTCTGGCTGCTGCAGGACATTGTCCGATGGTTACTCTGAAGGGCTAGGCTGTTGAACCCTAGATGTTTAGGGACAGAAGGGCCTCAGAGAATGTAGAAGGATGGAGAGGGAATGAAGACCCGCTGCTGTACAGAGAGCAGTGTGTCAGGGGCTCTGAGGAATCTGTTGCCTCTCCCTCAGCCACCCATTCCGTCATGTCTGAGAGCCTATTTCTGGGCCACAGCCTCTCCAGGGAGTAAGTGAACTGGGGACTACAGCCCCTAAGAAAGAACAAGACCTCATTCGCTCACTGAACTTCTGGGTGGATGGATGACAGCAGCCTCCTTCCTGTGTGTGAGGGGCAGAGAGGACAGGGGTCACAGCCACAGTAGGAATCCTCACACCATTGACGTCAACTCCTAAAGGCCATCATCGGGAGTGGTGGGGAGTGGGGCAGGGCTTCTCTGGATCTCTGCCCAGAGTCTGGTGGGTGGGACAGAGGTCTGGGCAGGCTTCTGGACATGAAAGAGGCTCACTGTGTTGGGCCTCAGTCGCTTCCTGACTTTGTCCCCCACCTGTGAAATGTGGATGCTGGATGCATCCTTGCCCACCTCACGGGCCGCAGCCCACACCTGACATCACGGAATCGCCGGGTAAAAATGAAGAGAATAGGCCTGGACCTGGACTACTTGGGTTCCCAGCCTGGCTCCAGCATTTATAAACTGTGTCAGGTTTCTTAACCTTCCTGTGTCTCAGTTGCTTCATCTGTAGATGGAGATAAGGAAGAGCAGCCGCGTGAGTGAAATGATCTAGTATTTATAAATGCCTAGAACATTGTCTGATGCATCATAAATGCTCAACAAACGTTAGCTTCCAGTTGCATTGTTGTCCCCCTACGTGCAGGTGGGGCCACTGTGTGGGGTCCATATTCCTCTTAGTAGGAACCAGAAGAACTCAGTAACCATGGGCAATAAATCGCCTCTGGTAGAAGCTTCTGGGGCTTTAGAGTAGAGTCCTCTTCCTCTCTAAACTTTTCAGTAACCTGTCCCTCCTTCCCCCCAATTCCAGTGACTAAGTCTGTCACGGGTGAAACTTGCTGCAGGAATACCTTATGTGGATCCCAGTCAGCGGACACTGGATGGTCTGCTGTGCTGTGATAGGACAGATATGACATGTTGTATTTGAAGTCTTCCCTTCTTTCCTCTTCGTTTACTCCATCATTCTTCCACAAGTCCCCACTATATATAGTGCCTATATGGCATACATAAACCACTGTGCTGAGGCTGACTTCACAGAGAGGCAACCCGTGGCCCTGGCATGAGGAAGCCAAGGGGCAGAGTGGGCACTGCAGATCATCTCAGCACAACCTTAAGCGCTCCGAGGAACAGCGAGCTGTAGGAACAGAGGGGAGGCATGGCTTGGGGAGCTGGGGAAGTCTCTGTGCAACAGATATCATTGCAGCTGGGTTGTGCAGGATGTGTAGGAGTTCAACAGAGCAATGGGCGAGGCATAAAGAGGAAAGACTGGCAGTGCTGTGGGAACAGCAAATGCAGAGGTGGCGGGTGCTGAAGTGGGGGATGGAGTTAGAAAACACTGAGGCTGGCAGTAACTCTGGAGTGTGGAATGCTGGGGGAAGACCTGGCAAGAGGCGGCTTTCTTGTAGGAGGCATGGGCAGGGGCCAGATCTTAAGAGGGCCTTGTGTAACCTTTGTCATCGAGAAGACACTGAAGAATTTTCAAAGCAGGGGAGATATGTGGTCATTTTTGTTGGTTGACAGCGCTCTCTGGCTGCCGAAGGGATAGTGGACTGGAGGGGCCTGGCTAGGTGGCAGGGGCTCAGGTAAAAGGTCTGGACCAGGGTGGAGCAATGGGGATGAGGGAGTGTGTAGGAAGAGCTGATCGGGAAGAATCAGTAGGTTTTGGTGAGTGAGAAAGGCAAAAAAAAAAAAAGGGAGACTCCAAGCCTGAAACCCAGATTCGAGCTGTGTTTAAAGTCCCCGAGCAGCTACTTCTCCACATCGTTGGGCAGCTCAATCTGGCTGGGGAGAGGGTATCTGGACCTCATTTGGCATGAGGCCTCTCAAGCCATTGGGTTCCTGCTGAAACCATCCTTCCAAAGTCTGCCTGATTCTGTGCATGAAAACTGGGCTCATTCCAACTCCTCTCCTCTGTGCAGGCCTCGGCCCTCACAGCAAAGGCAATTTTCCTGAAAGTTCCCTGGCAGGAAGAGGGGAGCTGTCACACAGAAACACTAAGCCATTGAATTCATAATATCTTTTATTAATATATTATGCTACAAAAATATTTTTGGCAAAATAACATTAATAGCATCTTTCTTTGTCTTCTATTATACTCTTAAAGAACTCTTCATGATAATTCACAGAGGTGAGGGGCAGAGGTGATAAGAGAACATCATGAATACCTTTCAAATACATGCATCTGAAGCCTGTGTTGCAGTGAATCAACTTGGGGACAAGCTCTGTGAGGCTCAGAAATGGGGCAGGGGCTCTGGCTTCCTCTGTTCTGGGCTAGAGCCTCCTTTGGCTGAATCAGCCCCCGCCCACCCCAGCCACTGGGGACCCAAGATGTCTGAGAGCCCTTTGTCCCTGGCAGCTCACCGGAAACATCTTAGACTTGGATCCCGTTCAAAGCCCACTTTCCCCACAGCAGGACTGGGATGAAGGGGGCCTTCGAGGCATGCTACTCTGTCACCTTTCCCGCCTCCACATGCTTTCAATCCCGTGGCAGCCTGTGGGTCCTGGGAAGAAAGCCAAGCACCTCATCTCCATGGAGGCCCAAGATTGTCCATGTCACCCCTGCCCTCCAGCCCTAGAACCGCCCAGGCAGGAAACAAGGTCTTCATTTGACAGATGAGGAAGTGAAGGCTCAGAGAGGGACAGGAACTTGCCCAAGGTCATCCAGCAAAGTGAAGGAGTATCCAGAGTATCTCCAGAAAGGAAGAGCCCAGCTCCCACCTGGAGAAAGAGTGAGGATAGCTGATGTTCCCTGGAAAGAGCCAGGCAGGGTGTCAATCAGTTCTCGTGAACCCTTTCTTTCCTCCCCTGTGGTCAGGGAGTGGGGCAGAACGGGAAGGAGCTCTGGGCTGGGCTGCGGGCCTGGGTTCCGGTTCAGTTCTCCTCCACCTTTCAGAAGTTCCCAGGCCCAAAGGCAGCAGGCAAGCCCAGCTGGGTCGTTGAAGGGGGCGCTGTGAGGGGTGGTGGTGGTTGCGGGTGGAGTGGGGAGGCTGGACTTATTCCTGAACCTTACTGGTTTAGACAGCCAGCGGGGTGATTTTTTTTTGGCTGCTCAGATGAATTTCTGGAAAAATAACAATGTTCACAGAACCTGATCATTGCAGAGCCAGGAGGGACCCTCAATGTCATCTACACCAGGCCCTCGCCAAAGCGTCAACTCTCCTACCACTTCTTCAGCCAGTGGGCACACTGCCCCTGCTCAAACACCTCTCCCGATGGGAAACTTGCCACCCTCGGGGGCTCCGGGCCATCCCCAGACAGCTTTGGCTTGGTGGAAATTATTCCACTGGCGGAACTAAGGCCTGCCTCTCTCCTTCTTGTCTGCCTTCATTCCTTTCTTCCTCCCCTTCTTTCTGCTTCCTTTCCTTCCTCTTTCTCTCTCTACACATCTGTTGAGCACCACCTCTGTGTCAAATGAGGACACAAAAGCAAATTCACATGACCCCTGACATTAAGCTACAGTCCAAGAGAGGAGCAGATACACAACTAGATAGTCACAACACTGGGCAGTGGGTATTGTGATAGATGCTAAGAAAGCACAAAGGAATGGGAGGGGGCTTCCTGGAGGAGATGCTATCTGTGTTGATCCTCAATGGATGAGCAGTTACAGGGGAGAAAAGGGAGTTTCCAGGGGTAGGGAGCAGCATGTGTGAAACATCCTGTCTATTCTAGAGATGACTGCACATCACGCTGGCCAGGCACAGGGTAAGAGACATGAGAGACGTGGCTGGTCAGCAGGGTTGGGTCATGAAGGGTCTAGAGGACCCTTCATGGGTGAGGCTGAGGACTTTGGTTCTTATCTCACAGTCACTGAAAAATTATCACCAGCCCCAATTCTGTTGTCTGCCACACAGGATGCCATCAAAGCTGCAATTCCCTAGAGAACTTCTCTTGTCCTTCACAGCATTTTAAATAGACTTTCCTTTAGGTAGAAGGATTTTCCCTCCTCTTTGGGATCCACTGTGACAATGGCCCTGGGCTGGAGATTAGGCAAGTGGGACAAGGGGCCTGAGCACCTAGGCTTGCCCAGGTCTAGCCGAGGCCAGGAAGTTGTAGATAACACAGTATTTAGCACGAAGAAAATATGCTTAGGGTCTTTCAATGCAAGGACAAATTTGCTCATAGACAGCACAAGGTTCCATGCTTCCTAGATCCCAGATCTTTGCCTCTCAGGGCTGGAGGCGCCCTCAGCAGCCCTTTGCAGCTCCCTGGCAGCCTGATTCTTCTCCCTCCACTGTGGATGATAGGGCTCTCCCTGTCCTCATCTGGCTGCTGGTGCATCAGACCCACCACTGGAGGAAGACCTGGGGACATGGCCATTCCGACATGCACCAGAGAGCCCTTCATCACACAGTCAGCTGAGAGATAGAGAACCCAGGGCCACACTAACATGCTGCCCGACCTTAAGCAGATCACTTCACCTGCTGGGTCTCAGGCCTTTCATCTTTCCTGCCTGCCTCACAGTCAAACAGAAAAGTCTAAGAAGCGCACACAAACTTCTCAGAGCAACAGGAGCATTTTATGAGGCTAGGCACCAAGAACATTTCTGGAAGAAATGTCAGTAAGTGGTGGATAGATCATGTCAAAGGTGTGGGTGGCTGCTTATGGAATGGTTGTTCTCTGGCCCAGGATGAGAGAATCCAAGTGCCCCAGCCATGCAGATTCCTGCATATGTGCCTCAAGTCTTTTGGGTCATAAGTCAGCAAGTTGAGTTCATTTCAGACCCTGGCCAGCTGGTGCTCCTCAGGGGTCAGTGGACTTTGGCACCAGATGTCTGACCACATTGGCTCTTGCTCTGGTGTAGGTGCCTGTCTACCCCATCAGTTAGTCCAGCCATCTCTCTTTAAACACTTGAATTAGGGGAAGGGAGAGTTTAGGATCCCCTAATATGCCCAGAGGAGGGATCTGGGAAAGACTAGGGCTGAATCTTCCTGAAGTTAAGGGCCAGGGCGACGTAATCTAGCATCGCGCTGCTTGTCCCATCTTGATAAAGAGTTCCTCTGGGCCAAGGAGAGTGGTTAGATTCAGCTCCAATACAGAGCCTGGCATTGCATGTGCTCAATAATTACACGCTGCATTAATTTACCTTCTTGGCTCAGTGCCTGGCACAGATCTGGGCACACGGTCAGGTGCCTGGATTGTTTACCCAAATGCTTCATCTTTAATTAACCTCAAGCTCCATCTCAATACATCTCATGCCATACTCTGCCCCAAACAGAGAGGAATCTGGCCTGTGTGTTTCTAATTCCTTTACACTTATCTCATCCAAATAGTGCTCTGCACGATCCGTTTGATGTCCAACTTCTGAGCCTGCTTTATAAGTCAGCTAAGCCCCTTCCCGCTCAGAAATAGGAAGTCACATTTTTGCCAAGGATAAACCAACTCCAGCCTGGACTGAGGTCAAGTTCAGTTTAGAGCATGGTGCCCACGGGGCTGGCTGGGCCCTCTAAGGCAGAGCTCCGATCTCCTGCCAGGTCTCAAGCTCAAACACGTCCATCAGGGCTGAGCTGTAAAGAATTCAGCTGCCTGCCAAGATGCCCGTGGGACTCCTGACCATCCCATGAGCTGCCCAGAACTTGCCATCTCAGAAGGGAGACAGCTGCCAAGCTGGGCAAGATGGCACTGGGGCCAATTAGCTGCCATCAAGCCTGCCAAGGGAAACCCACGAAGCTGTAAAGTTGGGGTGCACTGGGCTGGGAGTCAGCAGGCCCACCCGGCTGTGCAGCCTTGGAGAAGTGTCTCCTCTCTGTGGGCCTTATTATTCCTCCTACTGTTACTATTATCCATCAAGTGAAGGGTCCTTTCTGCTCTCAGGTTCCAGGACTCTGTAATTACTGAGGCACCTGCCCCGTGGGGTTTCAGGCCTAGGAGTTAGCCCACCTGGGTCCTCTGTCTCCTCAACCACCACCTTGAGGAGCCGAGGGGCTAAAGTCTCTTGGAGTCCCTGTCACCTGCCTCCCCACTTGGCTGCTGTGCCTCCCCAGGTGCCCCACAGCTGTGCCCACCTCTCGGCCTCTGATTTGTCAGGAAAACTTCTCATGGGCTCCAAGATCTGGCAAGTCAGGACATGCGACACGTGGCATATGCTGTTGTCAGAGCCCTTTGGCCAGAGGGGTCAACAAAGCAGCCGGCCAAAAGGTTTCTTGGTGGCGTGAAAGCTTGTGCTGGCCCCAGTCTGGGTGAGACCTGCCTCCCTTGGAGCTTCCCTGGCAGAGAGAACGTGGCAGAACAGGGAGCAGGTGGCAGGAATTGTTTTGCATCACACTGATCTGGGGCCACATCCTGGTGGGGGATCTTCAGCAAGTCCCTTCACCTCTTTGGGGGGCTCAGTTTCCTCATCTGTGAAATGGGGATAGTCACATCTCACAGAACTAGCACAAGGATAAGTGAAGCAAGTGTGCAAAGTGCTTGCCACGCTGCAGGCTTTGGACAAATGGCAGCTCTCATCACTATTAACATCATGTGAGGCCTAAGCCCCTGTCTCTAAAACTGCCCTCCTGTGCCCACTCCAGTCCCTCGGCCCAGCTCAATCCATTTAGCCAGGACTTCAACATTGAAACTTCTCCTTTAACCCAAGCTGGATTCATGACACCAGAACAGAGAGGTCTGGATTTATGTCCTCGCTCTCCCACTTGCCGTGTGACCTTGGGCTACCCACCTGGTTCTCTCTGGATCTCAGTTTATTCATCTGTTCCGTGGGGTGGGGACTGCTTTCCTCAGCACCAGTATTCCACCCCCCACCCCACCCTAGCGTTTTGGTTGAAAACACTTACCAAGAGCTCTGGAGGGCCAGTTCATAGACACTCAGGGGTTTCAAAGTAGCAGCATTCTCTTTCCTAAATTATCTTCCCAGGCCGTGGGTGCATCCAGCAGAGGGGAGGATGGCCAACGTTCACACCTCTGGCTCCCAAATCCAGCTTCACAAAGGCTAAGCCTGTCTGCCTGCCCCTCCCGCTGAGGGCCCCACAGTGGGAGAAGCCAAACCCAGACCCAGGAGGCTTCGGAGATCCAAGAGCAAGCCAGTCCAGAGCCACAGTCCACAGGAGGTCACTGATGTCCTAGGTTCCCCTCCCGGGCCAGCACTAGGGCTAGGGGGTTGTAACATAGGCCACATAAAAATAGTTTTATCGGTAGAATAAATACATTTTTCTTTTTTAATATGGACATGTATTTTACAAAAGAGCCCCATAGCACTATGGGAAATTAAGATCCTTCTACAAAAAAGAAGATGTAACTTGGGTACAGTAAAGCTCTAGAGTGTCTAGCCAATCCCATCTGGACTGCCCTCAAGGTGTTGGGCACCCCTGGAGGTGGTGGCAGGAGCAGTGGGGTGTGGCTGAAGACCCCTGTATCATTTCTCTGGCTTCTCCACTTGGGGTGGCCGAGGTCAGGAGGGCCCAAGGCTATGCAGCAGGAAGTGGACAGCGATGGTGGTGGCGACGGCGGGGAGGAGGCCCAGGGTGGGTGCCGAGCTGCTGGCAGGCCCTGGTGGGTCCTGCTGTTGTAGCTGGTCTGAGAGCTGGAACGGGGGCTTGGCGGTCCCCGAGCTGTGAGTGGGCTGCAGGGGCAGCGGTGGCGGCGAGGCGGTGGTGCTGGAAAGGAGGAAGCACATGGCAGAGTGACCATCGGCAGCCTCATCCTGGGCAGAAGCCTTGGGGCTCAGATCTGATTTTTTCAGGTCTATTTTGCCTCATACAATGGAGAAGGGAACAAGGAGCTTGAGCAGGCAAACCGGGCAGCCCAGAGCCACACAACCAGCCTGGCTGAGCTCCAGAGTCCACACGGACCCCCTATGCCAGGCTCTGGGGGATGGGCCAGGCCCTGGCAGCCACAGGTTGTCACCTCTCAGCCACTCAGATGTCACCACTCGAGAGAATGGGTCCCAGGCAGAAAGAATAGTGTTTTGGGGAAATAGATCTGGGGTACCATGGGGTGGTCAGTCATCGAGGTACACAGGTGCCCTGCCTGCTGGTTGCTCTCCCCTTGCAGACCACCAAAACACGCAGAAAACAAGACAAGCAACCCCACTGCGTTCCCTGCCATCGTCATAACTACCGCCTGTTGAGCATCCATCATGAGCTCAGCACTTTACAAGCAATATTTCTGGTCCTCATAACAAGCCTTCAGAATGGGTCTCATTGCTCCCTTTCCATGAATGAGAAAACTGAGGCTCAGAGAGACTGTGTGGTGACGGGGGAGGCTACCTGGTGGTCAGGTCCCAGAGGAAAGTGGGAGTGGGACGCCATGAGTCAGGAGCCCTGCGTCTGCCTTACTTTGCACAGCTGCAGGATATGTTTAGTGAGAGGTGCAGTCCTTCACGAATTTACAAAAACAGAATCTAGTTTCGGAAATAACAGGTGAGATTCTTGGCTCAAGAAAGCCCATGTGACAGAGAGAGATGGAAGGAGAGTCAGGGCAGGAGCCAACTGCAGGCTGACCTGAGCCCAGCACATGGTGGCCTTGGGAAGCTGGAGGCGGGGGCAGGGGGTACTCAGGGCCAGGTTACTGGCTTAGGTCCAGGAAAGAAACATATAGGAAATGGACAGGCAGAGAGAGACAGAGGCTAACACAGGGACTGAGGAGGGAGTGCACAACTACAGAGGCCTAGCAGAGAGGTCAGGAGTCTTGACAGGAGACCTGTGGACAAGAGGGACAGGCTCTGGGATAGAGAAACAGGCTGGGCCCAGAAGCAATGGCCATGCCTATCCTCGAGGAACCCTGAGCAGGCAGGAGGCAGACAGAGATGCAGATGCAGACAGAGGAACCCACAAGCCCCATCACCCAGAGGGGAGCACCGGGGGGCAGGAGGTAGATGAAGGGAAGGCCATGAGGGCCTCCTGGAAGCAGGGAGGCCACAGTCAGCCTGAAAGGCAGAGTGAATTTAGTTCCAGCATGGGGAGGGCACTCCTGGACGGTGAGAAAAGAACGTACAGAGCCCTGCCCCTGCACCATGCTCTCTGTGAAGCACTGGCCACTCCTTAACCTTTGGACCTCGTGACAACACTGGGAGGCAAGGATGACTGTTGTCCCCATTCCCATTGTACTTAGGAAGAAACTGAGGCACAAAGGGGTTAAGTGGCTTTCCTCCAGGACACAAAGCAGGGCCAGGATCTGAACTGGGCACACAGTAGGTGCTCACTAGCAGATGGGTGGGCAAGAAGCTTGCCCTTCCCTTTGGGCTGGCCAGCCTAGATGGTAGGCTGTAGAAACAGGGCAGGGCAGGCTTCATGGGGTCTGCAGCGTGCGTGCCTTCCTGCCACGCTTCCCACTGCTTGCCCCCCCTCGACAGGCTGCCCTGGGTCACTCTGGGCTGCATTTCCTCGGGCTAGGCCGTGAGATCCTAACAGCTGGCCATAATCACAGTGGTGAGAGCCTGTAATCATCACCACCAGAACTCAATCCAGGCCACCGCCTGGCCAGACGCCTCTCACACAGCCCTGGCTCAGCCTCAGCTAGGCCGGGTGGGCAGGGGAGGGAACCCAGGGCCACCAAGCACATCCTGACTCCACATGGGCTCTTGGCTTGGGAGCAGGTGTCCAAACGGCCTCTGGCACTCTGTCCTGGCTTGATGTATGTCATTAAAGAGAGGGGTCCTCACTCACTGCCCCATCCCTCTCTCCCTCTACTCTCTCCTGGTGATGCTCTGGCCTTCAGCACGCCCTGCAGCTTGCATAAGGTTCCTTTCAACCTGGTGTGATGTGCCATGATCTTCTGTCTTTAGAGAGACTCCAGGGAACTATCAGGAGGGGAGGGAGCAAACTCCTCTTCCACCCAGAGGATGCAGGCATGGCGTTTCTGAGTAGAGTGTGTGTGTGTGGAACGGCGGGGGGAGGGCCAAGTGGCTTCCAATGTCCCTTACCCACAGAATGGAGCATGTTGTGCCTCCCACCCTGTGCTAGCCTGATCTGGCCTGACTGCCCTCCCCTTTCATGGTTCTCTCAACACATACCACCCTCTCCATCACACCTACAGTCTTGCTGCCATTTTCCTACTCACCTTTGAAGGCCAGACTCAATGCCCTTCCCCTGGAGGCCTTCTTTGATCTGCCTTCCATCCCTCAATGCCACCTGGGGCAGTTAAGGCTTCCCCCAAACCTTGTACATTTCTCATTGACCTCTCTGTGTTGTAGATCTCCATTTATTATATGTGGTTTGCACGGGTTTCTATATGTAACGTGCTTCGAACAGTGCCTGGCACACAAGAAGTGCTAGATGAGGTTGGCTCTTTTTAGCATCATTATTAATATTTTTGTGTCTGTGTCTCTCCTAATAATAACACCTTCCACTTACAGAGCACTTATAGTGGCTGGCAGACATTGCTTGGTCCTAGACAAGTGTTATGTTATTATTATTCCCCTTTCTAAGGTGTGGAAACTGAGCTTGAAGGACTTCAGATTTCTTGCAAGAGACAGTGTCTCCCCAGCCTGAGACAGGCCAAGGAGCTGGCCCTGACTGAACAGATGAGCAAACCCCTGATGGAGGGCCCATGAGCGAAGCGTGGGTGCTTCCGGCTGAGAGCTCTCAAACCCGCAGATGGAGGCTTGCCAGGCGGGGACACTGAGGCCTCATCTGGCCTCAGCCCCTGGAGGGGATTAGTGCCTGTGCCCGGCAGGGATCATTACCTCAGCCTCTTTCCTCCCTTTTTTTCCTAATGAAAACAAAAACAAAAATAAAAAAAAGAAACCCACATACAAAACACAAGAAGTCCATAAAAACGTCCTCCTAGCTGCTGCCCCATCTTTTCAGCCTGAGGAACTGTTGGTTTGGTGGGCTGGCTTCAGGACAGCAGGCTGGTGTGCCCCTTGAGGTGCCCGGCGCTGGGGCCCCCACTGTCAGAAGGCGAGACCAAGTAGGAGTTATGAATACTATGTCTCACAAGGCGCCCAAAGGCATTTTCTTTCACACTTTGAAAACCAAAGATGAAAACTCCTGCTTGGAGCCTGAGAGGGCTTTTTATTGCTTGGAAGGAGTCCCAGAGAAACGGGGCAGGACTGGTGGGTGGGTGGAGGACAAGCCCCTCCAAATGCCCCCAGCCCACCTCCTGGGCCTGACTCTGCTCACAAAGCTCAGTCCCCCAGTCCAGATCCCCACCCCTTCCTAGGCTCACAATGGGGGAAACTGTCTCATGGCAAAGTGGCCTCAAAGCCAAACCAAACACTGCAAGTGTTCCCAGGCTCCACAGATGGCTGGCACCAAGAGGCCGCGTCAGCTCTGAGTCAACAGGGACCCCAAAGTGGGGAAGAGGCCCTCTGCTTGGGCAGAAGGCAGAAGCCTGGCTCTAGGCTGTAGTGCGTTCCTGGCTTGCTGTGTGACTTTGGGCAAGTGCTATCCTCTAGACCTCAGTTTCCCCATCAACACAATGAACAGGAACAGCCCCATGGACTTTAAAATGTTTCCTAGCAGCAGAAGCCAGAGCGAGATCTTAGGTAGAGGCCCGAGGCAGAAATCACAAGCCCGAGGCAGAAAGCAAGGCTGTGTGTGTCTGAGACGCTGTCGGTTGTCTGACCATGAGGCACCTCCAAGGGGCTCCCCGGAGCAGGGGTGGATCTTGGCACTAGAGGGTCTCTGAGAGCCATCCCAGTCTAGGTTCTGGGCATCCCGAGCCTTCTTGCCAGTACAAGGGGCTGGTGGGCTGTGCCCTGACTGACCTCCTTAGAGAGCTTCAAGGAGACACAGAGGAGACCGGATTTGGGGCACACAGGGCCTGGGTCACAGGTGGCCCTCTGCCTGGGGATAGAGATCTCACTGCGATCACTTAGCGGAGACCCTGTTGTGATTCCAGTCTGGGCCTCAGCCTCCCTGGGCCAAGCAGGTCGGATGAGAGATCCAAAGCAACTGGTTTGCCTGCAGCTCTGGATATCTAGGACTTTGGGATATCTAGGGCTCCTCCCGCCTCCACACCTTTGTCCACATGGTCTTCTGTGCTGGGAGTGCCTTCACGCTTTGCTCAGCCTCACTGGGCCATGACTGATCAATTCCATCTTGGGCACAGGGCAGACAGGCTTGTTTTCTAATAGCTTCATAGCAGCCATAGCTGGAAGGGCCTGTCTGTCCCTCAGATGGGAAACTGGGCCCAGAGAGGAAACGGGACTTACCAAGATCACTCAGGAGAACTGAGGCAGGGTGTCCGGACTGTGGCTCCGGGGCTCTTCGGTGGCACCACACTGGGAGCCATCTGTCCCTGGCCATGACACGAGACTTTTCCTCTTCCTGTCCCTCACTAGCACCAAGTGCAGTATGTGCCCAACATGTTCCTGTTAAACTGGGGGAAGTTCACAGCACCCACCCAATGCCTCATTTAAGGGTTCAGGCCGAAGGCCCTTTCTGCTAGGGTAGGGGGCTGGTCATCTCAGACCAGAGACTCTGAAAGTCACAGGCGTCAATACGAGCTGCAACTGTTACCGAGTGTTACTGGTGGTCTGATGCCAGCTTCAAGCTTACGAGCATCATCTCACATAATCTCTAAGCCTCAAAGCAAGTAAAAGAGGGGACTGGATTTGAACCCCATTCTGCCTGAATTTGTCTGTTTTTATTCATTGGATGATTCTGCTTCCCATTCTCGTGGGGGCATCTTCTACCTCTAATCTGATGGGGTCATCTTCTGCCTCTAATCTAATGGGGTCCTGTCCTCACCTGGAGACTCTGCCCATCTCGAACCATCCCAGAAGGAGGCCTGGCTGTGCTATGGGGAACTGGAGCTGGAGAATCTGGAGGCAGGAGGCAGACACTGCGTCTCTTCCCTTCTTTGAGAGCTCTAGCCATCTGCTCAAACTTCAGGGGAAGCTGAGACCCAGAAGGCAATGACCCTGAGGCACATGTGTCCTGCACACCCTCCCCCTGCATGGTGGAACCAAGGCTCTGCATCTGTCTTGTCACCCACCTCTGTGCCCTGCTTTGGGCCATGCCTGGCACTGGGAAGATAGTCTCTTCCCTACACCTGGCCAGCATGACTTGCCCAAGGACTTCCAATCTAGATGGCCCAGACATTCTGCTCCCTATTTATGAAACTCCCCTTCCTCTCCCATGTCAGCTGTGGACTTGGAGAATCAGAGCTGGTATGACCTCCAAAGATCCATCAAGGCCCTAACTGCACAAAAGGAGAAACTGAAGGAGTGGTACAGGTCCCACGCTGCACAGAAATGACCTCTACCCTGTTTCAGAGCACCCTGGTCACAGCCCTGCCCTTCCCCCAAGCCTGGCTCTCAGAGGTGGGGGGTTCCCCAAGAATATTCTACCACTGCACAGCCATCTGTGGACACACGCTTCGTCTGCCCTTTCCATGGGTCCCCACAAATCATCCTGCCATGGGCTACTGCTTCTCTAAACTTCCTCCAGTGTGTGTTTACATCTCGGGTGATGAGGGGCAAGGGGGAGGCCAGCCTGTTCCAGGTGGCACCCGGGACAGGCGCTCCAGGCGCATCCCTGGCTCACTCCCTCCTTCTCACACTTGCTCCCAGCCCAACCCAGATCGGATCCTCACGGCCTCCCGGCCTAGAGTATGAGTGAGGACTCGCAGTCTGTGCTACTGTGTCAGGACAGGGGCACCCACCAGCACTACGTGGAGGAAGGGAGGGCTTAGCTGGGCCGGGGAGAGGGGGAAGGGCAACCACATGGTGCTGGGTGATGACAGAGACCCTTAGAATCAGGCAGGTCTGCCTGACTCTCTGCCTGGCCTTAGGCAAGTTACCTAACCTGCTGAGTCTGTTTCCTCTGGGATAAAATAGGCCTACCTTCCACAATTCTTGACAGAAAAAGGGACAGAATGGAGGCAGGTATCTGGCACAGTAGGGGAAGCTTGACAAATATCCACTGGCACCCCACTCCAAGCAGAGAGAGGAGCCGGACGAAGGTGTGGAGGTGGGACGGGGCACCTCGGGTGGCACACAGCCTGGTGAGGACAGCGGCAGCAGAACCCGAGGAAGCAGGGTGGTGGCTGAGGCGGAAAGAAGGTGAAGGCCCTGCATCTGGGCTGAGCAGCGGCGTGGCGGGCACTGTAGGACCCCAGGCTGAGGAGCGGCCATGCGGGAGGGCACTCGGGGCCAGGACGACAGGTGCAAGATGAGCTGGGAGAGGTGATGGGGAGGAGGGGATGGCTCCAATGGGGTTTCGGAGGAGAAAAACGAGAAATGGGAGTAAAAGCTTCCCCAAAAATGGTTTTGTTAGAAGGACTATCAATGGGCCCCAGGTCACCCCCAGTGAGCTCTCATCTGCTTCTCTTAGAAAATTGGAAACCTGGGGACTGCAGGAGGGTGGGGCGAGTCCCCTGGGAGCAACGGAGACTGTGCCCTGCACCTGGACCTCTCAGGGAGCTCAGGGCCTGCTCCCCTAGAAGCGGCAAGAAATTCCAATAAACAGGCTGCCAGGCGGGGGTGGAAACTTTCTTCTCCAACCCAACCAGATGGAATAAAGTTAGCCAACTGCAATTTACCTGTGGGGATACAGAAGGGGCTCCCTTCTTGCCAAAGAAAAGCTGTTTTCTTCTCCTGAAATCAGGCTCTGTGTTTCGGAGCTATGTGTTGTGAGAAGGAAGCCGTTTGGAGTCATTTGCTGAAATCTACCTTTCAGACATGGTTAGGGGCTGGAGCTCCACTGCTGGAGCTGACAGCCCAGCTTCCCGTCACCCCATGGGCTGGCCCCACCGCTGGCCAGGTCTCCTGATCACCCTGGTGTGTTGATCAGGACTCTGAGTGACCAGCCTAATTGGAACTTTTAATGGGCTGCCAGCTCCTTCACTTGCCTCAAGCCTCCTTGGCAGCCTGCAAACCCTCCCTGCCACTGACGAAAGTGGCTCTCAGTAACTCTATGCCCTCACTCCCGATTAGAAGGGGGAGGCCCATGCTGGGCACGTGACCCAAATGTGTCATAGCCAATATAGGCACAGTAATGCCTTAGGCAGGCAGGGTGATATGGTTAGGCTGTGTCTCCACCCAAATCTCATCTTGAATTGTAACTCCTATAATTCTCACGTGTTGTGGGAGGGACCTGGTGGGAGATAATTGAATCATGGGGGCGGTTTCCCCCATACTATTCTTGTGGTGGTGAATAAGTCTCATGAGATCTGAAGGTTTTATAACCCCTCTCGCTTGGTTCTCATTCTCTCTTTGCCTGCTGCCATGTAAGATGTGGCTTTGCTCCTCCTTGCCTTCTGCCATGATTGTGAGGCTTCCTCAGCCATGTGGAACTGTGAGTCAAAGAAACCTCTTTTCTTCATAAATTACCCAGTCTCGGGTATGTCTTTATTAGTAGCGTGAGAACAGACTAATACACAGGGCCAGGTTCTGCAGAAGTACATTTCTCAGTAACCCAAGGTTCTCTGAAACCAATGCCCAAAGGATCAATGGGCTTGACTCCTATTTGCTGGAAGTCTTTTAAAGATAGTGTGTACCCCACAGTTTATGATAAAGGGCTGGACCATGTCAACACTTTGTCGTTGGCTCTGAGACCTGGCTGTAGGAGATTCATGAAGTGCAAAGTGCAAGAGGCAGCCCTTGATTCCTTGTGGTGACCCTGGTCAAACCCTCTCCGACTCGGGCCTTGGTTCACCATCTATAATGCAGAGCGTAGTCAGGGTTTCCCACAGCTGCTCAGAAGAATCTCCAGGTGTACTCGCAACTTACAGATTCCCAGGCCCTTGTCCTGCACATTCTGATACATGAGGTCTGCGGTGGGGCCTGAGAATCTGTTTATTTAACAAGTAGCCAAGGTGATTCTCTCTAGGGTTTTGGGGGAAAATCCTGGATGGTGATCTCTAGGGTCCAGACACAGAGTCTGAGGCTCCCTCTCATAGAGACTCTGAGATGCAGACTGTATGACTGCTGAGCATGGCATATTCAGGGCTGGGCCACTGCAGTGGGTAGGACTCCACCCCATCACTGACAGTCCCTCCCTGGGACATTCCCTGTGCTCTAGCAACACTGTTCACTAAATATGGAGATTCCTGCCAAAAAGTGGAATCTAGGGAAACTCCTGTGTACTGAGATTGCAGGCAGAGGTTGGAAGACAGCATCCTGGTCACAGCAGGACTTTGGTGACAGACAAGCTGAGGTGGGTGGTAGAGGTGGCAGGAGGGGATATAGGAAGAGGACAGAAGGGTCTCCGTGCATTAGGATGATTTCTTGTATCTGCCCATTTTCAACAAGATATATCACAAATCCCCCATGCACTCCTAAGACAGAGCCCACAGCTTCAAGGGCATTGATCACCATCTATCCCATCTCTCTCTTAGAGCACGGTCCCCTTTGCAGCCTTCCTGCCAGGGTGTCGGCTACTCACACCTTCCAGGCACAGGGAGCTCATGCCTTTTGGCTTAGCCAGCTTGTTCCATTTTCTCCTAGTTTCACCTTCAGTCCGTGGGACAAATGGCACCCTGTTTGTATAAGTGTGTCCCAGGAAAGTTGAGTGCAAAGCAGATTTGTGCACTGTGCCTGAAGAAAGCTTCTATTTCCTCACCTTTAAGACGCAGAGAATTGTACTTGTTGTTGAATTGCTTTTGTTTTGAGGATAAAACTAAACAATCAGATGTGAACGTGCTGTAGAAAGCCACCTGCCACACTTCCTTAGAGCAGGGCTGGCCTGACGACAGTGTGCCCAGCTGTGGGGGGTTCAGGGTATACTACCCCAGGTGCAGACGCCCAGCTCCTGGGCAGACCTGCCCTCCCTGGCTCACCTGTCCTCGATGCGGACCCAGAGGTCATTGAACTGCCGCGGCCGCTGGTGTGTGCTCTGCTTCTTGTGCCACTTCCTCTGCCGGCCAAACTCCTCCAGCTGGCTGAGGCTGTCGGGGAGCAGGAGGTGTGGGGACAGGGCTGGATCCTCATCCTCTGGTAGGGTGGTGGGGGTCACGGAAGGTGCTTCGGAGACAGCGGCAGCTGGGGTCACTGGGGCCGGGCTCGTCGAGGTCCCCTCAGGAGAGGGCGCTGGGCTCTGGGGGGCAGGGCTGGAAGGAGGTAATGGCACATGGGGCACATGTGTTGGAGAATGTCATCCATGTGTGGCAGGGAATACAATCCAATTCAGTGGGAATTTGTCATGGCAGGAGAAAGTGCCAGGGTGCCCCTGCTGGGCCCGGTGACAGCAGCCCAGGAAAACCTCGTCTGGTGCTGAGAGCCAGTGCTTTGAGTCACGCTTTCATTTGTTTAGTCGACGGTTATTTACTGAGCACCAACCCTGTCCCAGGCACTTTTTTAGGAGGTGGGTATCAGCATGATGCAAACAGACAATGCCTCTGATCTCTGAGAGCTTACATTCCAAAGCAGAAGACAGAGAGTAAAACAGAGGATGTCAGACACTGCCAACTGCTGAAGAGCAAATAAAACAGAGACAGGTGTGAGAGTGGGGGTGAAGGGTGCTGCTCAGGGAAGGTGGTCTGGTCACCAGCAGGTGATATTTGAGCCCAGGCTGGGAAGAGGGGAGGGAGCGAGCCCTGGGTAGGTCTCTGGGGCATATCTGAGCTTGGTCAGGGTCTCATTTATTCAACAACTCTGGCTGAGACTTTAGGTGAGTTTAACCTCACTGCACCTCAGTCTCCTACTCTGTGAAATGGGGGTGTTGAAGCCTGTATCTCACAGGGTACTTCATCAGGATTATGAAGGTGAACACCGGCAAAGCACCGAGAACAGTGTCTGGCAAATAGTAAGCAGCCAAAACATTTAAGTAATTAATATTATTAGCATTGTGCATTCATCCAACCCTCCATTCATACATTCAATACACATTTCCTGTGCGCCTTTTCAGTGGAGCAAAGACTGTGTTAAGTAGTCAGAGTTTGAGCTGGAGGTAGAGTGATGTGGGTCCACAGCCCGGCTCCACAACTTGCAGGCCGTGTGACGAAGGGCAAGTTACTTAATCGTCTCAAGCAGCAATGAGCTGTAGCACAAGAATAATAATACTACCTACTTCATGGGGTTGTCATGAGGATGAATGGGATGACGTCTTAACACAGTGCCTGGCACATAAGCCTCTCTTGGATGTTGGCCGACAAGCAAATAGACCTGGCTGTCAGGCAGGTGCTAAGGTGTCATTTGTCACATTGTGGAATTCATGTTTTATACTGGGGCATACACGTGCACCGCTTAGCCCAAGGGCACCCTGTTTTTCTCCCTTTTATTCTTTCCTCTCCAGGGCCACAGTAGAATTTGTTTTAGGGACATGTGATCCTGGGAGAAGGTTGGGAATGGTTTCAGGAATTGTGGCTGAGTGAGCAGCTTGCAAGGTTAGGCAGTACCCAAGACAGCAGGCAGGCCGTCTTCCCAGCTCACTCTCACACGGCACGATGGGTGAGGAGCTTCTCTCTTTGCAGGAAAGAAGGCCATCAGCTCAGCCTCTCCTCCCCTACCCCCATGGCAACCCCAGATTCTCAGGATTCAGGCTGCCTGGAGATGCCGCAGCTGCTGGGGAGATAATTCAAAACAGTCAGACAAAAAGCTAGATCCAGGAAGCACCTGTGGCCGATGATGGCTTTTATTGTTGGAGCCTCCTCAGCATCCCTGCCCCCCTCCGCCCTGCCAGCTCCCTTGCTCCCCCGTGTAGGAGGCTAAGGCTGAGAGTCCTTGGAGCAGAGCCCATGGGGGAGCTGTGGAGGGCCCCCTCCCCTAATGCCTGGGCTCTGAGATGAATAGGAGGCTAGCCTCACTGGGCTGCCTGCCTCCCCTGCCCTGGCCAGAACAGACACAATGAGCTTCAAGGGGAAGGTCCTTGGGGCTGCTGGGATGAGGGCTGGGGTGAGGGGAGAGGAGGGAAACTTGAAGAAGGCTTTGTCCCTGAGGCTACCTTGGAATCCCCACCCCTCAAACACATGCTTGCCCCTGGACCCCAGTACAAACTAATGCGTGCTGGGCTGAAACGGTTCAGGCAGGAAGAGCAGCCTTGTCAGTTTGACTCTGATGAGAAGTGGTGGGAGACTGGGATGAAGTCCCAATGTGGGGGTTTATCGAGACCTCAGGTCACCCTCAGAGCTGGTACAGGAAGTAATAGGAGTTCAGGGAGGCCCTAGAGCCAGACTGCCACTTACACCGCTGTGTGTCCTTCTCCAAGTGACTTCACCTCTCTGGGCCTCATGTTTCTCAAGGATAAGGCGGGGAAACTCATAGCTCTGACCTCACAGGGCTGTTATGCAGATTAAATGAGTTAAAAGGTCTTAGAGCCTGGTACGGAGCGAGCAGTTAATAAATACTGGCTATGAGGGTCCAAGCTTCTTTCAAACTCCGGGTCTTTACGCTGGAGCATGAGCTGCATGGAACCCTGGAGTCTGAGGATCCTGTCACTGACCTCTGCGGCTCCCCGGGACTCAGAGCCTGGCTCTTGCTGACACCTCTCGTGCCCAGCCTGGTGCTGGTGCTGTGGAACCACAGATGGACTGAGCTGGTCCCTACCCTCGGGCAGCTCCTAGACTGTGGGGGTGGGGGTTGGAAGACCTGGCAGGAACAGCGATGGCCACTAGTGGCTATTTGAGCAGGGTGGGTATGTCCTGACAGGAAAGTTAGGGGTGAGGGGCATAGCCAGAGACAGCAACTGAGAAGGTGAGGACCAGGAGTGGGTGGGGCAGCAGGGCTGCCACAGAGTGGGGCTGTGACCCAGGAAAGAGACCAGGGCCCTGCCCATCCTCCCAGTACCACCTTGATTCAGAGCCAGGGCAGCCACAGAGTCTTCTAAGCAGCACCCAGGAATTCTACTGAGTCCCTTTACCCCTGACCCAACCCACCATCTCTAAATCATAAGCACCTCTCCAGTCCTAACGTTGCTCCCACTCCCACCTATGCTCTGGCCCTGCTGTCACCTAGAGCCAAGAAGGCTCACCAGCTCCTTCCCAATCTCCTGCCTCCAGCCCAGCCTTTCCATTCTTGCTTCCTGGTAGATACTCGCCTCTGCCTCGCCAGAAGCTTCTTCACAGCTCTCCTGAAAGCCTGGGCAGGAAGGCAGGGTCAGTGAGGGCCAAGACACCCCCAGATGCCCCAGTGGCTTACCTATGTATGGCCTGCCCAGCGGGTGTGTGGTCCACCTCCAGCCCCGCCTGCCGCAGGATGTCGATGACTGTGTTGTTCCCCAGAAAGTGACCTGGAACACAAGCGACAAAAGGGGCTCAGCCACATGCCAGGCCACCGGCCACAGGGGACTGCCCCAGGCCAGCCCCTAAGTTTGTATCTGGGCCAGCGACCTACACCAAAGTCAATGCCCCAGACTCCCTGAGAGGCAGTATGGCACAGAAGGTAAGACATGGTCCTGGTGCCACCCTGCCTGGGTTCAAATCCTGGCTCCGCCGTTCATTAACTTCATCTCCCCATGCCTCTGTTTCCTCATCTGCAAAGTGAGAATGGCTATAATAGCAACATCCAGGGTTGCTGTGTGGATTACAAGAAACAGCTACCTGCATGTAGTAAGGGCTCTCCGTGCTTCTTGGTGCATCTCTGTGCCTCATACCATGAAGCTGACCCCAGCCCCCAACTGTCCAGGCTGGGACAGCCTCCAGCAGTCACTCAAAGCCCAGCTCCAGGGAACCCTCAAGCCCCTAGCAGGGCTATGGCTCATCTTGGTAAGTTCTACCAGCAACTCAGGCCTCCCTTCTTTAGCATGGGAGTGGGCTTCTGTGTGTTCCTCCTCATGTGGGCCTCCTCACTCAGCTCCCAGGGAGCAGAGATGGCATCTCCACTGCCCTGCACAGGCTCAGCACCTACTGGCTGCATTCACACACTCATCCGCCCAGTATCTGTGGAGAACACCCTATGGGCCAGGTCCTGGGGCTCACTGAGGTGTAAGATCCCAGCAGGGGTAACCAAAAAACCCTGACTGATTGCAGGGCCTGGCAGACAGTGACAGTGACCTAGAGCAGGCACAAACACAGAACTGAACCCTCCAGAGGTGTGTGTGGGGAGAGGGGCTGGCCTCCATCTCAGTCCCCTACTCACTATTCATTCATTCAGCAAACGTTCATGACAGCCTTGCTCTGTGGTCAGTTCTGCGCTAGGCACGGTGAATACAGAAATGGGCAATTTAGTTGAAAGCCCCAGACGGGAGTGGAAATCGTCTTCCTGTGTTGGAATGCAGGCTTGATGTCTGAGTACTCAGGGGAGCCTCTCCTGGGCTCTGGTTGGGAAGAACCCACAGGAGGCCCAGTGGCTGTGGACACAGGAGGTGCTGGGAGTCAGCACTCTGGGATGTCCCTCTGCCTCGGGGGCCTCAGTCTCCCCCACCTGCTCAGCGTGGACACTGGGTGCTTGTTCAGGGCCCCTGGGCCCCTCCTGCCATGGGCCTGCCCTGTGGCCGTACTCATCCAGGAAGCACTCTCCCCTCCTGCTCCCTGTTCATCCCGGGCCCTAGGGGAGATCCCTGCACTGTTCCTCTAATCGCCTGTGAATAGTGGTGACAGGCGGAAGCCAGAAGGTCAGCATGCTGACAGCCCCAGGGAGGTCTAGGAGAATAGAAAGTGGACAGGCTGTTGGGGAACAGAGATGCTCTGGCAGAGGAAGCCAGCATAGAACTGCATAGTGGCTGGAGCAGAGAACGAACCATGCCGCTGTCTTGCCCCACCAGCCTCGCACACCTCTGGACTGGTTTCACAACTCCTCAGAAGTCTCCCAGCCCAGTGATCTCCCTCTTGCTGACCATGCCCTGCCAGAGCATCTGGAGTTACCTTGGGCCTGGATGACCATGCCTGACTATGTGCCACGTGGCTGGCTGACCCTGCCTCCCTGAAGTTTCACTTGAGGATCACTGGGAAAGGTCACTGGGCTTGGAATGTCAGTAGGCTCTAGTCTGGCATCCACTACACTTACTCTGAGACCTCAGGCAAGCACATTACCCTCTAATGCCCTCGGTTTCTTGCTATGCATAATATCTATGGGCTCTTCTGGCTCTCAGAGCCTGTGGGGAAGGTTTTTGTTTCATTCCAGAGACCCTTATGGAAAGATGCCTCCCTCTCTTATCTCCTTTCCCCACCTATTCATTTCATTCATTTAATGAACACTGCCTAGGTGCATGTCTTGTGCTGGGTAGTGATGAAGAGGCAGGGTCCTTTTCCAGGCACTCACAGACTTCAGAATGGGAATCCTGTAATCCGGGCACTAAGTACATTGGAGAGGGAACTGTTCACACAGGAGGCTGTGAGGGCACACAAGAGGCCTCTAAGCCAGCCTGAGGTAAAGCAGACTTCCAGGAGCGGGCACTGCTAGCTGCAGGGTGTGATAAGAGTTATCGAGGTGAGGATAGGAGTGGGTGGCACAGTGGGGGAGGCTGTTCCAGTAGGGGGAACAGCACGTGCAATGACTGGGAGGTGAATGAGGCACATTTGAGAAGCTAACTGCAGAAGAGGCCTGGGCAGCACAGGCATGAACAGGCCCTTCCAGAGCTCTGGCCCTGACCTAGTGCTGTTGAGGACAAGCCAAGGCTCTCACTCTGCCCCTCAGCCTGTGATCCTAAGCAAGTGGCTTCCCTGCCACCAGCCTCAGTTTTCTTGTGTGTCAAATGGGCCTGCAGTTCTTTGACCGACTCCTTGGGGCAACTGTAAAGCCCTAATGAGGCAGAAGAAGTGGATGTCCCTTGAAAAAGCCCAGAGTGCAGTACTGAGTGATGGGCTGGAGACAGTCCCTGGCAGAGCTGGGGTCATCCCCACTCTTGCCTTTCCCCACAGCACCATAAGGCTGGAAAGGGATGGGAAGGGGCAGCCTCCAGCAGGCAGGCTGGAGGAACTCTCTGCAAGCAGCTCTTGGACTCTACTCCTGGCAGCAAAGGCAATTCCTCTTCTGCCTCCACGGAGACCTGTTCAAAGACAAGGCCTCCCAGCCCAACAGTGGTCCTTGCGTCTGCCCAGAGGATTTCAAGAGCTGCCAGGGAAAACAGCCCTGCCTCGGGCTGTATAGGACTAGCAGCAAGTATTTACTGACTGCTGTGTGGCTGCTCCAAAACGAGCATTTCTGGGACCGAGTAGAGGAGACACTTAGAGGGCCCAGGCCCCAGCCCAGCTGACAGTGCAGGCCTCACTTGATGCCCACTGGATCCTGAGCACTGCGTGGCAATGGTTCACGTGTCCAGCCAGTGTTCCTAACCATCCCCGTAACCTCAACCATTCCAGACCTTTATTGTTTTCTGTAAGACCCCAAACAGAAGACTTCAGATGCTTTGAGAAAATGAAACCAATGAGGAATAATCCTTCCAATTCCCATTCTCTCCTTCTCTAAGCCACACTCACCTTCCTTTCCCTCTACCAGGGCAGGGAGAATGGTCACCTCCACCCAGGTGGCTACTCCTTGCACAACTCCAGGAGGCACCATCCCCATGTGGCCTGTGCCCCAGAACTGTGTAATGCAGTTCCTGCACTCCCGAGCCCATGTTTCTACTACCCTGCCCTCTCTGGGCTTGGTTTCACAGCACCCCACAGCTGGGTTGGCAACACTTGCAACTGCCCCAGTGCTCACGACTCTATTCCATCCTGGTTCTCTCTGTGCTTCTCTCACTGCCCCCTATCTGCCCTGTTGGTGGGCTCCTCTTTCTCCTGCCCAGTCAATGTGGGAGCCCTGGGAACCATGCCCTTGGCCCTATTCTTCTCACTCACAGACAGATCATCCACTCTGATGGTTTTGGTAACTCCACAATGCTGGCCACTCTGGAATTGCCACTTTTGCCCAGATGCATTTGTCCAGTGACATACTGGACATCTCCACCTAAACATCCTCAGAACCTACAGACTCCAACTCATCCTTCTCTGCAAGAATGTCTTGTGTCTCAACCAGGCTCTGCTATTCAACCTAAATAGGCCCTATCTTGATTCTTCTCTCTCCTCATCTTCATATGATCAGTTCCCAGAGGCCTCCTGATGTGACCTCCTAAAGGTGCTTGACTCTGGCCTAGGTCACCATCACCTTCTGCCTGAATCACTGCAGAAACTGCTCTCCTTGTTCTCTCTAGTTCACACCCCAGAGCTGACTTTGTCAGAACGTGCTCCCAACCCACCTGAGGGGGATCTAAGAGCTTTCTGAGGGCAGGGGTCATGCCTGATTCATCTTTATCCCCAGAGGTCTCTCAAGTCTGGCATGTGGCAGTGGCTTTGTGAATGTGTGTTGAATGAATGCGTGAAAAAACCTGTTACTCCATATCCTTTCCATGAGCTGATCCTATCCCCAGGAGACCTGAGCTCATGGCTCTCCTCTTCTTATAACTCAGCCCTGCCCCTTGGTGGTGCTCCTCCAGATTCTACCAATCCCAGGAATTTGGCCCTTGGACCAGCCCCTGAGTCAGGGCCCAGAGCATACTGTCCCCAGGAGCTGGCAGACAGGAACTATGCTTGCCTCCAAGGTCAGAAATCCTAAAATATGTGCCACACCTACCCTGGAATCTGCAGGGAAAGTCATGGAAAGTCTCCAAAGGGGCCCCACGATGATGGGGCTCAGCCTGCAAGGCTTGCCCAGGCTCCCCAGGTCTCCTGGCCACGGCTCAGCAGCCCCTTCCAGCACTGACAGCTGTTCTCTGGCCAGCTCTCTGCGGGAAGATACGTTCCATTTCATCTGCTGAGGCCTCGTGGATGAGAAGAGGAGGAAACAGAGGGAGGACCATGGGGTGGGGGAGGGGTTGCAGCACACAGAGCCATGCAGACAAAGAGAGGGAGAGAGGAGACGACAGGGAGAGAGAGGTAGGGAGAGGAGCAGAGAGATACTCACAGAAAGGGGCATGGAGGAGGAAGAGAGCTTCAGGACCAGGTGGGGAGCAGAAAGACAATATGGAGAGAAAGGGAAGGGGGCCCAGAGACAGGCAGTAAGAGACACAGACAACAGTAGGGAGAGAGGGAAGAAGAGACACCAAGAAAAAGAGAAAGAGGCAAGGACAGGACAAAGAGATACAAAGACACAGAGACAGAGAGGCAAGAAGAGAAGGGAGAAAGAGGAGAGATGGAACGCAGAAATGAAGACAAAAAGCGTGGTGGAGACCAATTCACTGAGGACATCAGGGAAGGCTTCCGAGAGGAGGGACTCATGTATCCAGACATGTATCGAGGACTCCCCCAGGATGGGTGGGATTCAGATGCAGATGTAAGAGAAGACAGGCAAAGTAAGGAGAAGCAAGGGCCTGAAGGTGGATTGGATCTTAAAAATTGCAGGGCTGGGATGGTACTTGTCTACCTTGAGAGAAGCCAGGGTCCCACATAAAGGACACTTATATACAAACAAGAAGAGGTGCCCTGCTCTGAGCAGGTGCAGCCCCCATGATGTTTTAGTGCAAAGAAAAAGACTCCCTCTCTCCTAAGTGCAATCTAGCCTATGCCAGGGCACAAGGCTCAGTGAGCAGAGCACAGGCCAAGGTCAGATCTACCCCGCCTCCCATCAGCCTGGCACAGCCTGACAGCCCCTGTTGACCCTCTGACATGGGAAGGCAGGGTAGAGCGAGTCCTGTCCTGGGGTTAGGACTGTTAGAACACCCCACTCATCAATTAACCATGTCACCTTGGGGAGTTTCCATTCTCGCTTTGTGCCTCAGTTTCCCCACATGGTGTTGGGCCCCATGGTCTCATGGGTCCTCCCACCTCTATGATTCCTTCGTTTGATGATGTGAACACACACTCATACTTAGTGGGCCTCCCGAGTACAGGATGCTTCTCAAACGTCATTTCATTTCATCCTTGCAGCAGCCCTTTGAGGTGTTGCCAGTTTCCAGATGAGGAAACAGGCTCAGTGAGGGGACGGGACTCGCCCAAGGTCACACACCTGGTAAAAGGCAAAGCTTGGACTTCAATCCAGAGATGTCCCAGTTTACTGTACGTCCTACTACACCCACTCTGAAGTATTGGCAGCTGCGAGGGATCCTGAGTTCACATTTGGGGGCAGGAAATTGTCAGCAACATGTGTCCCTTCTAAGGTTCACCAGATTGGAGAGGAGAGTGTGCAAGTGCTCAGCAAGAACAACACGCAATTAACAGGGCAGTTTCAGGACCGTGTTGAGGGGCTGGGCAGAGGGAGGAGGGGAGAACCAGATGTTCCCACAAAGGCTCCAAAGTAGCACGGGCTCCCCCCGACCAGCACACATGTTTTCTCTCCAGCGAGTATGCTGGGTTTCCAGTTTTCTCCTCCTGGAAGAGGCATCCCAAGCCCGTATTTATGTTCCGTCTGAAATTAATGCAAGGGAAACTTTCAAATGCTAATCTAGCTGCCAGGACAGGCTGGCCGGATATCAACCTATGGCGGTGTTTGTTTTCCTGAGGAAGCATGACAGGAGGGCTGGACGGGAGGGCCAGTGGAGGATGGACAACTGGTCTCTCAAAGAGTGTGTGGAGGGACACTGGCAGAGCCGAGCTTCCTTTCTCCTGCTTTGCAGGCTGCCCAGGGAAGGGCTGGGGCCCTTTCAGTTCAGTGGGGCCTGAGATGACACCACCTCTGTACCCAACCTTGCGCCAGGAGCTGACACACAGTCCCCTCCCCTGAGAAGGTCACGGTATGGAGAGGGGGAGATGGGCAGGCAAACACTCACAGGACAGCATAAGCCACGCAGTGCCAGAGGCCACGGGGTTGAAGTGGAAGGAGGGGGACCCAGACTAAGGAGATAAGTGAGGAGTGAGAGGAAGAGAGAAGGAAGGGCATTCCTGGTAGAGAGCACAGCAGGAGCACACGCACGGAGGGGAGAGGTGGTGTGGCACGTGCTGGCCAACAGCAGTTCTGGGTTGCAGTAACATAAAGTGAAAGGGGAGGTGGCAATAGCGAGGGTTGGAGCAGGAGGGTGTCCCTCCTCCATGACATTCTGATTGCTACAGGACATGGTGAAGGGGACAGATTCAAGCTGGGACCAAAAAACACTCTCCCAGGCAACTGTCCAGCTGTAAGGAAGTGAGTGCTCCACCCTTGGAGGTGTGTAAGCCGAGGGTCGAAGAGCACTTGTCAGGCCTGTGAGGGGTATTCAGACATCCTATGGGGAACTGGCTGTGTCTGGGTAGAACCAGAGATTCTGCCTGCTTTAGCAGCCTTTACCAGCTGCTCCTCTTTGGAGGCTGTTAGAACGCAGGATGTCAGAAATGAAAGTGCCCCAGGGCTTCAGCTGGACAGCTCAGCTCTGCCATGAACACCGCAAAGATGGATACAAATTCCGAGAGGAGCAACCCTGCTGAGGCTAACAGAACTTGCCCTGTGTCACACTGGCAGAAAGGGGCAGAGCTGGGCTCCAGCCCAGGCACGGCAGGGGGTGTGTCCATGTCAAGGCCCAGACCCAGGCAATGGCCGTGCAGGGTGATTCCAGTTCAGCACAGGACAGAGCCTGTGACGGGTTCTGTGAACTGCAGGAGGCAGTGCTGGGCCAGGGATCTCCATGGCCACAGCAGTCACTCTTTACAACACCCAGAGGCTCCTTTTTTAGAATCACAACACCCCAAGATTCCTGGGAGCTCCCTGTTGGCAGGGACAGGGCCCCACGCCTCCTGAGCCTCAATGCTACTTGGAGCTGAATTTGGCTCTTGGGGTTTTCCCACAGCATCTCAGTTGTATCCTCAGAGGCCACCAAGCACTTCTGCCCCTCGACCCCAGCGGCTCTACTGTCTCCTGTGTGGGAGTCCTGTTCTTAGAGGACTTCGAGCTCTGAGGGGCCAGGGACCCTGAAATAATGGTGGCAACACAAGAGCTCACATTTACGGAGTGACTGTGCAAGGCCAGGCCCTGAGTGCTAGTGAGCTGGATCTCAGGATCATCTGCAGAGTGGGAGGCCACAGGCTGAGAGAAGTGAAGCAACTGATCTGCCCAAGGCAACTTCTGATCAGGAGAACGCAGGGTTTCTAACTCACACAGTCTGGGTCCAAGCCTATGCTCTTAATCCACGCTTTCTTCTCCTCTTGCCTTTCTCACACTGTCCAGGAAGAATGTTGAGCTCCCTGCCAGATTCGTACATTCTCCTTCACTGATGGAGCAGCCCTGGGATCCGGCCTGGGGTGTGGGCACTCTGTTCTTCTAGACTCTCCCCTGTTTCGGAGGGTGAGGGCTGGCTCCAGCTAGGGACAAGCCAGGAGGGGATGTTCCTCTGGCTGGCTGGATGTTCTGGCCTGAAGCAGCAACGGCGACTCTGGCCAGGGATTGCAGCCCTTCACAGGCATGCCAGCTGCCAGATGCATGTGTGGTGGGGTGGCAGGGCCCTTTGAAGCACCGTTGGAAATTCTGAAACACTTCAGATGCCGTGGCCTCAAGCTCCAGCTTGGGGAGGGTGGCAGACCAGGGTGCTTGCCAGTGAGAGAGGATAGCAGCTGTTATTTTTGTTTGTTCATTTGTTTTGTTTTTTTTAGAGATGGGGGTCTCACTCTGTCACCCAGGCTGGAGTGCAGCCTTGGCTCACTGCAGCCTTGACATCTGGGCTCAAGCAACCCTTTCACCTTAGCCTCTTGAGTACCTGGGACTATAGGCATGCATCACCATGACTATGACTGGCGAATTTTTTTATTTTTGTAGAAATGGGGTCTTGGGATATTGCCCAGGCTGGTCTCAAACTCCTGGCTTCAAGTGATCCTCCTGCCTCAGCCTCCCAAAGTGCTGGGACTACAAATGTGAGCCACTGTGACTGGCCTGCCTCTTGTTTCCAAGGTGAAAAAGGCCTTATATGGACCATGGCTGCTCTTCTGTGCCCAGCTATGAGCTCTGAAGGGCTGCCATTTCTGAGGCCACCAAGTGAAGAAACCATGATGGGGAAGGAGGTGGGTGTGGGTCTTGCCCTGAGGACTATGGAGATGATGAGTAAACTGGAAGGCAGCTGGATCTGCATCAGGGACATTTCAACTGGTTTTCATCTCCTCCAGGAAGCCTTCTCTAACTTACCCTGCCTCCTTTCAGTGCCAGTCACTCAAACTCTCTGTTAGACATGTGTGGAAATGCTGAATGTTGGGGGCTAAAGGGGATCTTGGACCTAGCTCTGTCTAAAGCCCCTCACTGTGCAGACAGAGGAGGAAAGACTCTGAGAAGGCCACATAGATCTCAGAATCCCCTTTCTACCCTCATGTCTTTGGCGTAACTGTCACCTTTCTCTATTTTCTTTCTTTTCTGGCTTTTCCCTACCTAATCATCTTGCCACCTCCCCTCCCTACAAACGCTCCTGCTTAGCACCAAACTCCCCCTCCTCTAGCTGTGATTGCATGGTTTACTCAACAGTACCTGGGACTCTCTTTCCTTAGGTCTTTTCATTTGTCAATCTAGCCTCAACTTCCAAAGGCAGATGTGATGTGGCTCGACCCCTCAGTCTCCCACCATGGGGGCAGAAGATGTAGGTTTTAGGCTGGGTTTTGCTGTGGGGTAATGTAGAAGCAGGCAGCATTTCTGCTTATGGACCTCAGGGTTGGTGCATTCACTCATTCATTCATTCAACAGTGGGTAATACGCACCTTCTTAGTGCTCAGGGAGTGGACATCCTAGACCGGGAGCATGAGAGAGGCTGTGATAGCAAAATCCTGGAGGCCTATGGGAGCCCAGAGAGGAAATCAGGGAAGGCCCAGCAGAAGAATTCCCAGCAGAACAGAGGGCCCAAGTGACAGCTGGATGGATTTTTTAGGGATCAGGATGACTTCCTGGTCATCAGGAAGAATGACCTAGACAATGTGACCACCATTTCACTCCAGTTCTAAGACTCTCTGATATCCCATCTGTACTTGGATTTACTGATCAGCCAAATGGAATAATAAATACCATCCTGTTTCCCTCCAAGAGGAATTGAGGATGTGGAAGGGCCATATAAGTTGATGGATATGGGAATTTTTTCAAGCAGGATGGTGTCCACTCTCTAGGGAGCAATTTCTATCGTTATGAATTTTAAAAGGTGTTAATGGTATTCTGTGTGTTGGTCTTATATCTATCTCTCCCTTCTCTCAAGCCTGGGTCTTCACCTCTGATCTGCTTCTGTGTCCCAGCTTCACAGGTGTGTTTTGGATTAAGGGTCTGCGGCACTCTAGCTGGGGTAGAAACAGGCTGGCATGAGCCTGGGGGCTGCATGTGCCAAATGTGTGGGTGCCTGGGTAATGGAGCCAGCCTCTCTGTCTCTGGTGCTCACACTGTTTGCCTCTTAACTCTTCAAGATCTGCCTTCTGCCTGGACTTCTGCTCCCTGTGAAGCAGGTGACAGCAGTCCTGCGAAGTATGATTTCCATTCCTGGAAGGCTCTTAGCTCCATACTCCTCCCAAGGAATCCAAGAGTGGCTGGAGCAAATAATGCTAGCATGTTAGAAGGCTCTGATTACAGCATGCTGGAATGTTAGAGCTGTGCAACTTTAAAGCAACAGCATGTTAGGGTCAAGGATTTTGGAATGTCAGAAGTTAGAATTCTACTCAGATTATAGCACGTGCTAGGGACGGAGTGCGTGATAACCACTGGTTCTCAGAGTTTGAAATGAATGGGCCCCAGAGGTTACCTGGTCCACCCCTGAGTCTGGCTCATGTCTCCAGCCTAGTTCCTCTAATTCCTACATTACTCACTTTAGTCCAGGAAAAAATAATGCTAGAAGATTTCTGGATGGCTGAACAAGTAAATATCCTGAGAAACCTGTTTCCCTGGAACTAAGCGTAAAATTGTAATTTTCTTCTAGTGCATAAGACTGGACCCCACCCCTGCAATTGGGCCTGGAGATACCTTGACTCAATGGAATGAACTTCATTCTGTGTGATTTGGTCCAGTATGTCCTCATAGAACATCTCTTAGGTATCAGCAATTCTGAGGCATATGTGCCCTGTCCTGGAGTAGTTCACGTGCAATGGGATGATCACTGAGCAGTGGGTGCTAGGATAAAATCAGCACACAGGCCTGGGTGACAACATCCACATTTACACCCCAGCTGCTTCGTGTTGCTGGAGAAAATCTTACACCTGTGACTTGGCAGGTTCATGGGCGCCCTCATTGCAGTCAGCATCCTCTATGTTCCTAGCGTAGACAGAGCAGATTTGTGGCTGGCATGTGCCCTAATCTCGGTCCACAGCAGACATCACAAATCAATCAGGGCCTCTTCTCTGCTGGGCTCTGATGTGACTTTATCATTGTATACCATAACGTTCCGGGCAGGTGCTACCAATCAATCATAATGGCCCACGGGAGGAAACATCTTTAACTTCTTGTCCTGATCAGTTCTTGTGGCCAATTTCTCTTATGTCAAATAGTCTCACCTGAGAATCCTCCCTTCTCTCTCCTCTTCCTCTGTGGATGACTTCACCTTCTACTTCAGACAGTGGTGCTCTGATTAGAAGCCATCAGCTGAGAATTTGCTCCCTTTTTGGCTGCCAAATGACTTGCCTACCAGCCTCCTCCCTCCTTCCCTTCAGTTACAGGTGAAGAGGTGTCTTCCTCCAACCAAGGCATCCTCCTTAACCCTGCACCCGAGCTCTGGTCGCCACCTTGCTGCCTTCTTGGAACCTCAGGCTTATCATTTTTCCCCCCTCTCTCCTGTATGATCAGCCTCACCCATCCTAGAATATTCTCTTCGTCACATTTCAAGCATGCTCAATTCTTTCTCATCTTAAAAAAAAAAAAAAAAGAGGAGGGTGAGTGGGGAGAACAATGCAATTACCAGATATTCATTTTGCCAAGTAAGGAATTTGAGACTTTTATCTGCCTCCCACCATCATCTTTTTAATTTTCTTAAGTAAGGAATATTTTAACTTCAAACACAGTTGAAAGGAGATAATTTCAGAATATAAACCTGTAAATTGAATAAATTTAGCTAATAAGGAATTCACCACCTTGTACTTATTTTTCTGTTAATTGTAGACCAGAGGAAACCCAAGGACGTGCATCTACAAGCAACTGGACTAAAAAATCTTGGGGGGCTCTTGAGGCTCAGCCTGTCCAGCTACAGGAGCTCAGCAGACAGAAAATGGGCTTTTTCTCCCCTCTGGATGACATGCCCCCTCCATGGCCATAGCCTGGCTACTTCCAGAACATCTAGGCTTGCACACTGGCCACAGCCACCTCCAGGATAGGGAGGGCTTCCATCTGGGCCCCCCCCCCCCCCCCCCCCCCCCCCCCCGGCCGGGGGGGGCCCCCCCCGGCCCCCCCCCCCCCCCCAGCATCACCCAGGCCTGCTCAAGGTTGTCACACAATTGCACCCCACCTGCCCCGAACTGCAGAGTAACTTCCAGAAGAGGTCACACAGTGCCAAGTTGCAGAAAGATCACAGATGCTAAGAGTATTTTATGAGATGCACCAGCTAAACAGGCACTTGTTTCCACAAAATCATCAACACTTTTGTAAGCATACAGCAAGGGCACCACGTGCAAGGGAGATGGCCACACCTGGGACTCAAGAGGCCAGGGTTCACATGGCAGGTCTGCCTCCACGGCCTTGAGGAAGCCGTTCATCTTCCCTGAGCCTTTGTTTTCATCTGCAAAATGAGTATCATTAAAACCCATCTCGTGGTGTTATGTAATCAGAGAGCCTGGAATGGTGGCTGGCACATAGTAAGGGCTTTTATGATAAGAATCCTTCCACCATGGAAGAGCATTTTAATACTGTGTTCTCAAATGAGTGTATCCAGAACAATCCCATGAGGCAGATGTATTGTCCCAGTTTTACAGATGAGGGACTGAGGCCCTTGGAGGTGAAATGGCTTTGCCAGCGTCTCTTAGCTCACAGTGGCAGAGCCACACTTTACAACCAGGCCTCCTGACCCCAAAACTCTTACCCTTTGCACTGAAGCCCCCTCAGAGCAGAAGAGAGGAGAAGCCAGACTGCTGTCAGCACTGGAAATCCCTGTCTGTCCTCGCAGGCTCTCAGGGCAGGATTCTGGAGCTGGGCTGGGCCAGGGTCCTAACAAGCACTGGAGGGGCCAGGCAGGCGTAGGCTCAATCTCTCACCTTCACATGCTTGGCCCCATCCAGACTCCAGAACCACAGAGCTTTCAGGAACTTCAACTGGACACTGAGGCTGGGCCTGTCGTGGAATGACAGAAGAGCCCCCAGCAGGGGCTTGGCTCGGACACCTGGCAAGGCTGGGTTGGGGGGTCATTGGTGTGTCTTATAATTACGTTTCTATTTCCTGAGATATTTCTTAGAGATACCCATGGACTCTAGGCTTGAGAGACATTTGCATGAGCAGACACAGGCCTGGGGGATGGATAGGTGCATTCCTGGTAGTATAGACCCTTCCTACATCCCATAGCCTTGGGGGTCTTATGAGTTATTTGGGACCTAGCAGGCAATGGGCTGCAAGAGCCCAGCTGGGTCTCAGGGTCCCCACTGCCTGGCAGTCCGGGGACAGAACTGCAGGGGCCCCCAGGTGGGTAGGTGAGGAGTGGAGCGGGTATGTCTTCAGGTCTCACTCCACCAAGAGAGTACTTAGTCCCAACTCTGCACATAAGTCAGCCTGTCACCGGATGTGGGACTCCTCAGAAATTACATGATCATAAGAATGTAACGAGGCCGGAGTGGACTTCCCTCACCACAGCTTTCGCGCGATGCATTCCATGTCAATACGCTGACTCTGTAACAGGCCCGCTGAGCTGGCTCAATGCCCCACACACAAAAACAGAGCCCTTGGATCATAGCTCCTGGGCCTGGGGTACAGTTCTGGCCTTGTCCTGGACTTTCTGGGGGCTTTGCTCATGTCCCTGCCCTCTGTGGACCTCAGTTTTCCCACAGCTAGGATGAGGTGGGCAGCTCAAGCTCAGAGGCTCTGTCCAGCTTGGAAATTCTTGGGTGGAAAGGAGATCTGCTGTGCAGAGTGGGCCGTTTGTACCAGGCATGGCTGAGCCAGGAGAAGTGGCAGCTGCCAGCAGGATCTGCACGTGGCTCCAGATCTGTTGTTTTTGGAGAGTGGATTCATGAGAGCGCAGGTGAGATTCCCTTTGCCCTGACTTTACTGCTGGCCTATCCTTATAAATTCAGCAGCCCAGAGGAAAACAGGATGGGAGACCCTGGTCAATGTTCATTTCTTCACTCATTCATTCTTTCACTCACTCAGCAAGCTCAAAGCCTATTACACGCTACCAAAGACACAGCGATGATTAAGTGGTGCCCCACCTCTGAGGCGAGCATGGGAGACAAAGCCAGCACCACTCACTGACCACAGTGTGGGGAGCAGTCCAGAGGCAGGGAGAAGGGGAGGAGGCTGGGACTGGGATAGTGCCAGTGGGCATGGACAGCGTGGATGGGTGTGAGGTCTTTCTGGTGGCCTGTCAACAGGATTCACTGGGGACTGATTACATTTTGGAGATGGGAGAAGCTGGCATTGGGCATGATGCCTGTGTGCTGGCCTGGTGCTAGAGTAGACATCGGTGCCCCCACAGACCTAGGGTTTCAGGAAAAGGAGGTTAGTGTCCACGGCTCCCCTCACTGCTGTGATTTTCATTGTTAGACTCTCCTGCCTTCTTGCTCATAGACAGAGCTGGTGGTAGCTACCCCCAGCCCTGGGAGACTCTGCTCCTGGGTCCTGGGGCAGGCAGGACTACTCAGGTGGGGTGTGTGGAATGAAGGGCCCCTCACTGACTGCACTCTCTGGGGGCTCCCCTTAGGCCTGGGGAGGAGCCTGGGGGCTGGATGACTCAGGGTGGTTCCCCATTTGGAGTCTACTGGGGGCTGTTCCAGAGCAGGATGCACTGCCCTAATGCCTATAGGAGGGAGGGTGGACAAGGCAGCTGGATGGTGGGGGAGTGGGAGGGGACTCTTCCCTGAACAGTCCTCGCAGCTATCCTGACTCACTCCGAGCTCCCAGCAGGTGCCCTGCAGCTGGAGAGTGGCTTACCCTCTCCATGCTGCCAGTCAAGGTCCTGCTCCTGCCTCTAGACCCCTACAGGAATCCCTCCCTTCTCTAAAACCCAAGGCTGAATAGCTCTGGAATCCTAGATGGCCCAAGTAAGTCCTGGCTCCTCCTGTTCAGATGAGTAAACTGAGGCTACAAGAGAGAAAGAGACTTGCCGGAGGCCACAACAGGCCATGGCAGAGATCCCGCATGAACCCAGAACTCTTTCTGCCTAGCTGCTGTGCCTTAAAGGGGCTGTCCCAGGAGGACTGTATCTACTTCTGAGCCCCTCCCCTGTGTCTCTACTACGTGAGGGCTGCAAAGGAGGGGCGAGGCCCAGCAGATGTGCCCCTGGCTCTTGCCCTTAGGGGTGAATGTTCAAACAGTGGACATATCCCATTACAAAATCAGGACATCCACAAGGGCCCTTGTGGGTTAGACTGACTGCTCGCCCTGGAGGGCGGCATGAGGGTGGCAGGAGGGGAAGGGAACACAGTGGCACCAGGTGTGGTAAGCATGTCCAGGAGCCATCTCATTAATTCTCACAATGCAGGAGGTGAGTTCTGGCAACCCAAATTGCAAGTAACATGAGCAAGAAATAAATGTCTGTTGCTGTAAGTTACTGAGCAAAAGCTGGGTAGTAACAGGAGGCAAACACAATATCCTGGTCCCAATGTAAACATAGTGTTTCTGGCAGGGACAGCCATGTAGAAGGGAACAAAGAGTGAGGGAGGAGAGGAAAAATGAAAGGAAAAGGAACAGAGAGAGGAATGCTAAGTCCTGCACCTGAACATGCAGACTCCCCTTTGCACGAGGAGGCCACGTCCCCCAGAAGCAGGCATCAAGTTCACGGTTCCACATGTGATGATCATACTTATACTCAGTATCATCATCACCATGATGATCATTACAGCTGCCTTTATGAGTTCCTACTATGTGGCAGGTTGTTTTTAAAATATTATCACTAATCTTTACAACTATTCTACAAAGTAGATATTTTAAGTTCATCAAATAGTGATTGCTATCACTGCCCATTTATATAGAAAGAATTGAGTCTTTGAGAAGGTACCAGCCAAGGTGATGTGGTTGGGCTGGGATCTAGAGCCAGGACTGTGGGACGCCAGAGCCAGCCTCTCCCTCTGGGGCCACATGGGCTTCACAGCCTTGCTCCTGGCTCTGTGGGTGGGCCTGAGGCTAGGCTGTGCAGTGGAAGCTGGCTTTAGTTCTGGGCTCTCACATGGCTGCCTGGGGGCATGAAGGCAGCACAGAAATTAACCTGGCTGTGGCAGGGGTCATCACTCCCTTTTCCCATGGGGACCGTTATGGAAGAACGCTTGAGAACTGCCTTGGATCTCGGTGCTGCTGCTAAGCACTGTGTGGCTTTTCCTGCCCCATCCTGAGCCTTGACTTCTCCCTCGATGAAGTAGAGGTTACGGGAGAGCCAAGCATATCTCCCAGGATTCTGCAAACAATCCCTTCCCCACACTGGCCCAAACCTGCTCCGAAGGCAAAGAAGCAGATCTTGTCCTCGTTCTCCCGTAGAAGCGCCATGACCCTCTTCCCCATGCGCTCATTCCTCTTGTAGATGAGCTCCTGGCGGAAGTAGCTGTCAATCTCCTGGGCCGTCACCTGCTCGTGTGGCGGGAGGGTGGTGTTGATAAAGTTGGGCAGCTGCAAAGGCAAGACAGAGGCTGCCTTCAGTTTTTTTTTTTTTTTTTGATAAAGGGTCTTACTGTCACCCAGGTTGGAGTGCAGTGGCTCGCTGCAGCCTCAACTCTCTGGCTCAAGCCATCCTCCTGCCTCAGCCTCCCAAATAGGTATGCACCACCATGACCAGCTAATTTTTAAATATTTTGTAGAGACGGAATCCCACTATGTTGCCCTGGCCGATCTCGAACTCCTCCTGGCTCAAGCAATCCTCCTGCCTTGGCTTCGCAAAGTGCTGGGATTATAGGCATAAGCCACTGTGCATGACCTGCTGTCAGTTCTTTATGGAGCAAGGTGGACTTAGGATGAGTATGCACAGCCCTAGTGGGGCTGGACAACTTCCTTTTATGAGGACCCTACAGTGGGCTACATGTTTTGTACATGTTTCTCATCAATTCCAAAATCCTCTCAAATAAGAATTGTTATTCCAGTTTTACAGATGAAGCAAGCAAGAGTGGAAAAGATCCAGAGATGTGCAAAGTTGCACAACTAGTGGAGTGGCAGTGCCAGGATAAGGACTAGCTGCTGGGCTTCCACAAGTGTTGCTCTGCCTCGTGTCTCTGCCCTGTTTAATGTCAGCAGATGCTGAGGTCTGGGGAGGCTGGCACTGTGCTCATCTTGTTAACTGCTCTCACTTCACCACTGAGCCCAGTGCTGGCAAGTACAAGGAATTTAGTTCAGCAAGAGGATGTGCAGGGTCAGTTGAGCTGCCTGGTACAGCAGGAAGGCCACTAAGTACAAGAGTAGGCTCACCCCCTGTTCTGACGCTGCGTGGCACCGGGCAAGTTACTTAACTTTTCCAAGTCCCAGCTTTGTCACTTGTAAGATGAAACTGATGATATTGTGGGGATTCAGTAAGAGGATGGGGGCTGTCATGGGCTGCATTCAGCACATGCCACCCTACAGAGATGAGAGAAAGGATCATCACTTTTGATTTTCCCAATGCCTGAGCCACCATCTGCTGCCACCACCAACTCCCCATCCCTGCACCACCACTTTCCAGGACATAATGCAAATGCCTCCATCCCTTTTTGAATACCTCAACCCCAGGACCATGGCTTCCCCCATGTTGGTTTGCTCAACAACCTAGCTTGGAGCTGCCTTGGTGTTTCGCCATCACCCCACACTATACGCCCAGCTACATGGCCTGGGAACAACATTAACAGGGTCTTGAACTAGGCAGAGAGCTTCCTGGGTTCAGGGACAGAGCTTTTGTCATTCCTGGCCCCCAACACCCGGCACAAAGAAGGTCCCCAGATTCCTTGAACCTTGAACTGAAAGTTGTGCTGTCCCTTTCTGACCACAGTTGCCCCACTGTGTTCTTCTATTCCCAACATTTTGTCTTTCCAACCTGGGTAACAGGCCCAGGTGCTCCTGCACTGTCTCCTCCAATATGTGCACGGGGCTGTTGAGGAAATGGAGGCAGGGAGTCAGAACATACTCTCTCTTTCCTCACAACCTGTCAGTGTCATTCCAACCTCCAAGCTCCTGCTCACAGGATGGTTTCCACCTGGTGTCCCCTCTCCCCCTTCTCTATCTTCACCTACCCAGGCCCGAAGCACAAGACACCAGACCTTGCAAACTGAAGGGTGAGGTGGATGAAGAGCCTGGCATGAAGAGGCTAATTTTCCACAGGTTTAAGCCCCCAAATGGTCCTGCAGCCCAGCCACATGGCTTCTAGAGCCACCACAGTGTTGTCAACACTCCTTCTGAGGAAAATGGAGTCGATGGAGGCTGAGCCCTAAGGGACTCTAAGGAGGCTAGGATATTTGCCTCTGCTATCTGCTGGCCAAGGCCTAGTGTGTTCCCCAGAGTGAGAGGAGAGGTAAAGGTACATGCACCATGGGGCTTCTCTGCCAGAAAGGCCCGACTCACTGCTCTGGGATGAACAAGACAGTAACATGGCTGATGTCCCCTAACCTCGTGCAGTGCGCAACCTGGACAGCTGTAGACAGCAGTGTTGCTAGTGCCCAATCAGAGTTGGCAATGGAATTCTTACTTCCCTACATTTCCCTACGCTTTCAAAGGGGTTTGAAAGCGATGATTGGAAACCCTAACACAACAGGGCACGCTTGAACTTGATGCAGCTATGGGAACACTGAAGGCTTCTGAATGGGGAGAAGCACAGAAAGCCCATGACTCAGAGGAGTTATTTCTGGAAATATGACCCTCACAGGTTCTCCCCGTTCTTTAGGTATGGAAAAAAACGTAAACTATGTTGTACCACCAAATAAGTATTTGTCTAATCAGTGAATGAATGAGTGAGCTGAGGGGCCTTAGAAGTATGGGGTTATGAATGTAGGGCCTGAAGTCAGCCAGCCAGGACAACGTGGGTTGGAATCCCTCTTTTGCAGCTTACTAGTTGAGTGGTCTCTCTAGAACCAGAAAGTGACTTGGCCTCTCTGAGACTAAGTTTCCAAATTGGTAACATGGGGGTAACACATTATTGTAGGGATTAAATAAGATGCATTTTGGAAAGTGCTTACTGAGCACTGTGCCTGGCACAAAGGAAGTCCTGAATCAATGTCAGCTATTACACAACTGGCCTGGGGATGGAGCTGGCTTCATCACTTTTCCCAGTGAAGAGTGGCCTTGGGCAGAGGGTAAAGACGAAGATGACAAATAAATGGCTCTGAACCACTGGAGAGTACCATGAAGGCAGCAGTCCACTTCCCCTCTCCTTCCAAGGGTCCTTGGAACCTAACACGTGTCCAGCCCCTCCTCCTATGCTTCCTGACCACAAATGTACATGTACACAAAGATGATTCTCCATTTGTTAATTGGGGAGTCAAAAAAAATTAACAAGGACAAGAACCCAAAAGGGAAAGTTTAAAGCCATGAAGGAATTGGGCTAGCTCTGCAGGCTCCCGGGGCTGGCCAGCCGCTGGCCGGCATTCTCTGCATGTTTCTTGCTGATGGGCCTTGGCTCCTTGCCAAGGATGAGTTCTGGGTTTGGGCCAGGGCTGGGATGGAAGCAAATTAATGATGTCATTAGACTTGTTGGGGGCCTTAAATCTTCTATGACAAGTTTAAGTGCAGGATGCACAATAATTTTTAAAGAGGACATGTGAGGTCTCCAGGGATGGGGTGATGAGGCGATTGGTTGGACAGGGCTGGGGTGGGGCTGTGGGGGATGAGTTCAGTGTAGTCTTCCCTGACCCATGAACCATGTCAGGTCTAATGGTCAAATGCTCAGGTCTGCTGACACCACCTATCTAAACTCTGTACCGCTTCCCTGTAGCCCATCCAACCAACAGACACCCTGTGGGAACTTCCATGAGCAGGGCCCTGTGTTGGGCTAGGGGGCCTGAGAGCTTCCTCAGACTGGGTCTGCTGCTCTCGATGAGGCTCACAGCCTGATAGGGGAGTCAATATGTGCACAAGAACACTGATGGATATGTGCTTTGAGAGGACAACGAGGAATGTGTGAGCCCAGAGGAGGCACCTAATAGGGTAACTACGTGTCTTGGTTTCACCAGAACAGTCCAGGTTGATGGCTGGAGGAGATTGCTCCATGCCTGTTAATTATTTTGATCCTGAATTGTATCTGACTCTCAGAATTATCTGGGTTTGGACAACAAATGCATGCAGCAACTCTACACCTAAGGCAGTCTTGAGGCTCAGGCCAGGCTTCCAAGGGGAAGGCCTTTGGATCACCCTGCTGTTGCTAGGCACCGACAGTGCCAGTGGCCTGGGGGCTGCAGAGGCCAGGGATGCAGCCATTGCTGCAGATGGGGACAGTGGAGCCAGGATGCCGGCCAAGGATGAGGTGCCCCTGGCCCCTTTCCCAGTGTTATCCACCCAGGCCTGCACCTGTCCTGCCCTGGCCTCCAGATGTTGCTTCCTCATCCTCCACGTTATAGCCAGAGGCATCTTTCTGACCACATTGCTCTCTGGCTTGCGCTCTCCACCCCTCGGCATCTCCTCTTTACCCTCATCTAGGGGACTCTACTGCCAAGCCTGGTTCTCATATCACTTTCTCCCTAAAGCCTTCAGGCAAAGGGACTGTGGCCCCACAGCCTCTGTATCCTCAGTGCCCTACAGACTTTGAGGCCCCCAGCTACAGACACAGCCCTACCTCCACCAGATCCCCATGGGAACTGGATTCAGCCTTGCTACCCTGACACCAGGCTTTTCTGCACCTTGGGGTAGGGTTGCCCAGCCCCTCCTCAAGCGACTAGATTCTATCTGTGCATCCTTGGGGCAGCCTGGGTTGCTCTTTGAATCCAGGTGGCCCAATCCACCTACCCTCTGTCCCACTTCAAGTACGGGAACTGTTGGGAGACCTCTGAGGCAGTTCCACTTGCCAAAGACAAATCAGTGGTCTGGACCCAAGCTCAAAGAAAATCTGAGCTTGCCTTCTCCTGAGGTCACCTCATGCCTCCGTTTCTCAGCTTAGGGTCAGCCACAGTCTGGCCAGCACCCCATCCTGCACACTCCCGCCCTCCTAGCCACATCATGGCCAGACCATCCCGAGTCATGACCAGGGCCTCTTTTGCCACAGAGCTCCCTGGCTGCTCAGGACTCACGGGGGTCTCCCTCAGCAGATGAAGCAGGGTGGGCCTGGCCACAAAGGGGGTCACTTGTAGGTGAGATTCCTAGGAGCCTCGTGGTGTCAGGGTTCTTCTCTCCACCCTCACTTCTCTGCCACTGAGTCAGAGCTCTCGGAATCCTGAGCGTCCTGCGGCAAAGCCTCCAATTCCTTTCTCTTTCATTCTCTATGCTGCAGCAAGGACGCCACGTGCCTACATTTGCTAGGGTGATAGTCACTCACTGCCACGTGCTCTGTGCCAGGCCTAAGCTGGGCAATGGGGACCGAGATAGGTAGCACGCCATCACCCTCAGGAGCTCCTGGTCTTGTGGGGGCAAGTACTGAAGGAACACCATGGCCCGGCCCGGCTCTGTCTGCAGGCTACACTCTCAGCCCCCCTTCTCCTGTTCTCCTCTCTGGCTCACTGGTGCATGATTTCCTCTGCTGGAACATCATTCCTCCCCTTGTCTATGGCCAACTCAGGTTCTTCCATGCCCTCTCATCTTGCAAAAATCTTTCCTTCTCTCCCCAGTCCCAGGCCCTACCCACAAGCCCTTCTAAATCAGCCATTCCTTCCACAGACTCCAAATGCTTCCTCCACTCCATCCTCATAGCAAGGATCACACTTTGGTGCAATTCATTCTCGAATCTCCCCATCTTCCCTATGTGACTGTAAGCCCCTTTTCATAGCACCATGTCTAGCATTTATAAACTATTTCATTCATTCATTCATTCATTCATTCACTCAGCAAATGTTTACTGAGTCCAGCTCTGGGCCAGTGGCTGCTCCAGCCAGTTGAGGTAAATCCATGAATAAAACAGACCAAACTCCCTGCTCTCATGGAGCTTATGTTCTAGTAGGGAGAGCAACCAATAAATAGTCACTAATCAATGAATCAAGTAGATAGTGTGTTATAAGGATGGCAAAGGCCATGGGGAAAAAAAGTGGAGCATAATAAAGAGGGTGAGAGTGTGGGCATGCAGGCCAGGTTGCAATTCTAAGTCGGGTGGTTGGGGCCAGCCTCATTGAGATGATGAGATTTTAGTTAAGTGCTGCAGGCAGAGAGGGAGTAAGCCATGGTCACACCTGGGAGAGGCATTCGGCAGAGGGAGCAGCCAGTGCAAAGGTAGAAGCTGGTGAGGTGGGTTCACACACCAGCAAGAAGGCCCGTGCAGCCCAAGTGGTGTGCAGGAGGGGAGAGCAGAAAGTGACAGGGTAGGGAGAGAGCATGGGGGCCACGCAGGCCACTGTAGAGACTCTGGCTTTCACCTGGATAAAAATGGGAAGTCCACGCAATGTCCTGAGCAGGGAAGTGGTGTGTTCTGCCTAATTCAACTGCTTCTTGAATGAACGGGTATTCAAACACCATGACAGAGGAGGCACAAGGACCTAGAGATGCCTGGGAGAATGCCTGACCCTATCCAGGGGCTCAGGAAGGTTTCTCAGGAGGTGACATATGACTATGACCAAGTGGGAGGAACCCTGGAGGAGAAAGGAGCCTGAACAAAGGCCCAGAAGCTTGAAAAGACAAGGCGCAATGGAAGAGTCGCAAGTTCCACAGTCCGCAGAGCAAGGTCTGTAGGGTGGGGAACCTGGGCTGTGACAAGGCCAGCAGAGGGCACGTTGTAAGGTCCTTGAATGCTGGAGGAAGCATCTTGGAATTCACCCTGACAGCAATGAATGGGGAGGCATGGTGGAGTCTGAGCAGGGGTGAGCCATGCTCAGCCCCTTGGGTTCTACTTGCTGCCCGACCAGCTGGTGACAATCTTTCCTCTGAGACTCAAATCAAAGCAGAATGCTCTGGTCTGAACTCAAGTCCAAGCTCTGAGTAACTGTGGGCTTTTCCTTCCCTGGAACTTAATTTCCCCAGATGTAGAACTGAACCTCTCAGAGGCCTCCCTGGTCTTACAAGCTACGTTTCCAGGGTCCTAGGCCCCAGAGCCACATAGATCTGGCTCAAGCTGCTGCTCTTGGTAACTTAAAACTCAACAACTCATAAGCTGTGTTGCCTTGGACAAATCTGTTCTCATCTCTAGCCTCAATTTCCCCGCTTATAAAAGGGGAATAACGATAGCTCCTTCTTGCCATGGCTGGAGAGAAGATTACCTATGCCTGGCATGTAGTAGGGATCTAATAAATGCCAGGTATCCAGGTCTTTGGAGAGGAGCCTCACCTGGGATGTGTCGTGGTTGAAGATGACTGCGCTGAGGTCTCCGCAGTTGTAGTGCTTGATGAGGTCCTCCGTGGTGTAGGAGGCCTGCAGGCTCCCGGCCCGCACACTCTCCTGCTGCAGCAGGGTTTGGTTCAGGGCAAACAGCACCTGGGCCGAGGAAAGAGAGAGGAATGAGGGCTGTGCTCAGGGACCCTGGCTAAGCTCTAGGACTGGCCCTCCTCCCTCTGGACTTCAGAGCAACAGGCCTGAAACAGAGAAGGTGTGTGGGGCTGTCACTAGCTGGCTCAGGCTGCGTGTTTCCAGTTTCTGCTCCTGCCTCATGTCTCTGAGCACGTTCAGCCTGCTCTCACCTCCAGCCCTTTGCCCATACAGGTCCCCACTCCTGCTCTGGGTCTCAACATCTTATTAAAGAAGCAGCAAAATGAGAACCCAACTTGTGTCTGAGTTTCAGAATGACGGGTGAGTTTTTCTTTTGACTCCTTTGTGTTCCTGTGCTTAAAAGTGCATGAACTAATTTTGTAATCAAGAGCATCCTGCAAACAAAGCAACAGGACAAAAACAAAAGGCCCGGTTGGATGTCAAGGCCCAACCTAAAGGCCGCCTACCCTGGAAGCCTTCCTCACCCAGGGAAAGGCCTGAGGAGCTCGGTCCCGAGCATCTGATCTATCCTTGTATTCAGCATGCATGTCCTCAAGCTCCTCTGTCCTCCAGGCCACCGTGCCTGTGCCCAGCCACATCTGTGAGAGTCAGGATCACTTGGAGTGCTAGACAAAACGTCAGATGCCTAGACCTCGCCCTCTGGGATCAGAGGCTCTGTATTTTTAATGGGATCCCTGCACACTTCCTAAACAGTCTGACTGCCTCTGGCATTTGAGGATCGTGGCTCTAATGGAACACAACCTGCTCATTTTAGATGGGGACACTGAGGCCCAGGGAAGGGAAGGCAAGGGAGGGACTTGCTCAATTCACACAGCTAGGCCTGGGGCTAGTTTTAGCTGACAAAGTATCCCAGACTCCTTTGTTCAGCAGAAGGGAGGAGGCTGATCATTATTTGGGCTATTTAATACAGATAAAGAGAAAAACTTGGTCCCTGTGCAGAAAGTCAGGAGGCTGCCTCAGAGAACCGGTCCCTGCTGTTAGCCCAGTCTAGCCCTCAGTCTTTAGACCCTGCTCATTCTGTCTGCACAATGCCTTGGACGTCAAGTTCCCAGCCTCGCCACCCACCTCAATTCAGGCCCAAGCATCTCTCGTTGAGTCCCCTGCACCAGTCCCACCCATCTCCTGGCACACCTCCTCCCTTCTCTTCTATGCCATAGTTATCTGTCATGGTCATCTTTTAAATGCACACATCTGATGATCTCTCTCTCTTTTGCTCAAAACGTTCACAGGTCCCTCCTGCCTGCAGGCTAAAGGGCTAGCTCTTCAGTAGAGCCTCCAAGACAGTAACCTGGACCCTGCTGTGGTCAATAACCTCATTTCTTACATGGCTTTCATGCCTCCAAATACTAAAATACTCAGCATTCCTTCAAGCAAAAGAAAATCTTCTGCCTTTGTGCCTCTGTATATGCTGTTCCATAGGGAAATCGGCTCCCTCCAGTCTCCATTTGCAAACTCAGACTTAGCTGTCCAGACTCTCCTCAGCTGTCTCCTCCAGGAAGCTTCTCTGACCACCTGGGGGCTGGGTTAGGCCCCTCCCTGGGGCTCCCACAGCCTCCATGGGTGGCAGACTGATAGATTAATGGCCCTAAACCTTAGCCCCTCCCTGTATTCATGCCCTTTTCCATGGAACTTTGTAGCTCCTTTCCATTCTGACCCCGGACATCCTTCAGCCAAGGGGATGCTAGTAACCATTACAAATGCAGGCCTGAAAAGCAGTTATGTGCTGCTGCTGCTGCTGCCTGCACCTCTGCCACTGCCCCGAGAACAATCCAGGCTAGCCTGCTGGATGATGAGAGACATGTGGGGCAGAGCCGTCCAGCGAAGGCCATCCTCCACCAAGACCAGCCAACAGCCTGCCAATCCCCAGACATGTGAAGCAGCCCAGCCAAGATCAGCAGAGACTATTCACAATTGGCCCCAGATGCATGAGTGGAAAACTTGTTACACAGCATAGCTGTGGTGATAGATAACTGATACACCATGCTTCCTTTCACTATGGAGTGAATATTATATTGTATTTGCTGTTTAGCTACCAGCCTCCCATATTAGGTTATGAGCTTCTTCAAGGCAGGAATTGTGTCTTGTTCATTTTTGAATCTGCAGCACTCAGCACTGTGCCTGGTGAAGACAAAGTGTCACTTCATTGTTTCTTTATTTCTTTGACACCTGCTATGGTCACTTCATAGTTCAAGGCTGCTGAGTCCTTAAATCTAGCCCCTACAACTTCTGCACTCTGCATTCTGAGGCACGCCATCACCTTGTGGCAGAAGGTCCCACCAAGTGGCAGCAGTCACTTGGTTCAAGAACACATCATCTGACCAGAAAAGCTCATGAAACAGGTGTGCACAGCCAGGCCAAAGTACTAACATAGGCAACAGGGCAAAGTGTGTGCTCGTGAGATCACCTCCCTCCCCTCTCTTTTTTGTTCATGGCTGGGCAGGAGCGCTAGATTGCACTGGATGGAGCCCAGGCTGCTCCACGTAATGAGCTGGCTGGAGATGAGGTCAGCCCCCACCACCTCCTACCCAAAACTCCACCTCTGGGCCTTCTCCAGGCCTCTAGGCTCTGGCCGCCACCACTGAAATCTGATATGTAGCCATCTGGTGCAGGGTGTCGATGGCAGCATGGTGGCTGGGGATGGATCACAGGAGGCAGTGGCCCTGTTGCTGTGGGCATTGCTAAGGCAACAGGCACTTCCTCCCACATGGCGCATGCCTCGGATGAAAGTGTCCATGTCGAGTTGATCTGCTGTCCTCCTCTGGGGGCCTGGGACACAGGCTTCCCGTGACTACACTCGGCCACTGCACACACCTGCTTCCTTGCTTCTCGGCATCGGCTTGGCCAAGGCAACACCTGACCTGTGGTGAGGTCATCGGCCCAGGCACCCAGAAGATCTGACTGGAGGAGAAATGTCTCCCCAGGACCTTGCTCGACTCACAGAGTTGCTTCTGCAATCATGCAACCATCACAGAGCTGGAAGGTGTTCCAGTGAATTTAGTATGTTATAATCTGTGGGGTGCTAAAAACAGTCCTGGCATGTAGTAAGTGCTGGATAAGTGTTGGTTAAATAAAATTGAGAGGAAAATAGACCCAAAGCTTCCCAGATTGGAGCTGGAAGAGCCCTGGAGGTCATCTGGTCCAGAGGCTTTTCAGGCCTTTTAAAGCCATGTTCTTGCTGTTATTTTCCAAAGGAACCTTACATAGAACTCAAAATATGGAGAAGGTAAAAATAGAAACTTCCCTGGTTGCTGTAAGGGAGGCAGGCGGCTGCCTGAAGTCTCACTAGCTCTATGTCCTCCTGCAGTAGAGACTTCTGCACCAAGGCCCTTCTGTGGAACCCACAGGTACCCTGGAGCCTAGTTTGAGAACCACTGATCTCATCCTGTGGCCTCCTCATATTAAAGAGGAGAGGAGGCTAGGGGGTCCAGAGCAGGCAGGATGGGGCTTGCCTAAGGCCACACAATGAGCTGAGGGCAGAGTGGACTCACCCCCAACTCTCTACTCCTGGTCCAGAACTCTGCAGTGCCCTGGGCCACATGGCTGGATTTCCAGATGTCCACAGGCACAGCCCACATTCATCCACACACACTGCCACACCCATTTTTTTTCTAGAGCCTTGTGAAATAGCCAGGGAATATTTACTGTGAGTCTGTTACTAATAAGTCTGTTATTAATAGTCTATTACAAAGATATAAAACAGAGGCCAGACCATTTATGAGGCCTTCCCATGTGTCACAGTAGGAGTGTGGTAGGGCCAGGACTGAAACCCAAGCCTATCATCCCGATTCCCCCTATCTGGGTGGGGTTTGGTGTCTCCCAAAGACCCCTGCCCTTCTTTCACTCTAGACACTTATCTCACTGAATTGTCCCTGTTCTCTGCCTCTCTGTTTCCTGCTGAATCCCAATGTCTCCATTAGCAGACATTCAGGAAGCACTGCAAGAAGAGGGATGCTGATCCAGAATCATGCGCACTTTCCCTTACACCTCCTGCCCTGTACCGTCATTTTGCAATTTATAAAGAAGTCTTCATCCATTCATTACCAGGATTACTATGTTTATTGAGCACTTACTATGTGTCAGGAACTTTCTAAACTCATGTTCATTTATTTAATCTTTACAGCAACTCTGAGGTAAGTCTACTATTGGCTCCATTTAATTAAAAAAAAACAACTGCAGCAAAGAGACATCAAATACCTTGCCAAAGGTGACAAAGCTGGAGAGGGATGGATCAGCCATTTGGGCCAGGCCTGGAATGTATCCTCCTAGTTAACCACTGCCCTGTAGGCCCTCCCTCTGCTCTCCCTGGAAGAGAGCCAAGAGGGATGTTGTCCGTAGTCACAGATGGGAAACCAAAGAAGCAGAAGGGAGTGATGGGCACAAGGCCACACAGCTGGTAAAAGACAGGGCTGGGGTTTGAAATTACGTCTGGCACCAGACCAGGTTCTCACAACCAGGGCTTCAGCGCGGTATGTGCTCCTTCACCAGCATCCTTGATGCTTCCAACAGACAGAGGGAAGCTACATCCATTCATTCACAAACATTTACTTTCAGCTCCTCTCTGCAGAGATTTGAGATTAGTAGATTAATTGGACTTGGTTTCCGTCTGTGCAGAGCTCATTTTAGACGCAGATGTGCCAACTGGCCAGCACAGCAAGGGTGGTAAGTACACAGGCTTTATAATGAAGCGCCTGGCCCTGACTCCTGCCTCCCTTTCACTCACCCTGAATTCCCAAGCCTGGTGCTGCTCAGACTCGAGATGTCTTCTGCTCCTGGCCACCTTAGAATAACAAACCTTCTTTGCACGTAGCCTCGGTGGCCCATTCTAGGATAATGTCTATGATAAGGTTTTGACATGGAATAACAAACATTGGGTGAAGGCTAGAGCTGCCTCTCTCCCCCTGGATGGCTGTGTGGAGGTCCAGCCACCAGGAGCTCCAGAGCATCCTCCATGGACTCCCCTCACCAACGCTGGCCGGACATGAAATGGCTTGTGGCATCTGCTGAAGGTAGGCCCAGAATTTAAACACGTCTTCAAAAGAGGAGCTAGGAAGGAGTGAGGCAGGCGCCAGGAGGGTGGAAACAGGTTTACTGTTCCAGAATAGTCCCGTAAACAGTCCTAGATGGGCTGGAATGGTAGACATGAAGGCCTATGTTCACTCGACGGCCCAGCAATTGCACTGAGAAGGCAGCAGGACCCCCTTAGTCAAGAAGAGGGTTTGGAGCCAGGGTCTCTTGGGACAAGCCTGGCTCTCAGCTTGCAAGTCTGCTCACCCAACTCAAAGCCCAAGGGAATCACTGCAAAGGCCCCAATCCACTCAGCCATTCTTCCTGAGCACCAGGCATTGTTCTAGGTGCTGGGGAGTTAGCCAGGGACAAAACGGACTTAAAAAATCCCTGCGCTTACAGAGCTCCCCTGCTAGAGGAGTAAAGAGAGAATACATAAACTACTAGTAAAAATACTGATATGCAACACAACAATGGCTTCATTAAACTGCAAGTGAAGACTGCCACCCAGCCACATGGATTCCTCACACCTCTCAGTCAACAAGCAAAGAAGGGGTTACTATGCTGCCTGGAATGATTGATCCTGACTACCAAGGGGGAAATTAGATTGCCATCCCAGTGGAGGTGAGGAAGAGTGTTTCTGGAATGCAGGGGACCTTTTACAGCATCTCTTAGTATTACCATAACCTGAGATTAAAGTCAATGGAAAACTACAACAACCCAATCCAGACAGGACTACTAATGGCCCAGACCATTCAACAACGAAGGCTTGGGTCATGCCGCCAGGTTAAGAACCATGAGCAGTTGAGGTGTTGTTGAAAGCAAAGGGAATACAGAATGGGTAGTAGAAGAAGGTAGTCATCAGTACCAGCTATGATAACGTGACCAGTGACAGAGATGAGAACTGTAATTGTGATGAGAGTTCCTCCCTATTTTGTTATTCATATTTGTTTATGTGTGTGTGTGTTTCTATCTCAATTATCTTTGCTTTCTTCCTCTCATCCCTTTATCATATAACATAAGATATATTGACTTACAGTATTTAGGTATTGTTAGCTTTACATCATAGTATTTAAGGTACAGGATATCAAGAAGAGTCGATGTCACCCAAAGACTTTGTATCCTCTTCTGGGGAAAGAAACAGAGCATTTTTGGTGTACGCAGGATAGCTGCATCATGTTAGGTGGAACTATGGTCATGTTATTGTCCTTATTTGGAGATTCAGTATGGTTTAAGATGTGTATGGGAGCCCAACTGACAAGGGGTGAACTTGTGATGGTTGATTTTATGTGTCAACTTGGTTAGGCTACGCTATCCAGATATTTGGTCAAACTTTTTTTAGATGCTTCTGTGAAGCTACTTCTTAGATGAGACTCATATTTAAATCAGTAGACTTTGAAATGCAGATTACCCTCCATAATGAAGGTGGGCCTCATCTGCTCAGTTGAAGGCCTTACTAGAAAAAATTTGACCTTGTCAAAGAACAAGGAATTCTACCAGCAGACTGCTTTTGGACTTGAACTGCAGCATCAACTCTTCCCTAGATTTCCAGCCTGCTGGCCTGCCCTGCAAATTTTAGACTTACCCACCAACACCACCAACACTGTGTGTGTGTGTGTGTGTGTGTGTGTGTGTGTGTGTGTGTGTATAAAATGTATGTAACTATATATATATTTACAGAGATACATACACACATACATATATTCCATTGGTTCTGTTTTTCTGGAGAATACAGAATATGTTATAGAAAAAAATAAAGCAGTTAATCGCATGAGGAGTGATGAAGGAAGGGGAATCAGCAGGTGCAAAGGCCCTGTACATATGTGAGGAGAAGCAGAGGCCAGCATGGCTGAAGCGGAGCCAACATGGAAGACAGTGATGGGAGACAAGGTTAGGGTTAATGAGCATGCCCCCAATTACATGGAGCATGGTAAAGATGCTAGGAAACCATCTCACACCATAACTCTTTCAGATAAGGACTATTTCCATATGACAAACAAGGAAACAGAGGCCTTGAGGAGGGTAAAGTCACTTGCATAAGGTCCCACATTAAAGAACTAACGAGCTAGGATTCAAACTCAGGTCCAGCTGGCAGGTCTGGGTTCTTTCTGCTGTTCCTGGGCCTGGCCCACCAAGCCACCTCCACTCAACCAGCTGGTAGGAAGTACAGACATGAAGAGACAAGTAGGCGCCAGTCTTTGAGGCCCAGGTTCCGAGCTGTCGGCTGGGAAGGAGAGGGGGTGTTAGAACTTTAGCTGTGGCGCACTGTCAGAGCTGCCATATGAGAATAAGAAAGAGGTCGCCCTTGCCAAGGTAACCTCGCCTGGTTCATGGCCTCCCCAGTCTGTTTTCACTGCCCAGGCTGATGAAACCTTGCTCCCTGCACATGTCCTCTGTCTGGAAACCTCTCTCCATCTACCAGTTCACACTCCCCTTTGCACCTGGCTGTAGAGGCTCCTTCCCTCAGGAGAACTTCTCTGAGCCATGGACTGCACAGGTCCCCTGCTAAGTGCCCCCAAAGCACCTGACACTTCCCAGGCCAGGTACTCCCCATTTTATTACTAACACTCATCCTTCCTGCTTGAGGATGAATGCTCTGAGGGCAGGCAAATCCTCTGTCTTCGTCTTGACTACGTTCCCAGAGTGCAGTGCCCAATACACACATAGTAGATGCTTGAGGAATGCTTGTAGGATGAATAAGTGAATGGAAAGCCAAGTGAGTCACCCGTCACAGGACCCCCACCCTGAGCAGCTCCCTGCCAGAAGCCAGTACCTCCCATGGTGCAGAGCTGGGAGGAGCTGCGCCTGCTGGACCCTGGGCCCAAATCATCTCTCAGCACTGGGTAGGGGTGGAGGACAGCTCGCTTCACAGGAAGCCTTCTCCGGCCTGGGGGACATTTCTTCAAAGGTTAGAGCCTGCCAGGCTCTGGCTGAGATTTATTTATTTATTCTCCTTGCCCCATCGGCAGCACCAAAGCCATGCCGACTACCTCCCTGCTTCCTGTTCAGTATTCTGAGTCTCCTAGGCCTCCAGCACTGAATCCTGTCTCCGGACACTGGGCTACTGAACAGCAGGCATCCAAATAAACACAAGATTTCCTGGAGCTGGGGACTGGCTCTGGGCTGGGAGCAGGGACCAGGGATCTAGTCACCACTGGACTCTTCACTACGAACCTCTGGGTGAATTATTTTCCTTCTCTGGGTCTTGGTTTACTCACCTTTGAAAAGAACTAATTTACACATTCATTGAACAAATATTTATTGAACACTTATGTAGCAGATGCTGTTCCAGGCCCTGGAGGTACAGGAGTGAACGCTGCAAATAAAGATCCCTACCCTAAAGGAGCTTTCATTCCAGTAGGAGAAAGCTGACCATAAAGAAACAAGAAGTAGACCATTCAGTATGTTGGAGAGTGATAGTTGCTATGGAGAAAATGAGGCAAAGAGGAATATAGGGGGTGTGTATGTGTGTGTGTTGGGAGTTGATATTTTATTATTATTAATTTTTTTTAGAGTTGGGGCCCTGCTCTGTTGTCGAAGCTAGAGTGCAGTGGTGCAATCTCTGCTTGCTGCAGCCTGAGTCTCCCGGACTCAAGCGATCCTCCTGCCTTAGCCTCCCAATAAACTAGGACAACAAGTTCGTGCCATCACCCCCTGCCCCCCGCCACCCATTTTAGATAAGCTGTCCAGGTAAGGCTGCAATGAGAGGCGACATTTGAGAAAAGGTGTGAAGATGAGGGAGGGAGCCATGTGGATATCAGAGAGAAGAGGGAACAGTAAGGGCAAAGGCCCTGACGCAGAGCAGGCCTGATAGATTTGCAGCCAATGTGGCTGGAGAGGCATGAGCAAGGGGGAGTGAGGCAATGGACCTGTGTTAGGCAGGGACCCAGCAGCAACCAGGTGGCACACTGCCAGTGAGATGAGTTCCAAAGAAGTAAGTTCAGCTGAAAGAGTGACTGAAGAGCAGTGATTGTCAGAATATTCACGAAGGTGTGGGCAGGCCATAGTGAGGCAGCAGGGAGTAGCTGCAGGGGGAAGCTTACCTTTCCCTAAACCTTTAGGGGAAGAGAGGGAGCAGCGACCTGGACCCGGCACAGCCACAGGCTTGAAAGGGAGCACAACTATGGCTGAGCATGGCCTGGACCACGGCAACGCCAGGGAAGGAGGAGAAGGGTGGGTGGAGGTAAGAAATATTCAACTCCCTTTCCCTTCTGCCTGCCCATCTCCTGCCAGGGAGGACAAGGTGGGAGCCCAGGTGATGCTGCGTCAGCTCATGCACAGGGCAGGGCAGGGAGAGCAGAAAGTGGATCTGGAGAGGACAGTGGAGAATTTCCAGCACAAGGGAGAGAGGTCATAGTGAGGTGGGTGGTGGGCAGGGCCTGTAGAGCCCTGTGGTCTTTGAAGGCCTGTGGCTTCCTGCTGAGATGGGAAGTCACAGGGAGTCTGGGCAGAAGAATGCCGGGGGAGCTATGTTGATAATGGAATCTAGCGAGGCAGGGGTGAAGCAGGGAGGTCCAACTGAGGATGAAGGCAGCTCTGCCCTCCTCCCTTCCCCTCACCATCCCCCCCATCGCCCACCCAGTGCCCAGCCACAACCCAAGAAGCATGGACTTGGCCTCTAGTACAGCTGTCGCCTGCCCCCTGGACCTGGTGGTGCTGCCCACACCTCCATCTGCCTTGCAGTGGGCTGGCTGAGCTCTCAGTGCTTTCCTGGGCGGGCATCGGGAAGCCTGATTCACCCTAGCTTTCTTTCCTTCTTTTCTCTGAATGCTTAGTTTCTCCACCCAAAGACCACCCTTAAAGATCCTAGTGTTTCTCCTCTGTCCTTCAAGTCATGCCAGGAAACGCTCATAAATCCGGAGCCACCCACATGATGAGATTAGCATTCTGCTGGGTGGGTAGGGAGGCTGATGGTTAGGACTGGCTGGGGCTGGTCCAGAGGCTTGGGGTCTCCAGGAAAGGAGTTTATGTGGGGTCTGCCCGGTTGGAGGGCAAAGGGATCCCTTGGATTTTAGCCTTCAGTACAGCTAAGCCCAAGGGAGCTCAGAGATGCATATTCTGGTGCTGTGGGCTCTGACCCAGACCAGCTGTGGGACCCACTCTCTGGGCCACAGGATTCCTCTGAAACAGGAGGGTGTGGGAGTACCTCCTAGCTCTGGAAGACCTATTCCAGGAGCCCAACATTTCAGAACATTACACCTACCATCCCATGATTTCAACAGTCTGTGTTTCCAAATACTTTACATGTGGAGGCTCATTTATTTTTCTTCAGAGCCCTGTGAGGATAGCATTATTGAAAATCCAAGGCTCAGAGCAGTAAGTGGCATCCCTTGTTCCCCAGTGATGGGGCTCCATACCCAGGGCCTCGACTCTGCCCAGGCTTAATGCATCAAGCTCTCTCTGCTTCTGCTGTGAATCTTCTATTTCTATCCTTCAGTAACTACCTTTGATTTCGTAAACTGAACACACTCTGTCCATAGAGGAAAATAATAAAACATATTGGAAAGTCCCAGAGAATCGCCTACACCAACTTATCCTCAATTATAAAGCTTTGAGCAACTTCAAGGTGATGGAGGAGATGACAGAAGGAACAGGTAATTATAATGTGGTAAGTTAATGGTAAAACACAGAGGCTGGGGGCCTCAGAGGGGGTTTCTGACCCAGCCTGGGAGTCGTTGAGGGAATCACAGGCTTCAGCTGGGCTGCGAAGATGAGTAGCATTGAGAAGGAAAGTGTTCACCGAAGGCTGTGCGTGATGGCTCACATCTGTAATCCCAGCACTTTGGGGGGCTGAGGCAGGAGGATCACGTAAGGCCAGAAGTTTGAGACAGGCCTGGGAAACACAGGGAGACCCCATCTCTAACAACAACAACAACAACAAAGAGCCAGACATGGTGTCACGTGCCTGTAGTCCCAGCTACTCAGCAGGCTAAGGTGAGAGGATTGCTTGAGGCCAGGAGTTCGAGGCTGCAGTGAGCTATGATCTTACCACTATACTGCAGCCTGGGCAACAGAGTGAGATTCTGTCTCAAAAGAAAAAAACAAAGAAAGAAAGGAAAAGAAAGTGTTAACTGCAGAAGGATATGGAGGAGCATGGTGTGTTTAAGGATGAGCCAGCAGTCAGGGCCGGAAGACATCCAGTAGTGGAGGGTCTTCAATCTCATGCCATGGACCATGCACTCAACCCGAGCAGCATACATGACCCTCTCTACCTGATCTCCAGACAGTGGACAAGTCACCTGTGGAGGCTGGAATGGATGAGAAATCAGAGATGAGCTGACTGAGGCCCATGGAGGGAAAATGGTCTACACGGGAGGCGATCAGTCAGCGGTATCCTTGGTTACCATTATCACCATTCGTGTTATTAAGCAGCTGCTTCCATTGGTTCGAAGCATGTCATTTTTATTCTTCCTACTGTCTCAGACCTGCCCTGCTGACACAGCTGCCTAAACTTCAAAAGGCAAGTCTCCATTTTCATTTGCAAAATCAGTATGAAATTCCTAGAGGGCCCCTCTAATTCCTCTGGTCTGACCACATAGCAATTACCAATTTGCAGAGGAGGGAGGGGGTCTCACAGGCCTTCCAGCAGTATGGGGACCTCTGCTCTTCCTTGGTCCTGGGCAGTAGCCAAGGAGGACTGGATTGGAGGGGGCACCTCTAGGTGGCCAGGGGTGGAAGGAGAGGAGTTGAGTCTGGGAGTGCTCAATACTGTGAGAGAAATTGTAACATGCCTCTCCGTTTGTCTGCTAAGCCACCGGTTACCAAGCCTTCAGAGACAAACAGCAGCTGGAAGGGCAGAAATCTGACCCAGTTTCAAACCTAGGACCTGCTACATGCAGGCTGTGTGAAGTTCTTATTCTGGCTCTTTGGGGCAGACTCTTCTCTTCTCTTTGCTGCGTCTCAGCTTACCCATCTGCCAAGTGGGGTGTATATTTGTCCTGCCTGCTTGAGACTAGCATTCTAAAAACCTTGTAAAGCAATATTGCCCTTCCTTAGGACACACACCCACACCCACACACACACTTTAAGAAATTTCTGTTCTCTAAGCACTGGGGTGGGTCCCAGCTGCAGGAGGTGTTCTGAAGAGAGGCCGGAATTCTGCATATGTGGATGAGATTTCCGTTCCCTCTTCAGTCTTCAGTATGGACTAGTGCTAGGCTCTGTGCTGGGTGCCAAGGCCATGGGACCAAATCAGTACCCTATCCATCCTTGACAAGCTCAAAGGCAGGGTGGAGCAAGGGAGGAAGTTCCAGGAAGACTTGCGACAAGATCAAGTAACATTCATTAAGGCTGGGGCTAAGGGATGGACAAAGTGCTGTGAGAGTCCAGCAAATGGGGGGGACCACAAACAGGATTCCCAAAGGAGGTGGCTCTGGCTCTGCAGCAATCCCCTGTGGGGACACACATTTGCCACGGAGAAGGGAAAGAAAAGGAATTTCAGGCAGTGTCAACAGCCCATGCAGAGGAATGGGGGCTGCGGTGAAGCTGGCGTGTTCAGGGCCGTGTCAGTGATGGCAGGGGCTGGAGTGCAGCCTGTGGCTGGTAGAGGTGGGCATGGGATAGATCCAGAGCAGGGAGTTGAGGTGGATCTGGAGCTCAGACTTTACGGACAATGGGATGCCACTGAATTTATTAAGGAGGAGTGATCATCAGGCTTTCTCTTTAGAAGCTGCCCCTGGCTGCTGCGTGGAGAAAGGCTTTGAGGAACACTGACTGTAGCAGGAGACAGTCTTGGCTCTGGACAAGGAGAGGTGAGAGGGCCCCACTTGGGCCCCAGGGGCTTTGGGGAGGCACGAAGGAAGGGAGGGGCAGATTAGAATTCCAAATCTTTCCTGGCTTGCATGTTTTAGAACTCTCCGACTCAGGCTCTGAGGCTTTCCTATTGCCCATCACTGCCCCCGCTCTCCTTCCCCGACTTTTGAGTCTGGGCCCTCCCCACTCCCTTCCCTTTTAGGAATCCTTGAGCCCCACTTGAGGGAGCAGTTGGACAAAGGCAGATGAGACCCAGAATGGCCGGAAGAAAAGAAGATTGCGTGGGACCGGCCTGGGACTCTGTGGTGCTGACAGTCCAGGGAACAGACACTCCTCCCAGGGTGCATCAAAGGAGACAGCTGCGCAGAACTTGGCCTCACAGACAAAACTAAAATGCAGTGCCAACTTCTCCTGCTTTTTGCCTGTCTGAAGTCACAGGAGACACTTCCTGGCAACAGGATGGGAACGCTGGAGACTCTGGCACTGCAAGAGACCGTCAGGCAAGGGAGGGTCCTTAGATCCTGCATGGGGCTTCTCATTGTGCAGAGAGAATACTGAGCCCCAGAGAGGGCTGCAAAGTGCCCAAGGTCACACAGCAAGCCAGGGGATGCAGACTAAGGCGGGAACAAGGGATCGGTCTGCTTCATTTGGGCAGCTCGGGTCTCCTATGCCCCCTTATCCCCTCCTTCCCCCTACCACAGAAGGGGAAAATGTTTTTAGACCCAAGGCAAAAGAATGTGAAACTGAAATCTGAGCCTGGGTCTTGGGAAAAGAACACAGAGAAGTCAGACACATTCTGGATGAGCACAGATCTGCTTACACTGCAGATGGGAAATACTCAGGGCTATCCAAGGCCTCCTTGTTGTGCAGGTCTGACCTGGGAGGGCGGGCTGGGTGTGAGGCGATGAGAGCAGACAGGGGCCCTCGAAGGAGCAGGTTAAAGGGGCCAGTCTGCTTCCAGGATCCACCTTGGGCAGAGGGAGGACTGCTCCAGCCTTTTAGGTCCCTGCCCAGCATCTTCTCAAGGAGCCTCAGGCTCATGCAGGCATTCCAGCATGGATCTGCCACCAGGGACCCAACAGGTCAGAAACAGGGGTCCCTGCTGGCCACCACTTGTCCGCAGCCCAAGCATCCATCCTGCTCTACCTGGAAGCTCACCTCCTCTAAGATGGCCTTCCCTTCTGCTCCAGCCTATATTTGTCTTCCTCTTGTGTGAGCTCCTGCAACAGGAAGCACAGCTGCAGGCCAGAGCTTCTTTCAACCTGGAGTGCCTGGGGCTCCAAGTGACTGAGGGTTGTGTAAGAATGTGTGTGCACATATGTGTGGGCAAGAGAGAGATAGAGATGGTGACAGAGATAGATAGATGATAGATAGATAGATAGATAGATAGATAGATAGATAGATAGATAGATAGATAGAGATAGAGTCAGGAGTGTGGGCTGTGCTTTATGTTATCCCAGCCATCAAGAGACCGAACCATAGACTTATATTCACACATGTAACAAGCGTGTGTGTTTGTTCTTGGCCAGGTGCTGTGCGGGGGTCCTGGGGAGACTGAGATTAATGGGACTTGGTTCCCTCCTTCCTGACACCAAGGAGCCCCATCAATCATTCTCCATGGTCTGGTCTTAGACTGACTTGCCAGGCCCTTTGTGATCTGGTCTGGCTGTTTCTGTGTCTTCAACCTCACCCCTTTCCACTCTCTTTTACTTTTACTTCTCCGTGCTGCTGGAGGGCATGCACACAGTGATCTCAGGCCCTGGGGCCCGGGGTCTGGGCTGCATCTTGAATCCTGAGCAGTCCTGACCTGAGGTAGGGCCCACTGGTTCTGGCCTAATGGGGAAAGGGGATGCTGTGTGTGGGTGAGACCATGGCACTCCCAGGCTTAAATTCCCCATGGCACCCCTCTGCCCTGGGAATAACCAAGAACTTCTTCAACATGGACTCTCGGAAGTACTTGGCAGGGACCCGTCTGTCTCCCTGGACTCCTCCTGCTCCCTGACCTCCTTGCTTTGGGTTTTTACTGCCTTCATGTGCTGCCCATATAGTTTTTTTGAATGTGCAATTTGTTTCCTGCTTCAGGACCTTTGCACATGCTGGTCCTTCTGCCTGGTATGCCCTTCCCATCATCTCTCCCCTTTGCCTCCTTAACTTCTAATATTTCAGACAGTTGCTCAAGCACCACCTCCTGCACACTCCTTCCCTGATCCCCCAAATCCACTCAGGGGCCCCTGTTTGAAGCTCTCCTACACCCTGGACTCTTTATTCAGAGTACCTATAATGGTTTGTCTTTATATACTTACGAGGTTAATCATTTGTTCCATGACAGGGAGTATGTGAAGTTTGTCACAAGTATTTCATTCAAATCCTGCCAACTCTGTGAGGTAGTTCTCAATTTTATCCCTATTTTACAGGTGAGACAAAGGAGGCACAGAGAGGTTAACTGACTTTCCTGAGGTCACACAGCAAGTAAGTGGTGGATGAATGAAAATAGTCTAGCAATTTTAGCCATGTGCCAAACAGTCATCTACCAACTTCTCTGCAGACGTAACGAGAGTGGGGGCTATGTCAGCTTTACTCATTCTCGTATCCCAGTACCTAGTCCAGGACCTGCCATTTGTAGCCACTCACTAAAGGGAAAAAGGGAATGGAGGAAGGAAGTGGGAAGGAAGGAAGGAGGGGAAGAGTGGCTGGTGTGCCAGCTGTTAGAGACATATCCTTGAGCAGCCATTCCTACAGGAGCGGCCTCCAGAGGCCATGTTTTCCATCCCCCCCAACAACCCTGCCCCAGCTCCTGGATCCAGGAGAGCCAGTGTTCAAAACCAGTCAGTGTGCTTTCTCAAAAGAGGATGGAAGGAGCACACTGGGAACCCAGATGTGAGCCAGAGCACTCCCATCTGGGTTCCCAGTGTGAAGCCAGGGCAAAAGCAACAGAACCTTGGGATTAGGGGGCCCTGAAACAGTGCGTCCAGGGGTCCTCAGCTGTGGGACCTCCCTTTTCAAAATACCTCCCCTTCCCTCTACCTCCAGCTCCCACCTCATCTCCTTGGGGAACATGCCTCAGCTACAGGGAGGGACTTGTCAGTGTAGTGACAGGGAGCTCATCACCTGCCTGGCTGCTCCATGCCCTCTCGGGGCATGGATGTCGGCCGTGAAGAGGACCTTCCTTCTCTGATCCTGAAATATGTCCCCAGGAGGCTTCATCTCTGCTGGGGGAGCCCAACTCCACCCAGCCTGCTCCTGAGACTGGCATGTGCTCCTCTAGGGATGAGGGCCCAGTCCCTTCACGGGCTCTCGCAGGACATGCAAGGAGGCCTCACTGCTCTCTCTTGTGGCCAGACTCCCACCATCCCCAGCCACACCCAGACCGGAGCTGTCCTGAGCTGCTGTCAGGGGCTGTGGGCCCAGGAGCAGGCCTGGGAGGTCAGCAAGCCTGGGAGGCTTCCACCCCAGCTCCTCCACCCCCCTTTGAAGGGGATCAGGTTCCCCCACAAACATAATTGAACGAAAATATGAGAGAGAAAAGGTCTTTGTTCTCCCATTTACAGCGTCAGAAAATATGTAACAAATTAGCCGTTTATGAGGTAAGAGAGCAGGGCTGTGTGCCGCAGCGGCGAGGCAGGGCTGCGCATAAGGGGGCCTTTCAGCCAGCTTCAGGGGGCGGCCAGGCGGGCGGGCGCTGCTGGGGACCGGCTCTGCCCCAGGCCTGCCCAGCATGGCCTGGCACCCATGGGATGAAGGGCTGGGAGGCCCTGGTTGGCCTCTGACTTGGACTCTGGGTGAGGTTTGGCAAATGGGGACGTGGTGCCCACCAGCCCAGGGTACACACAGCTCTTGGAAGTCAGGTGGCCAGGAGGGGGAGTGGGGACAGCAGGGCTTGGCTCCCAAACATGCCACTCACCTGGTCCCCTGAGTAACCCCGAGTCCTTCTTCTCCTTTTCGGGACCTGTTTTGCCATCTCCGACAGGAGTGGGGTGTTCACAATGATATCTAATAGTTTGTCCAATGCTCTTGGGGCACCAGTGTCCAACTGCACGGACTTCAGTACCTTCCCTGCTGGTTCCTCTGAAAGTTAGGAGCCGGGAGATGGTTCTTGGTATTACACATGACTTTCCTCTCAAACACCTTTGATTTCTCTTCCAAGGTCTGATGAAGAGTTCCAGCGGAAGCATCAGCCAGTCATTAATTCCAGGGCAGGGTGCACGTGGAACCAGAAGGGGTGGCTGGCCAGGCAGGAGGCAGCCCCTCACCAGGGAGAGGAAAGAGTGCTCCTCTCTCCAGCCTCGCTGTGGCCTTTAACTTGCTTCACCAGGTGTCCAGAATCACAGGTGGGTGGAATGAGAGCAGTTTGAATGACACCTGGTGGGCAGACAGTTTGGTATTGAAGTGCTGGGATTTCGCGTCCTCTGGGTTGTCTCGCTGTGGCTCCGATGCCTTTGACGTGAACAGCTCACAAGTCCATCACTCACATTCTGTGGCTTCTGGCATCTCCCGATTTAGAGTTTCTGATTCTGTGGTTAGACCTTATGTTTCCAGGGCCTGGGTTTTTCATTCTTTCTAATTTTTAAAAAATGTATGATTATTGTCTAGAGACATTATTTTTAAAATGTATAAACCATCCCAGCACTGACAAGCCTGTTGTGGGGAGGACTCAGTGTGATAAGGCATCTCAGGGTGCTGGCGTTTAGCCTCCAATACAATCTAGCAGGGCTAGGGCACAGGGCCAGCGGCCACCCTGCAGGCTCACAGGGACAGGATTCCGCTCTGCAGTTAGCCCCAGGGATGGGACTCTCCAGCACTTTTCCCTCCAGTCGCTCCAGGGTGGGAGGATCACGGCCCATGCCAGTGGAGTGTAAGGAATCCCCTGGAAAAGCGGGGCACTTGAATATCCTGAGTGTTTGGTCTGCAGTCACAAACACATCGCTTTCCTGGATCTGATTTTATTTATTTTGATTGGATCTTTAACAGCTCTTTACAAGGCTGAAACCGAAGCCGCCTGAGGTCCCCGGGAGACTTGCTAAAACTTCAGCTGCACCCAGTTTAGCAGAGCAACTTGAAAGTTAATCAGCGGTGAGGGACAATTTGCCTCATTATTTCCAGCCCTGGAATTTGGCGGCAGATGGAATTTGGGGCCTGGTGTGGACACGGCAATGAACACAGCAAGGACTGTCGCCCCTTGGTATGGCCTTGTGGGGTCTGGGCCTGGATGGGCTGATACTCCCCCTGAAGATGGGCGGTGCCAGGAAGGATTTCCCACTTGAGAGAACAAGGGCAATAAGGCTGCCCTATCCCAGGTCCAGGCCAGTGTGGAATAATCCTTAGATACACAATTCTGAGCACGTATTCGGACTGAACCCTGCACTGGATTCTGGGGAAACAGAGGTGGAATCCGATACAGTTGCATCCAATATAGGACGCAGACCAGAGGCACTGGGGTAAATTCCCACAGGAGAGGAACACCTGTGGCTGGCACCTTCTGCATGAATCTGTGAAAAACAAATCTGCCCCACTTGCCCTCACTTTCTCAATAAGGTCCACTCAGACCCTTGACTTTAATGTTAACCCCCTCCCAGGCACTCCCACCTCCACACTCTGTCATACTCTCCACAGCACGCAGCACTGACCACCTTCTAACATACTATGTTAGTTCCTCACTTATCATGTTTATTGTTTATCACATCACCTTCCACAGGAAGGTAAGACCCTCCTTCCATGAGGGCAGGAATGTTTGTTTTGTTCATTAATGTATCTCCAGCCCCAGCACATAAAACGCACTCAATAAATGTCGTGTGAACAAATCAATGAACTGTGTGGCCTTTTATTACCAGTTACCAGTCCCAGGCCCTCCTATGTAAGTCCAGTCCCCCTGAGCCTCCATCCTTTCAGCAGCAGGGTGCTGGTGCCTAGGGAGAAGGCAGGGCGGTGCTTACACAGCAAGTGAAATTGCTTACTTTACAGAAAAGCTCAGAGAGGGGCAGGGGCCTGTCCAAGGTCACACAGCATGAGAACACATGTTTAGACAGACCGTGGGATATGCCTGGGCATGGCCTACCCCAAGCTTGGTGAGGTACCAGGAAAGTGCCCCTAAAAAGAAGAAGTGGAAGCTCTCAGTGAGGTCAGCAGCGGTGGGCAGGGCTAGGGCCCCTGGCTGCCGAGGCATCCTTTCCCACCTTGCTTTTTCCCCCAGCCAGCCCTATGCCCTCATTGCTTCCAGCACCCTGTGTCCTGTGACTCAAGGGCCCACCTTCCCCTGCTGGTCTCATGTCCATCCTCCGTCAATAGGTGGGAATAGCAACGTTAAGGCAACAGATACCATTTATTCAATACTGAGAACTTCACACACACCACACACACACACACACACACACACACACACACACACACACACACACAATCTTACTTACTCTTCCCATAATCCATGAAGGAATTATTATTTCAGCTTTTAAAATAATAAGACTACGGCTCAGAGAGGTCGAACAAGTTGCCAAGGTCACTCGGGTAGTAGCAGGAAGTTCTGACCTCAAAGAGTTCTTTCCTTCCTCCTGGACCTTTGGACACCCACTGTCCTTGCATCCTCTGGGCATCTGTGTATTGTGATGGTGCCCCTGTCTGGGTTCCCCTCCCCTTGATGCTGTCTTGCAGACTGTTCCCTGCAACGTGAGCACAGGCTGTCACCCTCTGAGCTGAAAGGGCCTCCTGTTTCTCCCAGTAGTGTTCCAGAAATGCCAGGGCATCATTTTCACATGATGGTGCTACAGAGGCAGCAAGCCAGTCAGTGGCTACCCACCAGTGGCTGTTCTGTATAAGGCTCTGTGCTATGGAGTCTTGAGAAGTGGACAGAGAAACATATTAGCAGTCAGAGGCCCTGGGTTCAAGTCCCCCTGAACATGGCCAATCAATTCACCTCTCTGAGTGTTCCATGTTCTCATCTGAAAAAATGGATATAAGAAATCCCAGGACTGTTTGAGGAATGGTGGGGGCCCACAGGAGTCTGACTCAACTACAGGACTTGGCTGTGGGAGCAGAAATGAGTAGCCCCAGATATCAGGACTGGAAGGAACCCAATTGTTTCTCCAGGGTGGGAGTTGCCTTGGCAATGCCCCTGACAGGCAGATGCTCAGGGCTGTGCCTGTCAGGGGCACAGTATTCCCAAAGCAGCCTGCCACGTCCTTGGACCACTCCCACGTCTAGAATGCTTTTCACACTGAGCTTGACCCTGCCTGCCTGCCTCAGTCCAGCCCAGTAGCCCCTAGAACTTGTCTGCACCCTGTGATCCTGGAAAGGCCTGCAGAGATTTAGGGCAGCAACCACGAGTGTCAGCCAGTCCTTCTCCAGCATGGATTCCAGGATGCCCGTCAACCCTGGTCACCCTCTTTGAACACCCTTTAGGCTGTCATCTTCCCTCTTCAAAAGCAGCAGATGCAGACATTTGAGGAAAAAATATTCTACAGGGGTTGGAACAATGAGGCACTGCTGATTAACTCTCAGCCAACCAGAAAATGTAATTAACCTCACTGCCTACCCCTGGAGCACTGGGTAATGTGTTCGCTCGTAGACATTCACACATAGACGTGCACAAACACGTGTATGCACACACTCTGTCATATTCATACTCTAAAACACACCACTGACATCTTACACAAAGGTACGTTTCATGTACAGACAAATAGATGCACACAGACCCCTAGGCACATGTGTGTGCACGTACACACACACACACACAAACACACAAACAAAAACACATACACTCCTCCAGTGGAGATTCGGCTCGCCCCCGAGCCCTGACCGATCCACTACACATTGCTCTGGGCTCTCTTCCTCCTTCCCACACGTCTGTGGGCTCACCCTCGGGAAATAACTCTCCACCTTTCTATTCTGGGCATCTATTAAGTCCCAGAAATTAGGCCCCTGCCTGGTTTTTAGGTTCTGGAGTGAAGTGCAGATACTACCTCAACTATCTTGGGGCTCAAACAGGCTTTTCAGTACAGTGCCTGCTGAGCTCTGAGCTTCCCTGTCACAGTGGTGATGAGGGGAGGGGGCAGGTAGAGAATCAGGCTGTGGAATCAAATTCTGGCTTTGCCACTAGATCACTGTGTGACTCTGGGCCAGTTCCTTGACCTCGCTGACGGCATTTTCTCATCTGTAAAATGGGGATGTCTTTCTTGCAGGGTTGCTGTGAAAGTTGGAGATAACATACATACTATGCTTTTCATTTGTTAATAACTCTTTTAATCCTATAAGGTAGCTACTCTTATTATCCCCATTTCAGAGATGAGGAAACACAAGTTAAATCACAATATATGGTTGTGATGATAATTTGTAGCATTGCCCTTTCCCAAGATGCCTTTACATTTTAGTTCTAGCAGCCGAGGGTCAGGACACCAGTAATAAGAACACACTTGTGAGCATCAGCAACTCCTGATCCAGGTGGTCTTGTAGAAGGCTGTGGTTCCATCCAGCTTGTCATACAGAGAGAGTGCCACCTGGCCACACACTCAGCTCCTGGATTATCTGAGTACCTCCAAGGTGCCATCTTCCCTGAAGGCCTCTCATCCCAGGGGTGGACTCCTTCTCCAACTTAAGAGAAGAGTGGTGATGGGGACATGATGCTGGTGAGGCATTCAGGGCATTGAAGTGAGAGATGGGGCCGGCCTGGCAGATCCATCTGTGTGACAGGGTCTTGCTGTGCGCCTGCATCCCCTGGGACGCCACAGGTTCTTGCCTGGAGATCTGCAGCAGGCTGGGAAAGCAGAGGTACTGAAAGTGTAGCTGCATGGGGGAAGCAGACGGCAGAAAGTCTGCCAAGCTGCTGCAGTGTCAGCACATTCTTGGAACAAATGCACTGAAAGGCTGGTCCTCCGATTCCACTTCCAAGTGAGAATCAGGACCTTGCTGCCCCAGCAGGGTCGTGCCTGGGTCACTGACTGGGGCTGGAGGCTTCTGGGGGAAGAGGAGAGGCTTCAGAGCTCTGCCAGCTGCCATTCTACAGAGGCAAGCCCCTCTGGCCCCATCTGGCCTCCCTGACCCAGGGCGCTGGCCTCTGATTGCATTCCCCTAGTGACGGGGAGCTCATTAGGGCCTGGGGCTTTGGGGAAGGTTGTTCCTCTGTAGGCGTGCCTGGTTCTAGAGAATGGATATGTGTGTTTGCTGGGGCTGTCGGAGCAGGGGGAGGTGCAGACAGATGGGGAGGAGACAGGCAAGTCCTTGCTACAGACTGAGAATGGGGTGGTGAGAGAGAGGCCTTCAGCCCAGCTGAACGGGAAGGCAGAGACTTTGTTAGAGAGCAGCAGCAGCAAGGTAGCAGAGGCCTGTAAAGATCTGCCTTCTAGTCTAACCCTGCGGGTTTTCACAAGGCGGAACCAAGGCCCAGCATCAAAGCCTGTCAATTCCTACTTCAGAACTCTTTCTGTGGGGTAGCCATGTAAGGGGTGAGATTTGAGGGGCTCCAGGAATCACTACCAACCTCAACAGGGATCTTCTGGGGGCTGCCTGCAATGGCTCCTTGCTCTTTCTCTGTTCGGAAGGTTGTAGGTGCTTGGTAATGTGGACAGCTTCTTGGGTCCCCTGCCTGGGGGAATGGGTGTATCCCAAGTCTGGAGGCCTGATCGCTGTCACTGGCCTTCAGAGGGAAGTTGGCAATTCTCTCATCCTTCCTGAGCCTGGATTTCCTCACTGTGAAGTGGGGGCTGCTCGTATCTACTGCACAGGGTTGCTGTGAGGGTCAGTGACACATAAGGACATCACCCAGCACAGAGCCAGGCTCGCTCGTGTCCTCTTTCCTCAGTCCTTTTTTTGGAGAAGGCAGTGTCTGAGCTCCTTAGGCAACACCGATCGGTAAATCCAGTTCCTGCCAATTCCACAGAGGCAGGTCTGGGGTGAATCCTTCAGCAACGTGAGTTACTAGCGCCCCCTCAACGGCCTGCAAATTCAACCCTGACTCTGGCGCCCACCTACTGACCACTCACTTTGTGTTGTACATGCCCTTCATCCCATGCTGTAACTGGTCAGACCGGTCTAACAAACCCGTGGGTGGATGGAGTTAACATGCCCACTTCACAGATGAGGAAACTGAGGCCCAGGCACACAGTTCACCTGGTAGGCAGAGGAAGTGGCACTCAAACCCATGTCTACCTGACTTCAAAGCCCATGCCCTATTCATTCTCATCTCAAACTTGCTGGAAGCAGAGGACACAGGCAGAGAAGGCCTTTGTGAGAGAGAGGCCCCACAACCAAGAGGCTGAGGGCAGGTGCAGGATGAATTATTGAAGGTGACATTTGAGGCTCCTGGCCCTTTTAATAGTTCCTTTCCTTCCTCTGTGTTCCATTGTTCCTGGGCCCAGAGCTGCCTGTGGAGCTGCTAATCATGGGCAGTTACCACAGTGGCACATCATAAATAGTCTGTAAAGGGCCCAGGGAGCTCAGTCCACACCCTCAGAGCCAGGCAGCACCCCCCAGCATATGCACATCCACACGGCTGCCCACAGGAGGAGGCCAGCTTGGCCAGCACAGCCCTGGCTTTGCACTGTCTTCTTCATGGTCAGAAGTCCCTGAGACGAGGATGAACCGCCAGCCCAATTTTACCCACGGGGGATCTCAGGCTCAGAGAGAGGGGTGACTTTGCCAAGGTCACAGAGCGGGCTGTGGGAGGAGCAGGGACTGGATGTCTTTGTTTCACAGACAACATGAGCAGGAATAAAGGCAGGCCCCACTGTGCTTTCCAAAGCTCTTCCAAATCTGGGGTCTCGCTAATTCTCACAATAGCCATCTTGCAAATGCAGAGAGTCAGACTCAGAAAAAGAAAGTCAAAGTCCATCACGAGCCCCGCTGATGGAATTACCTTCCCACAGCAGAACTCCAACTGCACTGCCTTGCTCCAAAGCCCCGTGCGGCTCCCACTGCCTCCTTATCCTCCACAGCCTGTCACCTCCTTCTTACATTCACTGTCCCCTCATTCACACCACGGTTCTGAAAAGCCAAATAACAACTCATGAGTCCCCCAAGACCCCATTCTCTTTTGCTCCTCCACACTTCTGTTAAGCTACGCCCTCCACCTAGAAGGGCCTCCTGCCAAACCTCCAACTGGCTGACACCCACCTGCACTGAGCACCCATCATTCTTTACCTGTGGGATTGAATGCTGAGCTCTGCCAGGGCAGCATCCTGGGCACAGTTCCCAAAACCCAGCCTGGTGCGGAGTAGGTGCCCAGAAAGGCCCTCACTTCAAGAATCACTGTCTATACTCTCAGAAGACACCCACCCTCCCAACCCTTAGTTCAGGAGGTTCAGGAAATCCTCAGGGTGGGCACTGAGCCGGGAGGAAGTGGCTGAGTTCCCAGCATGTAGTTCTACCCTTAAGGAAGGGAAGGCAACTCCCTGAGGCTCTAACAGTGTGTAAGGCCTTGGGCTGGGAGTCAGGAGCCTGGGTTCATGCTCTGTCTCCACCACTAACTTGCTGTGTGGAACTGGGCAAGTTGCCAACCCTTGCTGGGTTTTGGTTTCCTCATCTGTTCAACAGGGAGAGGTTAGAGGTTTCAACAGAATGGAGACCAGGTCTGTTTGCTCACCAATGCAGGTCCCCCATGCCTGGCAGATGGTAGATGCTCAGGAAACATTTACTTACCCAATGGCAGTTGGGCAAGTGAGGTTGGAAGGTCGCATGTAGTTTGAAAGTCTCGCAGCCCAACTGGCTTGAAGGGGACTGTGGTGAGCTCCATCCATCACACATACATCAAGGCAGAAGGGCTGGGCTGGAGCTGAGCCACAGACTTAACTGTGGTCAAAGGAGAAATACCTATCTTTCTAGATGAAAGGACATTTCTAATTTTACCATTGTGTTTGGTTGTGGTTTAGTTCATGACATATAATTTATTTAATATGAAATATATTTAAGTGGGGTGCAAATCTGGGTTCTCACTAATTCTCACAACATAATTATATCATATATCATTACATATGTGATATATAATGTATTTTACATATATAATGTATTTTAAAATGTATATTTATTTCAAATAAATAAGAGAGTTTTGAGCTGCTCAAGCTGCATTAAAAGGAGCCATGATGTTAAACATACAAAGAGTTGAGAAACACTGTCTTAGGTGAAGGGATGTTTCTAGGAGCCATTTTTTTGGTGGTTGTTTGTTTTTTCTGAGACAGGATTTCACTCTGTCACCGAGGCTGGAGTGCACAGGCATGATCATAACTCACTGCAGCCTCAAACTCCTGGGCTCAAGCAATCCTCCTGCTTCAGCCTCCTGAATAGCTAGAACTACAGGTGCGTGCCATCAAGCCTGGCTAATTTTTAATTTTTAGTAGAGACGTGATCTTGTTATGTTGCCCCGGCTGGTCTCAAACTCCTAGCCTCAAGTGATCCTCCCTCCTTGGCCTCCCAAAAGGTCGGGATTACAGGTGTGAGCTACCGCGCCCAGCCTAGGGAGCCATCCTTGGAGAAGATGATGTTTAGGAAGCCATCGGGGAGTACTGGGGCAGGACTCTTGAGTTCTATTTCTGTGGTGACCCCCACACGCTGTGGGGCCTAGGGCAAAGATGGGAAACCTTTGGGGCCTCATAGTCTGGCTCTGCCAAGGGGTCCACACTCCATGGAGGACTGAGTATGAATGGGTGTGTGACTGTAGGGTGGGGAGGGCGAGCATGCAGCAGGGGCCTCGCTGGGGCTGCCAGGGATGCCACCCAGACTCTTTACTCCCTGTAATGCCATCTATCCCAGCAGGCTCCCCAACTCAGCCTCTGGCTCACAGGGTGTGTAATGGAGGAGACAGCCAGGGAATTCCCCAGCTCATCAGCTCAGGGCTCCGGAAACATGAATGCATCAGGGAAATCTGCAGGCAGTGCTGAAGACACGCTTGATTTCTCAAATCGAGAGGCACATTTTCAGCATCTGCATGTGCTCTGCAGTGGGACCACCTAGGTTGGAATGTCTCTGTCTGTGTGGCCCATGGCAAGACCCTTATCTCTCTGCTCTGCATGCAGGGCCTTTAAATTGCTGGGACATGAAACATTTGGGGTGGAGCTGGCCAAGGGAGCTCCTAAAAGATTCAGAGCCTGAAAGAAGCATTTCCTTCCCTTCAGATTCACAGCACCTGACTTGTCTTGTTTGTGGTGAGGTCAAGGCCCACAGCCCTGAGAAAACAAACAACAAATTGAGAAGGGGCCTATTAGGGAAAAATAATCAGAACAGCCACTTGTCACTGCTCTGAGAATGGGAGCTGAGGCCCCAGCAAGGGACAACCACCAACACTTTGGCCCACAATGAGGTACCCCCCTTATTAAACAGGAGGGATTTAAACAAGGTTTGAGTCCACTTTGGCCCACAATGAGGTACCCCCCTTTTTAAACAGAAGGGATTTAAATAAGGTTTGAGTCAAGCTGAGCCACCACCACCTGGGGACAGCTACTCCAAGGCTCAGTCAAGTGAGCTTGGATGCGGGGGCATAAAGGGGTGGGAGTCCAGCAAGGTCAGAAGGCTTGGCCACCCTTCAGCCCGGGCACCTCAGGCTGGGACCCTCAGTTTCCTCCTGTTAAATGGGGACAATGAGCCCTTCCTTGCAGGCCTGCCTGAGGTATTAACAACATACATACAAACGGGAGCATAAGGGCTCAGTCCAGGGCCACACACAGTAGATGCGACCTAGATAGCCCAGGTTTCCTCCTTCTCTTTAGGGCTCCTGCATTCTAGCTCTCACCCTCTGTGGTCCCACCCCCATGGGCAGCACTGTCCCCCTTGCTGGCTGGTCCTTGGAATTCTGAAGTCTTCCAAACTCCCCGCCTTCGTCACAAACAGGCTCCTGAACTGAAAATCCCCCACCAAGTCCCTGGCGTCCCCTTATGTGGGCGAGGGGGACAGTACAGGCAGGAGGGGTGAGTGGCAACCACATCACTTGCCCCTCCTGTCTTCCCATCCCCTTTAATTGTGCTAGAAAGTCACTGTGATTTGACAGTGCATGAGGGCTGCTCAGTCAGCAGCTGCTGCAGCCTTTGAGGAACATATGACCTACGGTTTGTAGAACAAATAATAAAGGAAAAATACTCAGCAAATGATTCCCTTTTGTGGCCAGAGCATGCCGAGGCCAGAGGTATAGGCACGCTTGATTTCTCCTTGGTCAGGAATTCTAAGTGGCCCCTTGTCAGGATTTGGGGTCCCAGAGGGGCTTCTTCATCCTCAGCCTCTCTCAGAAGCTGCCCCTGGTATTTCCTATTGTAGATGGACTGAATTTAACCCAATGGCAACATTGGGTGAGCCTCAACATTAAACATCCACATCCTAGAAAGTGGAACCCTTAACAGATCAGGGAGTTGTAGACTCTCACATGACAGGTGCCACCTAGAGCGGTCTCACAGCACACAGGTGGCAGAGGCAGGGCTATGACCCGGCCCCCTTCCCCATGAGCCTCTCAAGCTCCACAGCCTGCCTCTGTCCTGTGCACACCTACTGTGCGTCTGCATCAGCCAATGCTACGGATGCAGGACTCATGGCTGGAGGACAATGCTCTCATTTGATGCCTACCCTGAGCCTGTGATGTGGGGAGGGCAGGGAGGGTCATTACTGCTGAGGAAACTGAGGATGACTGGCCCCAGGGACCCCAGACAGGTCCTGTGCCTGACTTGTCTCTTATGTTGGGACATCAGTACGGGTCTGGTCTTGGCTTTTCAAATGCTTACAAGAGGCTAATTTTAAATATCCCAGGGGACAAGAAGGAAGGAATGTGCTGGCCTCTCAAACCTCGAGCTGCCCATAGAGTTCTTCTTTCAAGGAGTAGTCTCCAGCCAGTTCCTGGAGGGGCTTCACTTACCCCCACTCCCCTGGGAGAGGGGCTCAGCTAGGGCAGGCTATGAGCAGAGCCCAGTTGTTTAGAAGCTGCAGCTTGAAGAACCTGAGGTTGCAGCTCAGCTCCTATGCAGCCTAGGAGTGACTGCTGGCGTATCACTCCTGTGCGCTAGACTCCTCGCTGTCGATGGGGTGCATAGTCCACATCCATCTGCAGGAGCAGATGCCCTGGGCTGGGGTCAGCCTGGACTCCATCCTCTCCATCACCACCCCCTGCCAGATCCCCAAGCCTACCTCCCAAATCTTCAACCCAGAACTCCTCTCTGTCGCCACTCCCATGCTCAGGCCACTTTCCTGGTCCTCCCTTCCTTATCCTCTCCCCTCCACTTCACTCTTCATCAGTTCTAAGATTTAAATTGGAACACAAGCACCTATGGCACATTCAATGACTTTCCATGAATAAATTCATGCATGACACTTAGGACACTCTAAAAAATATTACCAACCACAAAAGTCCTTTACCGAATCCCACTGTTCTTAGGAGAAAGTCAGTTTTGTCACTGAGCACTGGGGCCACTGGCCCCCATGGCCACTTCCTCTTGGTCTCTTGTCACTACTCACCCCATGGTTTTGCCTGGCTATACTGGGCTTCTCTGTGTTAGGCCTTCTCTGGTCTCTGGGCCTTAAACTTTCTTCTCTCTTCCCTGCCACCGTCCAAGCCTCTTCCATGACCCCCTCTACCTAAATTCCATCTGTCCTTAGAATTCCCAGCTAAGTATTACTCTTGAGACCCTTTCCTGCCTGGTCAGAAGTCCTCCTGTGCTCTTGACTCTCCATCTGCTCTTCTGAGTCTTACTGCCTTGCCCCAGGATGTCCCCCTCCCAGATGGGCCCTCCCTGAAGGCAGCAGCATCGCACCCTCATTCACCCCTTGCCCTGTTCCCAGCCCCAAGGATGGGCCTGGCCCAGAGGATGGCCCTCAATCATCTTTGACGAACACATGAAAGACAAGTTGCCTGTAGTAACATTAAATTCTAGACCCTTGGGGAGACAGTAAGGACAGAGAGATCTCAGGGGCTGCATATGCACCAGGCATTTGCTACCAAGAAATGAAGTGACTTTGTAAGTTCACTTGCATGAGAAAACCCACCAAGCTGGGAATCAGAAGAAACTGGGTTCTAGTCCAAGCTCTGCCTCAAAGCCAAACCACCTTCATTCTCCAGGGCCTTGGTTTCCCCTCCTAACAAAAGGGATGTGCCCCTGCTTTGCACATCTTTGAGGATTAAACAACGTAAGAGTGGTGAAAGGAGGCTTTGACAAGTACAAAGCTCTAGTCAGACATATAGGATGATGGATATTATTCAGGCACAAAGAGAGGTTTCTCCAAGGCCTGTTATCTCTTTTTTATTTTCTTTCAAGGAAATGGCTTAGCCCAGCCTGCCTGCATTATTGTTGGCACTGTGAGCCAGAGAAAGAGGCAGGCAGAGAGGGAGAAGGAATCTTTAAGAGAGACTCTCTGGGGGACACTAATATTTTTAATAGTTTGTGGGTTATGAAGCAAATCTCTGTTCTCCGTATTATATATCTCAGCTGAGCCCGAAGAATGTTTCCAGCGTCTTTAATGAAACTGAAGCAGTAACCCAGCAGAGAGAGAGAAAGGCAGAAAGAGGAGATTTATTTGCAGAGATGTTTGCTCAGAGAAAGGTGAAAGCGACCAGAGGCAGGGGGCCCGACTGAGCCACATTCCCCCAGCCCTTGAGTGCCCTGATTCTGTCCTTGGTTGTCGCCGGACCACCTGTCCTCACCTTTGAAGAGTATAGGCAGCTACGTGTGCTGGTCTCCTATCCCCATGGCTGGGGGGTGCCTATGCTTTTCCCTCTAATTGTCTGGAGACGGGGGCAAACTCACCAACAGTTGGGAGGACTGGCTTTTACAGCACGTAAGAAAGCCGGCTGTAGCCCAGAGCCTCGGTGGGAGAGCAGAATTATTAATAGGTCCTACTGAGGCCTCGGGAAAAATGCAAGACTGCATGGAGTTTAAAAGGTCAGCATGAATAACAAAAACAGACTTTCTGGGGAGTCAGAATGGATTTAAAATACACTCAGAGGAGCCTGGGGCTCCTTTGCTGCTGCGGGCGCAGCGTGAACGTCTTTTGTGTGTTCACAGGCGTGTGTGTATACACCTCCGGGATCTGCAGACATTTGTCAGCTCCCAGGGAGCTTGCGGCCTCACGGGGTGTGTGCTCTGGGCAACTTTTAGGTGCCAAGAATGGCAGCTCAGTGGCAGAGCTGCTGTATGCTGGGTGATCACTCCCCCCTCTCTTTATAAAGAGAGGAGAGTGGATTAATTGGTCTTAAGGACATTTCCAATTCGAAAGTCGAAGCCGTGGAGGATGGAGAGAACCTCTCACATCACCAGCTGGTTGCAAACTGGCTAGGTGACTCTGGGTGAGTTGGCATGCTCCTTGGCCTGGCTGGGTAGTTCCCACCCACAGGGCTACTGCAGGACGACTGGCACACTGAGCACCTGGCTCTTCCTCCTCTTGCCAGGCCTCTTCTTCCAGTCTGTCCTCGCTCATCCTTTACTTGAACTTTGGAAGACTCATTCAATTAGATGAGTATTTACTGAACACCTACTGTGTGCTCCAAGTGCTGTTCTAGGCACCGTGATATAGTAAAAAACTCCTATGGTCTGGAGCTTATGTTTTATGATCACTGGTGTCTGCTTGTCCTGGAGTCACGTGAGTCAGACTCCTAAAGAAGAGGTCGGGCTGGGCGCGGTGGCTCACGCCTGTAATCCCAGCACTTTGGGAGGCCAAGGCGGGTGGATCATGAGGTCAGGAGATTGAGGCCATCTTGGCTAACATGGTGAAACCCCATCTCTACTAAAAAAATACAAAAAAAAATTGGCCAGGCATGGTGGCGGGCGCCTATAGTCCCAGCTACTTGGGAGGCTGAGGCAGGAGAATGGCGTGAACCCGGGAGGCGGAGCTTGCAGTGAGCCAAGATCGTGCCACTGCATTCCAGCCTCGGTGACAGAGCAAGACTCCGTCTCAAAAAAAAAAAAAAAAAGAGGTCAGACGTGGGTCCAGTCCGACCAGTCATGACCACAGGGGAGGCACATCATCTCTCAGAAACTTGGCTTCCTAAACTGCAGAATAGGGATAACAATAGCAATCCTCTTTTGGGGGGATGATTTAAATGCATGGGACTAGTAGGGGCTTAGCAAATATTTGTTAGTGGATAACTAATAGGTACAAAAGCATTTACAAATTTAAATGGCTATAATTCTTCCTTCCTCTCTCCCTTTCACAGTATTCTGCAGGTGCTGAAGGGCTGCACTGTGACTATCAGGAAACCCTAGTAAGTCCCAATAATTTTATACTAGTGGGGACTAACATTACTTGAGCACCTGCTGTCTATAAGCCCTGATGCTGGGTGCTAGGGGCATAGAAAAGAATCTGGTAGTTTCTTTGCTCTTTTTATATTTGGTGTGGTTAGGGAGACACAGTTGCAAATAGTCACTAGCTATTTGGGGCTCTCAGAGTGGGGCAGAGGGAGGCACGGGAGCTTGTGAGGACCTGGGAAGGCACCTAACTCTGCTTTGAGGAGCTGGGAAGGCTTTGCAACTCCCTGAAAAAGTGACCCTCCACCTGGCTGTCACAGTCATAGGCTCCTAGTCTCAGAGGGTCCTTATTTAATAAGATCCTCCTGTTTATTTTACAGCTATAGAAATTCAGACCATATAAATTGCGTGGTAAGTGGCAGAATTCATTAGGAATGACTCCCAGGCTTGTAACCCCTTGAAACTTGTATTTTAGCAAATTAGAATTCATTTAAATACAGATGCTTGGACCAGGCAATGATGTAGTCAGCCTTGATGACTGGAATCCCAGGCTCTGTGGGGGATGGTGGCAGAGAGGTTCTGAGCCAGGGAGTCTTGATCTGACTCCTGATTTGCCAAGGAATTCTGAGTCCAGATTTACCTGGCCTTGGGCTCTTAGGTAGCAGGAGAAAGGACATGTCACAGGTGAGAAGAAGATGTGGAGTTAAGATAAAATCTCAGGTCCTACCTGGCTGAGCAGGTCAAAAGGTGCAGCCTTGAAAAGAGGTTGAAATTTAAAAACTAAAACCAACTTTCTCAGATAGGGCAGTAGCCTTTGGTTGAGTTAAGATAACCATGACCCTGGTCAAAGGTCTGGCTGGGGAATGATCATTGGCAGAAGAGGCTGTCAGGAGACAGAAGATGCTGGGATGGGTGAAGACATGCCTCGTCCTTCCCTCTTGGTAGCTGGAGTAATCTGGAATCTCATTGCCTCTAGTAACATTACCTGTTTTTCAATCTACCTTAATCACGCCCTTCTGAGGGCTTCTATCACCCTTATTATACCCATACCTTTTGCCACTTAGTAGATCTTCAGGACATTGCCTTCTGCATTCTCTTACATCCAACTTGCCCTTTCACACCTGTATATCCTGCCTCCTGGCAAAAGTGGAAGGAGTTGGATATCAGTGAACCATTGGTGGATTAAGGACCTCTGAAAATTCTCCCCTTCAAAAAGCAACAAGAACACAGACAAAAATGGTCAGAATAAACTTTTTCAGAACTCTGGAAATTAACCAAAGGCTTGCGGGATTCTAGGGAACATTAATCAGCAAAATCTCAGTAAAAACAGTAAGCTTTGTGGCATTTTAACTTGCCCTATTTCCCATATGCCTTCTGCAGTATTCTTGAAAACCAACACCTGCAATCCCAGTGAAAACAGCAGCCTGGCAGTCACTGGCAAAGGAAAAACTGGGTTGGAGCTCCTTCAAAATCCCATTCCCAGACAACTGTCACTGTTTGACCCATCTGATGGTTCTCTGGAAGATCCTACCCTCAATGCTGTCTGTATCTGATCTGACCTAAAGATTGCTTAGTGCTAACAGCATTTTCCCCAGGGGTGTTTGTTGCAGACAATCAGAGTCAAATTTTTGAACATCACAGCAGCCTGAGGCATTCGAAAACAGCTGGATCATACAAAAGACTAACCAAAAAGCTTAAAAGGAAAAGCTAGGAAATAAGATGTCCACAGGGGGCTCTGAAAAGCTCCAACATATTCCTGAGAATCTAGAAGGCTGCATGCAAGCATAGGGCTGTGTAAATGCCCAGAGCTATGTACATGCTCAGGAAAGACCTGAGAAGGCTCTAAGCTCTCACCTCTGCTAACCTTGAGGCTTTAAAACAGGAAGTGAAGGCTAAGGCAGAGTTGTAAACTGCATGGACGGGTGTTAAGGATGTGCTCCAACACACACACAAACACACACACACACACACACACACACACAGCCCTTCAGCAAAGACTGAGGGACTTATTGGTTCCAGACATTTAAGTAAATCTCTGTCTAATCATTGGCTCATCACAAAGCTAACTGAGCAGAGACTTCAATGGCTTTACAGACTTTACAGAATTAGTTCAGAAAAGTCAATTAAATAGTGACAACAAACAGCAAAGGCAACAACAAATCCTGAGAAGGAAAGAGAATCTGATTTCCAGATTTGCCACATTATATTCTTTTAAGTGTCAAATTTTCAACAAAAATATTACTAGAAATACATAGAAACAAGAAAATATGAGCCATAAATAGGAGAAAAAAGCAGTTAATAAGGAGTATCTTTGAGGAAGTCCAGAAGTTGGACTTACTAGGCAAAGACTTTAAATCGGCTATTTTATTTTATTTTATTTTATTTTTTTTTTTTTTTGAGACGGAGTCTCGCTCTGTCACTCAGGCTGGAGTGCAGTGGCGCAATCTCGGCTCACTGCAAGCTCCGCCTCCCGAGTTCACGCCATTCTCCTGCCTCAGCCTCTCCGAGTAGCTGGGACTACAGGTGCCCGCCACCACGCCCGGCTAATTTTTTGTATTTTTAGTAGAGACGGGGTTTCACCGTGGTCTCGATCTCCTGACCTCGGGATCCACCCGCCTCGGCCTCCCAAAGTGCTGGGATTACAAGCGTGAGCCACCGCGCCCGGCCAAAATCGGCTATTTTAATATGATCATGGAACTAGGAAGCCATGTCTGAAGAACTAAAGAAATGTATGAGAATTATGCCTCATCACATATAGAATAGTAATAAACAGAAATTATTTTAAAGAAAGAACCAAATAAACATTCACATATTGTATAGTTGAAAAGTACAATAACTGAAATGAAAAATTCACTAGAGGAGCTCAAAATATTTTAACAGGCAGAAGAACCAACAAATTTGAAGATAGGCCAATTGGGATTATTCAGTCTAAAGAACAAAAAGATAAAATAATTTAAAAAATGAACAAACATGGCGCACCATCAAGTGTACCAACATATGCATACTGGGATTTCAAGAAGGAAAGGAAAGAAAGAAGGATAAAGGATTTTGATGAAATAATGGCTGAACACTGCCCAAATTTGATTTAAAAACATTAATCTACACAACCAAGAAGCTCAGTGAACTCCAAGTAGGATAAATTCAAAGAGATCCATACCCAGACATACCATAATCAAGCTGTCAAAAGCCAAAGACAGAAAGAACCTTGAAAGGAGCAAGAGACAACTGAACCATCATACAGCTCAGTAAGATTAATGGCTGATTTCTTATCAGAAATCATGGAGGCCAGAAGGTGATATATTAAAAAGTGCTAAAAGGAAAAGAACATCAATGAAGAATTCTATATCCAGCAAAACTATCTCTCAATAACAAAGAAGAAATTAAGATATTCTCAGATGAACAAATATTGAGATAATTTGTAACCAACATACCTTCCCTTCACTAAATGCTAAAGTGAATCATTTAGGCTGAAATGAAAGGACACTAGACAGTAACACAAACCCAGAAAGAAATAAAGGGTACCAGTAAAGATAACTATGTAGGTAAGTATAAAAGACAGTACAAATGAAAAATGAATTTTGAAGGGTTCCGGTTCTTAGTTCATTTCTTCATTTGTGACTTTTTTCCACTGTCTGATTTAAAAGGCATAAAAGCAGTTATAAATCTATACTGATGGGTTTTATAAGGTACAAGGATGCAATTTGTATGACAATACTGGCACAAAGGAGGAGGGAGGAAAAGCAGCTACATAGAAAAAAGTTTTTATATATTATTGTAATTAAGTTGATATTAATATGAATTTATAATTCCCGGGGCAACTACTAGGAAAACTGACTCAAAATGCAAGTAGTCATAGACCTGGGTTCACATGAAAGAGCTGTCATTTCAGTCTAGATGACCTTGGGCAAGTAATGCCCCATTTTTGAATCTTAGTTTCCTTATCTTTCAAATGGGGATAACTATGCACAATCCAAGGTTTATCTATATCCCTAATAACGTAATGAGTGTGCTGTACATGTCAAAGAGAAGAGACTGACCTCCAATGGACTGTGGGAGGCCACCCTGGTGGCCTGGCCTGAATCTTGCCCCTCAGCCTTCTTAGCTGTGTGGCTTGGGGCAATCATTCAACTTCTCAGGGCCCCAGTTCCTTCTTTTGTGCAAAGGAGAAACAACAGCCCCTCATCTGGAGACTGCATGGAATTATGTGTGTTGTCCTTAAAGCAGAGTGCTTGGCATGTAGTAGGTATCCAATAAATGTTGGTATCCACGAAATGTTGTTGATTATTCTTAACTGTGAGCAATCCAAGAGGGCAGTGATGCCCTCATAGACAGAATGTTTTTGTCCCCTCAAAGTTCATTGTTGAAACCTAATTCCCACTGTGATAGTATTTCTATGTGGGGCCTTTGGGAGGTAATTAGGTCATGTGGGCGGAGCCCTCATGAATGCGATTAGTCCTCATAAAAGAGACCCCAGAGAGGTCCTTTGCCCCTTCCACCATGTGAGGACACAGCTAGAACACTGCCTTTTATGAACCAGGAGGCACACCCTTATCAGACACAGAATATGCTGGTGCCTTGATCTTGGACTTCCTGGCCTCCAGGACTGTGAGAAATAAATTTCTGTTGTTTATAAGGCACCCAGTCTATGGCATTCAGGTCCGGTAGCCCAAACGGACTAAGAAATCCTCTTAATCTGGGGTCCCCCAAAGCCTGTCATAGAGTAGCTTCCTATTAGGTGGGGTATTTGTTCACTGAACTGAAATTCACTGGCCTTTTTGTCATCCAGCGAGAAGCCTAAAATCCTGTGAAAGTTCACACCACAGGGGAGAGCACTGGGACTCAGGAAGCCAGGGCTGGGATGAGAACAGTTGCTGGTGGGATCCTACCCTCTCCCCTGCTGGGATCTGGGAGTCCGCAGCCAGGGCCAGCCGTACAGTGGACTCCTTAGGAGGAAATGTCATAACCTCAGCACCAAGAGGGAACAGATCTGCATTTTTCCCACATTAGGATGTCTTGTTAAGAACGGGTTCTTGGCCCTGAAAGATATTTGGGATCCAAGGGGACCAGGCCTGTTTAAAATCGCTTAAAGGAACCCTCACACTCCCTCTACCCGATGCAGCCCCATCTTCACAGCCGATTTCAACAGTCTCCATTTCCTACCTCCCCATCTCCCACCAGATCTAATTTGACTTCCACCCAGACCCTCCCTGCTTCTGCTCCCGCCAAGGTCTCCAAGAGCCTCCTGTGACTGTATCTGAGTTCAGCGTCTTGGACTCGCCTCCTGTCTGTATCACCTTGACCATCAGGCCTCTGCAGGGCGGAGAGAGAGACGAACCGCGCTTCTGAAGAATGCATCTTCCATGGCCGGAGTCCTCCTGAAAACTCTGAGTGATGAGTGGAAAATGATTCCCGAGGGCAATTATTGCACCAGGTTTGCACAGCAGTGCAAATAAGCAGGAAAAAAGGAAGAATGTAGCCTGCTATGGGCCAGGCCTTTTCCAGGCCCCTTCCATGGGTTTCTTCATTTAATACTCACAGCAACCCTAGGAGGCAGATACTATTATAGCCCCTGGTTCATCTCATGAGGAAACCGAGGCACAGATAGGTTAAATTATGTGCTCAAGTCCACAGAGTGAGGAGGTGGAGCCAGCACAGGCATTCAAGCAATCTCAGGGCAAAGTCCAGCCCTTAACCAGAATCCCATGTAACCTTTCAAGGCTGGACACCTGCCCTGGGCAGGCCGGCACAGCCCTGCCTTTGTGTAATTTAGGGCCAATTTATACAGCACTTGAAGGAAGCAGTGTGAGACAGTCTGTTTGCAATCAGACTTTGCCACTGTCCTCCCTCTCACCCTACCCCCCTTCCAAGAACAGTGGTTTCCCTTTGTCAGAGACATCCATGGCTGGTTTCTGAGCCAGGCTGACCTTTCTGGAAGTCATTCATCCAGGGACCCAAAGGCATCTGGGCAAGAAGGCAAATGTTAATTGTCCTGCTTGGAAGATGAGGCAGGGAAGGCTGAGGCCTGAGATTATCAATGCCCATAGCAGAATGGACTTCCCAAGGAGGTGGTGAGCATCCATCTCTGGAGGAGGGTCAGCAGGGTCTGCAACCCAAGAAGAGCAGCTGCAGCTCATGTCTGAGGTTCCTGCAGGCTCTGTGAGGCTCTGAGTCTGTCTGCAGCTTGCTGGGTGCTTTTGGGCACTTCATTAACTTCTCTGAATCTTCTGTTTCCTGGTCAATAACCCAAGAGTGTTTAACAATAGTCCCTAGGGTCAGTTACAGCTGATAGGTTTAGATATTCACTTCCGAGTCACCCACTGAAGAAGACTAAGTCCCTTTGGTGACATTTGTAAAGAGACGCAGTGTAAACCACAAATGGTCAGTGCTGGAGAGACATGGCTATCGACTGATGCAGTCACATGGCTGACAGATATGATGACTGAGGCCCAGAAGACTAAGGGACATACTGAGGGCCACACAGCAGATTCAGCACACTGGGGCCTGACCAAGCAGAGAGGAGGAAATGGAGAAAAGAGTGAGCGGTCCAATCAGAGGGTCAAGGCTGAGCCCTAAATACTCCTGAGGCGAAACGGGAGAGATGTCCAGGCAGGGGTGAAAGCTGGAGCTCCAGCTGCTTGCGGCCTGGGCTGTTTCTGTCTGCCCTTGTTACTCTGATTCCCTCATGTGGCGGGAGGGCGCTGGGTTGGCACGGAGGCCATCAGTCCTGGTCCCCATCTGCTGTGATAAGCCACACCCTTGGTGTCAGGCCTTGTGGGATAGATTGGAACGCTGCCTTCGAGACATTGTGGGATAAGGTGAGATCATGGATGCCCAGGTGCTCTGGTGACAGGACATGTTATACAATGGAGTAAGCATTACCCGAGAGGTCACAACCCCACCACAGCGTCTATTCTCAGAGAAGAGACTACTGCATAAAGGTCAGGGGCCTGACACACACGCCCGTGAGCAAGCAGAGGAGGAGGCACGGGGACATAGGGGATGGCCTTTAGCTCTGTGCACACCTCCACTGCACGTGCCAGGAGCCTGCCCCCTCACTCCCACCACACACACACTCACCCACACACATACACACTCACTCACACCTGACCAGTCCCCCAGTCAGACTGATTCAGCCTCTTAAATGTCTCTGGATGCTACAGCTTTCCCTTTACCAAGCTGACACTACCTGGCTTCAGGCCTCATGGTCCTCCACCCATACTAGCAGATCAGCCTCCTCTCTGGATCCCTGCCATCCATGCTCCAGCCTGCAGCCAGAGGGAATTTATGAAATGCAAACTACACCTCTGATGGCAAGGGAAGAGAGAGAATGAACTGAGGCTGTTCAAACCTGATGGTCTGGAGCAGGCCCAGCTCCTGCGTGGAGTGCGTGAGGATTTTGGGCAACACTGACAGTGTCCTTGCCATCATCACTGCTGTTACTATAATGGCCAGCAATAAATGACGAGGGGAGGGCAACCGCTTAACTCCTGTCACACCATTTAATCTCTCTCTGTGACTCTTTCCATAGCAGTAAAGCAGAACCCCTGGCTACTTGGTAGAATAAAGTTTGAGGGTGGGGAGCTGGACATGGGCAGTGTTGAGTGCTTTGTCTGGCTGCCCCCTCCATCGATGGCCAACTGGTTGCTGCCACTGTCATCAGCCTTTCTGTAGGTCCAGGGTAGTGTGGACATCTCCCCTGTAAACTGTGAGTTCCTGGAGAGTGTTTACCTCCTCGGATTCTGTTCTGGGGCCTGGGGTTCAGCCCAGGGCCTAATGAGAGTCCAGGTTTGCTGAGTGAACAATCAGAGGATCTTGGTCTCTGGACCAGGACCATAAGTCCTGGTCACCATCACAGCAGATGGTGGGCACTATCATGTAGGGACTGGGGAAGTTAAGCACGCTCACTCAAGTGCCGTCCTTTCCTCAGTCAACAACAGATGGGCACTCGCTACATGCTGAGCCTTTTCACATACATTGCCTTAAGCAGTCTTCGGCAAGGCCCCCAGAGGTATGTATCATCCTTTCCATTTCCAGCAGTGGAGACCGAGGCCCTAAGAGATTCAGTAACTTGTTCAAGGTCACACTAGTCAAGCTGGTAAGTGGTACAGCCATGATTCCAAGGCAAATCCCCTGAGTCTTCCTCCAACATTCTTTTCTCTGCTTAGACAGACCCTATAGGCCCAGCCTCCTGTCCCTCCCTGGTCCACGGCATTCTTCAGAGCACTCATGTTGGCAACAGAGTTTGGCAGACCCACTGGGATTAATTAATGACAGGCCTGTCTTCAGGGTGGCCCTGGCGGCTATCGAGGCTGCTTCATACCTGTTGATTACATAATCCATAAATATATTTGACATCTTTAATTGGAATCAGGCCCCCCCCAGGTCCTGATCACAGTTGAGTTATGAGCTCCAAATTCCCTGCTGGCAGCACTGAGCTTCTGCCTGAAGTGGGGCCCAGGGAGAGGGAATCAACTTGGGGTGTGATGACATTTCTCAAGGATTAAGAAAAAGAGAAAAATCTGCTGCTTAAGTGTAAGGATGGAGATTGTCCTTAAGCTCTGCGGCTGTAGCTCACCTGCCAATTCCATCCCCCCTCCTCCAGAAAGCTTTTTTGGACCTTCTGAACCCTGGGCTGCTGGACCCATGTGGCAGGGAAGGAAAGAGAGAGAAAATGAACGAAGGCTATTCAAACCTGACAGTCTGGAGCAGGCTTACCTCCTGCGTGGAGTGCTTGGTGACTTTGGGCAACACTGACAGTGTCCTTGCCATCACCACTGCTGTTACTAAAATGGCCAGCAATAAATGACGAGGGGAGGGCAACTGCTTAACTCCTTAACTCATTTAATCTCTCTCTGTGACTCTCTCTCCATAGCAGTAAAGCAGAGCCCCTGGCTACCTGCTGCCTGTACCCATTTTGGTTTTGATGTAGGGCCTTTGGACTCTCTTGCTAGAAAACCGGGTAAGGCACCCAATTTGCCTTACCTGTCTTGTCTCCTAAGGCAGGCCAAGGCTTTCCCCAGCCCAACACACATACCAGATGCTGCAGCAACAAGATAAGACTCCCTGCTCCCCTGGATACAAGGTTTTCACCTGTTCCTATATCTGCAGGGGCAGCCAGGCCAGAGCCTGAATCCCTGAACTGTCACACAACCCATCCCTATCTTCATTCACTCACTCATTCACTTATTCATTCATTGTCACTGAATGCTTACCACTTGCCAGGCTCTCTGGGGGGTGCAGGGAGAGGCATGGATGGGGAGCTACACTGCCGAGGAGCTCCTGGTCTAGAGGAGCCCACAGCCTGATGGGAATTGTGTCAGCAGAGAAGCCAGGGGAGGCACAAGCCAGGGACTAATGAGCTCAGCTTGGGGAGGGGCAAGGTGGAGGAAAGGGAGGTTCCCAGAGCCAGGGGCAACCAGTTGAGCAGTCTTTCTGGACAGGTCTTGCAGGGATGACCCAACCTTCTACTTTTCTTTTCTTTCTTTCTTTTCTTTTTTTTTTTGAGACAGAGTCTCGCTCTGTCGTGCAATGGTGTGATCTCAGCTCACTGCAACCTCCACTTCCTGGGTTCAAGCAGTTCTCTGCCTCAGCTTCCTGAGTAGTTGGGATTACAGGCACCTGCCACCACGCCTGGCCAATTTTTTTGTATTTTTAGTAGAGATGGGGTTTCACGACCGTGGCCAGGCTGGTCTTGAGCTCCTGACCTTGTGATCTACCCGCCTCAGCCTCCCAAAGTGCTGGGATTACAGGCATGAGCCACCGCGCCTGGCCGAAACCAACCTTCTCCTTTGCCTTGTTTGATAACAAAGCTAGCTGCTGCGAAAATTTAAACAAAAGGTTTGTAGAAAGTGCCAGGCACAATGTAGCTGTTTGATTTTAGGTTCCCTTTCTGAGCTTTTCCCCATCTAGACTCTCATAGAGAATGGTGATACTGGCAGGGGACACTGGGGTAAAAGGCAGAGGCTGCCCATGGTTGGAGGCCACTGATCCAGGGGCTCTGGCCACCTCAGACTTCGTTTGACCACCCCCAGGGCTCAGGGAATCACATTTTGGCTCACCTTGCCTCAGGGCAGGAGACTCCATCTGTCCCCAGGCTCCCTCCCTTGCCTTTCTTATTCTGCCTGGTCCCTGCTGGGGCTATACCCTCCCAGGGGGAGGATACTGGTCCTACAGACATCTGCCTTTCCTCTCCCTCCAGCACCAGCCTCGGTGGAAAGCTTCCAGATGACATGGTTTGGAAGTTCAAACTCCAGGAAAGAAACAGAACAAGTACGCAGCCAGGACTAGATTCAGTCCCCAGTGTGGGCACTCACTTGGGCAAGTGGCTTACTTCTCTGAGCTTCATTTTCCTCCCTGCAATGCTTCTGAAATAGCTAATTGGATGATTCATTCCTATGGATGTGTCTGCCCCACTCTGAAACTGTTTATGGCAGTGAACAAAATTAACTCTCTAATGTGTGGAGATTTCATTGTAGCAGAAGAGACGAATTAACAAGTGGATACTTGGTGTGTAGGGTGGTGATAACCCCTGTGGACAAACATCAAGCAAAGTAAGGAAGGTGGGCAGGGGCTGTTCTGTTTAGTGTGGCCAAGGACAGCTTCACTGGGATGGGGACGTTGGAGCTGAGAACTGAAGGGGCTAAGAGAGCTGTCCTGGGGAGATCTAAGGACCATTTTAGACAGAGGTAGTGCCATGATGAAGGAGCATGGCAGCCGCCCAAGGACAGCAAGAGGCCAGTGTGGCTGCTGTACAGTGAAAGGGGGTGGAGGAGGGAGGTGTGAGATGAGGTCAGTGGTGACAGTAGGGGTGGGGTGATTGTCAAGCAGGACCTAAGGCCATCCTGAAGACCCTGGCTTTTCCTTAGAGCAAGGAGGGAGCCACTGGAGGGTTTTAAGCCGGGGGCATAAGACCTGATTTGCATGTTAAGGCCTCCCTCTGCTTGTAGAGTGGAGGAGAGAATGCCAGGGTGCAGGGCAGACGCAGGGACCCTGGTCCAGAGGCTTATGAGAGAAGGGGAGAAAGTGAGCAGGGGTGTTCTGGATGCAGACTGAAGGTAGAGCCAATAGGGTCTGCTGACCAACTGGATGTAGGGCGAGAGGAAGAGGGGTCAGGATGAGCCCCGTTGATCTGGCCTGAGCAACTGTCAGCATGGAGCAGGCTTGAGAGTAGGGGAAGATTTGGAGTTTGGTTTAGGGTATGTGCATTTTGAAGTGCCTGCTGAACAACCAGATGGAGTGTCAGGAAGGAAGTCCAGGATGGAGTTATACATTTGGGAGATGACTTTTTAAAGGAAGGAAGACAGAAGAGAGGTTTATGGGTGGAGACCTTAATGTTTAGAGGTCAGGGGCATGAGGAGGAACCAGCTGGAACACTGTGAAGGAGTGGCCAGCCAGGCAAGCAGTGAAGAGAGAGGGGTGGCCTGAAATTCAAGTAAGAACTGTTTTAAGAAGTTGCCGACTCAGTCAAAGCCTGCTGACAACAGGACTCCCTTTCAGGAGAAGGCAGATGAGTGGCGTGTGGAGCCTGAAAAGAAGAGGGAACCAAACATGAGGTAGTTTATCCCCTCCCAAGATGCCAATTCAGAATGGATCTTTTTGGAAATGGAATGGCCAGGGCTGTGGGGCCTCTCTCGATGTGCACCCAGCCCCAGGCCCGTAACATGTGGAAGAAAGCCCCAGTAGGAGCCGACTTTAGCCCTAACTCCTGGAATGTCTTTGAACCCCACAAGGAAAAGCTGGAGCTCGGAAGCAGGTAATTTTAGCCAAGTGCACTGTGTTTGCTTAGAGTTTGGGTGCAGCAACCAGTTAATTACTCAAGTAAATCATGTCACCGTCCCCTGCAGCCCTAGTGCAATAACACCGTGCTGACCACACTTTAAAAAGTGATATAAGCCTCTGAGTGCAAGCTAAGAGGTTTTATAGGCCACCCTTTGAATAGGCCTTTTTCTCCTGGAGCCCACAAGAGTCGTGTGTGTCCATGCCTGCCCAGAGTTGGGGAGGGAGGGGGTGGCTCTTGGGGGTCACCTTCTTATACGAGGTCCATACGAGTTGGGGCCCATCCAGGGCTGGCTGGCAGCCCAGCTTGGTGGTGGGAGAAGTTCATCTTTTCTGGGTCCTCTGATCACATCAATGTGATATGTTTCTCTCATTGCCCAGATGCCATTAGCCCACCAACTCCAATCCCTATGCTCTCAATGAACACCTTCTGGGCCAGGCTCTGGCCTGAGTGCCTGGGACTCACGTATGCCAAGCTATGGTGGTTACTCTCTGGCAAACACAAGAGACGGGCAGACGCTCTGCTCCAAGGGTAAGGCAGAATGAACTAAATTCTTCACAGGAGAAAAAAGCATAAGGTGCTGTGAGTCCTGGAGAGGGGATGATGGATTCAGGAACATCTGTTGGGCCTACGAGGATAAGATTTCAACAGACAGGATTCGCGGTAAAGGAATTACAGGCAGTGGAAGCAGCAAGAGTAAAGGTCAGGAACTTGGGTATATTCTCCAATCGGATATTCACAGAAGCTGAGATCCTTTGACTTAGACACTCAGAGTCAGACTCTCAGGTGGCTTGAGTCACAGACTGACGGGCCCCTGTAATGTAAGAACTGCAGTTCTTTGAGCAAGACAGAAGTACACCTGGTCACATCCCTCCCCCAGGGCAGGAGATCCTCCAGCAGTCACCAACAGGTAGCACCTTCCAAGACAGGTGGAGACAGGGCGAGGATTCCATCCTGTACAGGCATCCGCCCAGCATTACTGTCCCCCGTCCATCAATCTCCAGACGCTGGTCAGGTGCGTGCTTGTGACCAGCTTTGGCCCCTGTGTTCCAATGACTATGCCTTGCCCCTTCCACCTCCAAGAAAAGCTCACCTTCCCACCCCTTTTTCTGCCACATGTTATGGAAAGAGCATGTCCGTTAGCATGGTAGTGATTGATAACTGGAGATGCTCTCATTTAGGAGCTTGGTCTCAGGTCTAACCCTACCCTGACATATTTTACCTCCTTAATCCACACTTTCTCTTCTTAATATTAGGATAATAACAACAAAAATAGTGAGTAATTATTTTGCTCTTACTAAGCGTCTGGCACTGGGGTAAAACCTTGACAGGCATGATCTTGGCTAATTTTCAAAACAATCTATGCTACAGGCACTATTATTCTCCTCTTACATATTAGGAGACTGAGGCACAGAGAGGTAAAGTAATTTGCCCACAGTCACCCAGCCAGTAAATGGTGAAACTGGGATATGAACCAAGGAAGTCTGACTTTAGAGACTGCTATTAATGACAATGAGAAGAAAAATTGTAATTATAATCATCATAAACTATCTCTCCTCAGGCACATGTGCAGCGAATTCATTATAGAGTGGGTGTTTAAAGTCTGCTTTTAGGGGCTTTAGATACAAGGTATGTGAATATATGACCACAGACAATGTGGCTGCTGAGAGATTATTTTTGTATAATAAGGAATGCATTTTTATAATCTGAATAGTTACCTCCTAATGTGTTTAGTCCTCATTGAACTGTGGGCTTCTTAAAGGAAATGAACATGTTTTATTCTATTTGAAATCCCCAGAACAATGCCTGGCACATAGTAGGTGCTTAGTAAATACTTGCTGAATGAACTGACACACACAGTAGGTTTCCTCTTTCCAGGGATGACCTGAATGCTGGGAAAGTGAAAGGATGGAGGAAGTGTCTCTATCTTTATAAATTTGCAAAGGAGGTCTGCGTGAGTAGCCAGGCTTAAGGACTTCCCATACCTGGCTTTATGGCAATACTTTAATAGCTGCTATGCAAAGACTGCTAGAGCTTCTCAATGAAGAAGTTAAAAAAAGAAAAGAACCAGCATATAGCTAAGATGTGGTTAATACATTCAGCATGCTTCCCCCTCCAGTTAATTAAAAAACTTTATTACAGGAAAGTTGAAGTGGCTTTTCTTTCCAAGGGAAATGCACCAACTTCTGAGAAGTGGGAAAGAGGGATGCCAAGAGCTGCCCCATTGCCATTTCCACCTGCTCCAACTGCCCATCTGGCTCATCTGTGAAATGAGCTAGGCTTACTCCTGGGCAGTGAGAAGGAGCTGACGTGGTAGAAGTGATATGTTCTCGTCTAAGATCAGAAGGCCTGAGTTCCTAGCCTGTTTCTCTAATTCTCTGCATGACCGTAGCTGGGGCTGTGCCTGTTTGGGTCTTCATTTCCTCACCTGTGGAGGGGACTGATTGTGACCCTCACGTCTGAGGTGCTGGGGAGGTTGAGTGAGACAATGTGAGTGAGGTGCATGAAACATAGAGGCCGGGTCTCAGGGAAGGCATCTGGTCAATTCGGGGAATAAAAGGAAAAAAATCCCTGCAGGGGCTCACTGAATCCTGTAGATGAAACATCTGGGGACTCACTCTATTTTTCAGTTTGAACCACTCTTGAGTTGGAACATGGACAATGGGTGACCATCCATATAGACCATCCACCTAGACTGGGAGTGATGCACACCTGTAACACATTCTGGCTTAACATAATGCAGGCCAGGTTAAGTTAAAACACACACACACACACACACACACACACACACACACACACACACACAAATGAGGGCTGGGTGCCCTCTGACCCTCAGCTCGATAGCTACCTCCTGGGCAGTGATCTGCGGGAGATAGGAGTGTCCAGATCAAAGGATGGAGCGGGGTAGATTTATGGTGTGCAGGGTTCCTCCCAGGTGTTTCTTCTCTGACCTCCTCCCCACTGGAGCATCTGGAGAGGAGGTGTTGGCCTTGGGAAAGGAGAAAGAATAAGGGCTTTTCCTGGAAACTGCTCCTTCTTGGGAGAGTTTTGGGGGAACTTGGAGGTGGTCTTGCACTTGGGGAGGCTGGGCCTGCTGCCAAGGTCTTAGCTAAGGTTAAAGAGGACACTACCTCAACTGAAAAGCTCTGCAGTGGCTCATTCCTGGCCAGGCAAAATGGACTTATCCTCTATGATGTGCTACCACACCACCCGCTTCACAGGAAGGACTGGTCGCCTCTGTGTTCTGAAAGCATGCAACTCCCTTCGGAGAGTTCTTCCATCTTGGAGGGAGGGCCCATATTGATTATCCTTGTGCCTCCAACGGCCAGCACAGTGGCTGGCATGGGTCATTATGCACGGAAATGTGTCGGGTTGCAATGAGTTGAATAATTTTGACATTATTATGTCGGCTGACATTGAATGGTGCCCTCTTGCTGGACTGATGGGGAAACTGAGGCCCAGAGCTGGGAAGTCAATTGCACACAGTGGCTGCAGGAGTCAGCAGCAGATGCGGAACTGAGCTCAGTATTCCCTCACGTCTACTTCAGTGCCCTGCAGCTCTCGCACATGGATCCGGGCCTCAGAAAAAGGCTCTCCCTCTCCATCCTGCCTTAATCCACTCAACTAGGTTGTGCACAGCCTAGTCAAGAGGGGGAAATGTCCACATTACCAAAATCATACGAAAGAAATTATGGATGGAAAAATCATTACCTTATAAATCGGCCGAGCTGTTCAGAACTTGTAGGAAACAGGGCATATAAAACTCATATGGCACGTTAGGGCTTTGATAGCGCCTCATTACAGCCCTCAGACTCCAGTGAAAAATGTCCTCACCCAGAGAGGGCTAATTTTCCTTTATTAATGACATGGGGCGGGGCTGACGCCATAAATTCCAGCTACCTGAGAGCCCTGAGCTTGAGACAAACTCTTCTAAGAGACGTATCTCTCCAGGCTAGGCTGCTCCACCCCGTTTTACTCTGCTGTATGCAAAGGAAGCAAGACTAGAGAAGACAGCCTTCCCCTGCCTCAGGACCCCAGCCCCCAGACTAGAGAAACACAGGGAGAGACAGCAAGATCTTTCTTTTCTCTATGAGGGTCAGACCCAAAATGTTAAGTAATTCAGCCCCTTAATAGAAAGTAGAGGGCTGAGAAAAGGGGGATACACATATTACCCCCAATTTTAGGTGTGATTTCTATAATGGAAGTTGTGTGCATTCTACCATCCACATTCCTCACAGCCAGTCTGTGACCAGGATGAGGGGTCAGCTATGACCAGGATCAGGGCTCTGGCTGTGACCAAGATTAGGGCTCAGGCTGTAACCAGGATCAGGGCTCAGGCTATCCTGAGGATTTAAGAATGTAGTCACAGTCATCATATCAGAAAACACTCAACCAAACCTGGCCCCTAAAAGCAAACGTGGCTTCCAGCCCATGGTTTTGCCTTTGTTACAGATGCGTGAACCCCCAGAGTGACACAGCTTAGTATCTTCTAGTTTAAATTCTCAGCTTGCCCATGACACAAATGAGGAAACTGAGGGCTGCAAATATTCCCTGAATGTTGGGTTAGTAACCTGGAAGGGCAGGGAAAGTTTGTCCAGGTCACCAGACCCCCAGCCGAACACAATTTCCTAGCTGCCTTCACTTGCTCCACAGCAAAAGAATAATGCGAAATCATGGCCTGTCAGGTCTGGCTGTATGGTTCTAATCCTTGACCATGTGTCCCCAGGAGAAAAGAAAAGGAAGAGTTTGTCTGTCTTCTCAGGTAGTCACATGTCCTTAAGGATATTAGGCTATCTTCCCTACGGACATGGCTCCCTGAAATGCCAGGGGCCTTCATCCCTGTGGGTCCCCATCGGCAACCCTTCCTGTCTATATGTGGCCATTACAGGCTTCGTGTACATTGCCTGATGTGAGCTCTGCAGCAGCCTTTTTTTTTTTTTGAGACGGAGTCTCGCTGTGTCCCCCAGGCTGGAGTGCAGTGGCGCGATCTCAGCTCACTGCAAGCTCCGCCTCCTGGGTTCACGCCATTCTCCTGCCTCAGCCTCCCGAGTAGCTGGGACTACAGGCGCCCGCCAACATGCCCGGCTAATTTTTTGTATTTTTAGTAGAAACGGGGTTTCACTGTGTTAGCCAAGATGGTCTCGATCTCCTGACCTCGTGATCCACCCGTCTCGGCCTCCCAAAGTGCTGGGATTACAGGCGTGAGCCATCGCTCCCGGCTCAGAGCAGTTAAGTGGCTGATAAGGCTGAATTGTGTCCCACTCCCTCCTGATTCATATGGTGAAGCCCCCACCCCCGGGACCTCAGAATGCGATATATTTGGAGATAGGGCCTTTACCAAGGTAATTAAGTTTAAATGAGGCCATTAGGATGAGCCCTAATCCAATCTGACTGTTGCCCTTATACAAAGAGGTGGATTGGGAAACACGGAGACACCAGACATGTGTACAACTGGACAATCACGAGAAGAGGCGTCCAGAACACTGCCATCTGTGAACCAAGGAGGAAGGCCCCAGAGGAAACCAATGCTGGCAGCACCTTGGCCTTGGACTGTGCCTCCAGGACTGTGAGGAAGTACATTCCTGTTGCTTCGGCCACCCAGTCTGTGGTTCTTTGTTATGGCAGTCTCAGCAGATGAATACAGTGGCTCACCTAAGATTTGCCAAAATAAGACGGGAAAATCTTTGCAGTGCTGAATTCTTCCCTACTGTGAGAGGGCACCTCTTAAAGCCCCAGCTAGCTAGAATGTAAGTTCTGAGATGGCAGAAGTTGTGTCTTTACCTCTCTGTCTCCGTCTGGCATTGGGCATTGTCAGTCTTTGTTGTTTTGTTTGACCTGGTGTGAGCCGGTGGGGTTGGCTGCTGAGTGAGGGGATGGGGTGCGGGAGGGAAGACAGGGCAAACCTGGCCCCTGAAGGCCAATGTGGCTCCTGCCCGGGGTTTTTGCTTTTGTTACCACTGTGGTCAGCACCCTGCCTTACACAACTGCCTTCCTGCTCCATCCCCACCCACTGCAGCCCAAAGCAGAATCCCCTGATGGGACATTTGGCTTAACCTGGCATTCTATAGGCCTGTTCCTTCCAGAAGAAGCTGCAGCTCCAGCCAGCACTGGCCCACAGACTCACAGGAGAATTGCAAAACCGAGGCATGCACTCCAGATCAAATTCCCCTGCCTTGGGTCTTCGAGCTACTTGTTTATACAAAAGAAAATCTATTTCCCACCCTCAGCTGGGAGGTGGCTGGACCATAGACAATCCTGTCATTGGGGCCTGCATAGGAGGTGTGGCTTCTAGGGAGCCTTCCCCTAGTCACAAGTCCTAGAGGATGCTGTAGACTTCTCACAGGAGCTGGCCCAGCCCCTCTCAGCCAGGACAGGGGCAAAGGCCTGAGCACGGAGTCAGTAACCAAGAGGATGTGTGATGGAGGACTTTCTCACAGTCGGTGCTGTGTCATGATGGAGTAGGCTGTCCCGGGCAGGGCTGAGCTTGCCAGCAGGAGTATATGCAAGCTACTGTCAGAAACTGAGGAAAGGCCCCTAACACCATATGGAAGCTTGGCCAAAATAATCCGAAAGGCCTCTTCCAACCTTGAAAGAGCAGGGGTCTAAGAATCTAGATTCATGCATTCAATGAACATTCATAGGTGCTCTCCATCCTATGGGCACATTGCATGGACACTGCAGAGCTGAGCCTTGACCCTTGGTCTCCCATACTCCAGCTTGTGCCCTTCCCTCCAGGCCAAGCCACCTCCCCATGTCAGTGCCCCAGTGCCTGACTTGGGATTTGGCCTGGACCAAGGGGTGAGTGAGTGTTGCCTGGCACCACTAAGTAGGAAGTGCAGATGAGAGGGAGGGAATGAATGAATCCTGCAGGTGGGCCCCTGCCCACTCTCCGCCTCCTCTGGCTCATGTCTTCTATATCAGCGATCCCCAACCTTTTTGGCACCCGGGACTGGTTTCATGGAAGACAATTTCTCCACAGACCGGGGGTTGGGGGATGGTTTAGGGATGAAACTGTTCCACTTCAGATCATCAGACCTTAGATTCTCATAAGGAGCACACAACCTAGATCACTTCCATGCACAGTTCACAATAGGGTTCATGCTCCTCTGAGAATCTAATGCCACCACTGATCTGACAGGAGGTGGAGCTCAGGTGGTAATGCTTGCTCACCTGCTCACCTCCTGCTTTGTGGCCTGGTTCCTAACAGGCTATGGACTGGTACCAGTCCACAGACCAGGTGGTGGAGATCCCTGTTCTATATGAATGTTCTACCCGAGAAGGAGGGCAGGAATCTGAGCTCACTGAGGACCGACTGGTGACAGGCCCCATTCTCCTCATTTCAGGCTGTCTTGGACTCTGCTGCACACTCATGACTCTCCTTCTTCCCACTCCATGCTCCATGGCCCACCCAGCCCTTCAGAACTAAAGCAACTCATCAGCACATAAAATATAACAAATTATAAATAATCAAAATGGGAAACCAGCCTCTTAAATATCAAGGCCTCTTGGGATGATAACCATGTCCCCCAACCTAAGGAGAGTCACAAGAATGTATGTGACCCTGCGGGGTGGTGTGTGTAGTCACAGAGTGGGACATGGGTGAGGAAAGAGGGGGAGGAAGGAAGGGAGAGAGGGAGAGAGATTGATTTTTGACATTATGCTCAGTAAGAAATTTAGATCTTCTTTTGAGTTATACTGGAGCTGAAGAAATGTCGGAGAGGTTTCTAGAGTCAGAAGCTTCTGTTTCAAGTCCTTCTCTGTCGTTTGCTTGGACAAGTGATATTCAGTGTCCCAAGCCACAATGGGAGTGACAATCCCCACTTCCCAGGGCCACCATGAGAATTAGTTGAGTGTGTATGTACATATCCCACAGAGGCTGACCTACTAAGTACTAGACATGAGCAAACTGAACCACATGCATCACTGTCCTGAGCGTTCCCATTGGCTCTGTGAGCATTATCATTTTATTGACGAGGAAGCCTAGGCTTAGAGAAATTGCGGAAATACCTCAATATAACTCAGCTAATATGTGCCAGAGGTGGGATTTGAACCCAGACTGTCTGGCTCCAGAATTTTTGCTCTTAGTCAATGTGATTCACACAGTAGGCTCTTGACAAATGTATATGAAATGACAAAAGGGCAACCCAAAGGCAGAGTGAGCAAAAGCAGGGGAGGCTAGCAAGAGTCATTCTAGAGCTCTGTGCTAAGGCAAAGGAAAACAGAAAGCTAGAAACTGTCCAAAGAATAACCCCAAACCCAAACACCCACCAGCTACTGCCATGGGCCCTGGGGGGCTAGGCTCCCGAGAAACCTCGGGGGCTCTGGAATGAGAGCTGGGCCCAGACTGCGGGCTGAGATAGACGAGGCCAGGCGGGGGTTTGGGGCAGAGTCCCTTGGTAAAGGCTGTGGGGCTCCTGGCCTCATGGAGCCACACACACAAGGATTCTAAGGCCGCCTTTGTTGCTGTTGGAGGCTAGGAATTCCAGGCCAAAGTAATCTAACCGACCATGAACAGAATTAAGTTTCTGCCTCCCCCACCTCCTGACCCACTATGGGATTCATTTTCACGATCCCCTTTCAATGGTGTGAGCCCGTTTCAGAGAGCTGGAAACAGGCCCCATGTGGCTGCACAACGCCAAGAATCTGAGCCTTCCCTGCAGCCCACCAGGGCCACCATTGCTGGTCACGTCTGGCCAGAACTCTCCGGGAATGTCAGCTCTCAGCAGGACCAGCAGACTCTCAAAGCACGTCGTGATTGCCTGAGCTCCCTCTAAGCCTATCCATTTCTGCTGTGTTCCAGGCACTGGTTACATACTATTTCAATAATCCCAGAGGAGGAGGTACCATTGTTATCCCGTTCACAGATGAAGAGATGGGGTGGGTGGTGGTGGTGCTGTTGAGGTTAAGTTATTCATCCAAGCTCATTTTCCCAAGTGTCTTAGACTGAAGAACTCCTTAACAACCATAATACCTGCCCCAAAGCTGAGTATTTCAAAGTATATATATATTTTTGGTCATCTTTAAAACAGGGCAATGGTGACTAATACCTCTTTGAAGGCCCAGCTGAGTTCTCATATTCTCTTTGATGGGGTTTAAGAGTTTCACTTCCACAGCTCCCCAAAGGCAGCCAGGGCTGGTGGGGCAGGTAAAGGGGGGTGGGTGGGAAAGCCTCCTCCACATCCTGGAAACATGCCTAGCAGAGAAAAGCCTTTTCTAATGAATGTTGGCTAAGCAGAGTGGCCACTGAGCAAACACCCTGAACGGGGGGCTTGGTTGATGCTAGGGCTGAGGGCCACTCACGGGGAGATGGTCAAGCCAGGGAATGTCAAGCTCTGGGAGTTGAGCAAACACATATCCCTGGGACTCCACATTCCTCAGTCTGCAGCCTGGGGCCCAAACCCACCAACATGCCCCGGCATTGTCCAGCAGTGGCCCGAATTAGCCAAGGGGCAAGATCAATATTTGCTGGTACATATTGGGTCCCACCTCCGGCAGCATCTGTGTTTGGACAGTGCTGCCTCCCACTGCCTAGCATCTTTTCCCAAATGCACTCTGGGCCCAGAAGGTCTCCACAGGGTGGTGGTCACTGAAGTTGGAGGCTGAGGGTTGGGGATAACTCTGGTGAGATTTCTCATCATGTCTGACCTCAAACCTTTCCACATATTTCAGAACCAGGAAAGCCACGCAGGAAAGATTCTAAAAGGATCTCTGGGAGCCTAGCTCAGGGACTGTGTGGAGACCATGATGGTTAATATGGGTTATCCTGGGAGGAGTCATCTTTGATTCCTCTTCTCTCTTTCCAAACCCTACCCTCCACTCACCCATCCATCCACCCACCCATCCACCCATCCAATATTTGTTAGATTTTAAATAGCTCTGTCAATCTGTCTTCTTCTCAGCTGTCACTGGCCCTACCCAAGCTTAAGCCTCTCTGGCCTAGAAAACCATAACGAGACTTCTAACTGGGCTCTCTGTTTCCCACCTCTTACTCTGCAATTATTCTCCAAGTTGTAGCTAGAGTGGACTTTCTAAATCACAAACATGATCACATTTCTCCGTGTTTAAACCTTGCAACGGCTCCCGCTGCCTGCAGGAGCAGGCAAGCCTAGCTCCTTAGATGGCTTACAGAGAGACTATAATGATTTCATTACTGTTTCCTTCTCCCTCTAGCCTCATTCTGGCCTATCTCCCACAATTCATATGATATAATAGTTACAAGCAGAGCTTTGGGGTCAGAAAGACATGGGTTTCAACTCTGCTACTTACTAGCTATGTCATTTTGGGCAGGCCACTTCAATTTCTGAACCTCTGTAAAATGGGGACGGTCTCCTGGGTTTGAAACTAGGAAAATATATGTCAGATTCTTAGCACAATGCCTACTGCCTAGAGTTGGCAGGTCAGTCATGCTACCTCTTGGGAAGGGGTTACTAGGAAAGGATGTGAATGCCTTACCCTCCTTTGGCCTCTCTCATGAGGCTTTTGCAACCCCTGTTCTCTCTGATCTCGAGAGTCTAGTTCTGTTTTGATCAGGGAAGGAAGGTATTGCAGATGATCCTTCAGGCATCTGAATTAAGGCTTTTTTCCTTTGAGGTCACATAATCAAGATGTAACTGGAGCAGAAATGTTTTATCCAATCAATGAAACTAAATCACTTTGCTAATTGCCTGGAATAAGTCATAGTCCTCTGTGATTTGATGGTGAGGGTCTCAAATCAGAGTGTAGGGTGCCACAAGCCACTTTAGCAAGTGACACTAACAAGGTGCTTTAGACTCTGCTAGGGAAGTGACCTCGCAATTTGCATTTTGCATTTAGAGCAAGTAAAGCTGAAAGAGGGAAAGTAATTCACCAAAGATCACAGATAGGCAGTAACAGAGGTAGAATTCAAGGTCAGGCTCTGCCCTGTCACCCCTGAGCTGGTTTGCATTTTGTTTGGTGTTTGTTTATTGAAGTTTGTAGTATTTTATTTTAAAAGGCAGCTTGTATAGGTGGTGAGAGGTAGGGGAGAGAGTATGCCTTTGGAGTCACGTGTAAAAAAGTTTGGAGCTCACATTTTTCAAGTGAATAGCTGTGTGATATAGGGCAAGCTGCTTACCACCTCTGAGCCTATTTCCTCATTTGTGAAATGAGGGTAATAGGCCTTCTTGGGATCATCAGAAGATACGATATAAAATGGCTCAGAGTACCTTGGCACCGTGCTGAAACTTCAGAGGCCCTTAGACCGTGGTTCATGTGGATTTTTGAATAAGACTGGGTTTTGTTTAAATCTTTTTATTTAAAATGAAATATTTCAAAAGAAGAGTACAGGGAAATCTAATAAATACCTATGTATTTGCTACTGAGAGTTAATACACATTGATCTTCCACTATATTTGTTTCCCATATTTTTTAAAAGGTTGATCTTCTACTATATTTGTTTCACATGTTTTTTAAAAACAAAATGTATAGAATCATAAGTTCCCTTGCCCCTCCTTAATCCCAGTCCCTTCTCTTCTCCTCCAGAGGCAATCACTTCTGAGGCTGGAGTGTATCCTTGTCTGCATTTTTATTCTTCTATCACATGCACATATGTGCATAAACAGTATGGGATATCGTTCTGTTTTTAAATTTGCGTTAGTAGAAGACTGCACATATTGTTCTGATTTGCCTTTTTAACCCGATATTATCTAAGTAAGATTTACCCATGTTGACACACATAGGTCATCCATTCTAACAGCTGTCCGGTATTTCACTGCGTGAACATAGTATGATTCGTTTATCCATTTGTCCACTGCTATGGATGGAATGCTTGTGTTCTCCCAAACTTCCTATGCTGAAATGTGATGGTAATTGGAGACGGGGGCTTTGGGAGGTAATCAGGTCATGAAGGTGGCGCCCTCATGATAGGATTAGTGCCCTTACAGGGAAAGACACAGAGGGCTTACTTCCTCTCTCTTTCCACTTTGTGAGGGCACACCGGAAGACAGCCATCTGCAAACCAGAAGAGGGCCTGCATCAGAACTTGACCATGCTAACACCCTGATATGGAACTTCCCAGCTTCCAGAACTAAGAGAAATCAATGCCTGTTATTTAAGCCATCCAGTTTGTGATATTATGTTATAGCAGCCTTAGTGGATGACGGCGCTTGCAGATGAAAAATGCCCCAGACCCTGGCCCCTAGTTTTTCACTGTGCTGTCATGAAGCAGAGAGACGTGAGGAGAGGAGAAACCATTTTCCCTGGAAGGATGGACAAGCCACTTTCTAAGCATGAGATCGGACTCAAAGAAAGGCCCCCGAAATGCTGTTCGGCCAGGATGAGTGGCACAGAGATAGCTCCCTTTCTGCCCACCATGTAAGCGGGTTCTGCGGGCAGGACCCCTGCCTGCTTCCAGGCACCCCTTCCACACACACTGTGGAGTGCTTCCTGCCCCTACTTTGGGATCTCTCTGCCTCCCTTGCCACAGATCCTGCTCTACCCTCTGCTGTCCTACTGCTGCCATGGTGCTTGGCACACAGTATGTGCTCAGTAAATATTAGTGAGTGGACGCTTAAGAGTGTCAAGTAAAAATGAACGAGTGTGTGAATAATGAAAGGGCTGGGTGGATGAATGCAGTTAGTTCTTGGATTTAGGATACATTTGGGCTTAGAAAACCATCTCCCTCAACTTTGAGAAGACATTTTGAGGTGGGCTGAGAGTCCCAGTCCCTGATTCTAGGCCCAGCTTTGCCATCGTAGGACATAGCATGGTGCTTAGAGAGGCTCACAGCTTTTCCAGTCATGATGTCCTGATGGTCTAAGTGGACCACTTCACTCCGACCATGCACCCACCCTCAAGCTCTGGTTACACACTGTCCACACACAGCCTCTCATGTTTCAAGAGCACAGTCTGGGATGAATTCCTTGCTCACCACCTATGGTAAAAGAGATTTATTACTTCCACAAACTCTTTTTATCCCACTCCTTCTCAGAGACTTTGATAGATCTTTATCTTGATAAATGATGAGGCCTGGGCCCCGCAGGCAGAGAGAGAGGTGAGCGGTAAGATGTGAGCCTGGAAAAGAAAAGGAAAAGGAAAACATGCTAGAGGCTGTCAGCCATTGATGTGCAAGAGAAGCTGTCACTCAAGAGCTCCTCCACAGCCAGCTGAGAAGAGCTGAATAGGAGGTTTTTTGACAGTTTCAGCAATGGTCCAACAACTTGCCAGGTGACCGCAGTAGCACTGCCTTCGGTCCTTGAGCCTGTTGGGAGATGGCCTTTGCAGCCAAGCAAACTGTGGCCTCTGTTCACCTTTATGTTTTGGAGTTGACCATCATAAAGGCACCTTCTGCATCTAAGAGGGCAGTCTTGGTGCATTGCAAGGATTTTCCTGAAGTGGCTTCCCCTTCCCTCAGCCCCTGGGCCTTTAGTAGGTGCTCGCTAATCAGGGAAACTCTAGTATCCTGGACCCTCCCCCTTCCTGAAGCCACTCCCAGAGCTTGCTGCCTGAGCTCTCATCTTCTTAGCCTGCAGACTTGACAGGTGCTCCTGTTTAGGCACAATGAGCTGGGCCAGCCACGGTTGCTGCATTAGCCCTGCCCTACCGTGTGCCTACCCAGCAACCTCCTATGCCTCCTTCCAGGCACAGAACAATAGACTTCTCCCTGGGGAAGGCTTCCCTGATCCCGTGGGCAAGGGGGTTAAGGCCCCCTTCTCAGTACCTACCACTGGGTGTCCCTCTGAATTCCTCCTTACTGCTGTGCCCGAGGTCTGTCTGTTCACTTGTCTGTCCTTTCAGCTGACCTCCTAGGGCATCATTCTGATCGACATCAGTTTCCCAGGGCCCTGCCCAGGCTGGGCACAGAGAAGGCTTCCAAGAATGATGAAAGAGTAGGGGAGTGAAGGAACTCTCCCCAGGTCCCACCCCTACTTCTAGGTGGTCTACTCCCTGGATGTAGCCACTGGCCCTTGCTTCTCTTAGCATCATTTTGACACACAGTAAGTCCTCGTTAAGCAGTAACTGCTAATAATGTCTGTGTGCAAGGCCTATGCCAAGCACTTTGTATCTTAATTAATACAAAGATAATAACTTACCCACAGTTTCACTTTCCATGGTTTCAGTTACTTGCAGACAGGTGAGTACACACAATAAAATATTTTGAGAGAGATAGATAGAGATCCCATTTGCATAACTTTTATTAAAGTATATTGTTATAATAGTTCTATTGTATGACTAGTTATTGCTGTTAATCTCACTGTGCTGAATTTATAAATCAAACTTTATCATACGTACGCATTGGAAGAAACAGCATATACAGGGTCTGGTACTATCTGCAGTTTCAGTTATTTATTTTATTTTTTTGAGACAGGGTCTTGCTCAATCACCCAGGCTGGAGTGCAGTGGTGCAATCATAGCTCACTGCAACCTCAAACTCTTGGGCTCAAGCAATCCTTCTGCCTCAGCCTCTCGAGTAGCTGGGACTACAGGCATGTGCCACCAAGACTGGCTAATTTTAAAATTTTTTGTAGAAACAGGGTCTTGCTATGTTGCCCAGGCTGATCTCAAACTCCTGGCCTCAAGTGATCCGGCCCCCTCGGCCTCCCAAAATGTTGGGATTACAGGTGTAAACCACCACACCTAACCATACTATATTCTTAATAGCCTTACAAAGTGAAATTTATTAATCCAGTGTCAGATATTGAGAGTAAGCCTCAGCAAAGGGAAGTGACTTCCAAGTTTCCCACAGCTAACAAGTGCAGTCAGGATCCAAACATGACTGCCTTGCCCCCGAAGCCATGTGCTTTAACTCTGCCTCATCCTGAACGGTGGTAGGCAGCCAGTGTTGCTGTCTCTTCTAGAAGCCTGCCAGACAAGAAGAGGCCTTTGCCCTGCTAGAGTGGCTAAGCCTGCAGATGCCTCTAGAGAAAGGTCCTCAGGATGGCGGCCTGGTGGACCAGTGGGATAACTGGGCACAGCAGAGGGCTCCTGTCTGGGCATGGGAACCGTGGTGGCTTAGTCAAGGTGGGCAAACCTGTCTGCTCCTTAAATCAAATCCAGCTACAGTTACCACCCCTCCTCACTCACATACACATACTCACAGGCTGGTCTTTGAGCCTGCTTCGGGGTGGTCTTTGCAAACAAGCAAGCTGTGGTCTTTGCTCAGCTGGCAAGGAACAGAGGGGTACTTGATGAGAGTTATCATTTTCTGGGACACAAAGCTGCCCCTCTTGAGGCCGGCATGGTGCTTCATTCCAGCAGACTGCAGCTTTGCAGACCTGACCCTTTTGTTTTCCCCATCCTTCCTTTCTTTTTCCTCCTCCTGCCCTCTCTAACCCATCTGGCCTGTTCCTCCCACCTCTGCCCTCCCACTGCCTTTGCTGTGGTCTGGTGGTTACCCACAGCCAGCCAGCCACACATTGGCTGGGAAACGGATAGGGCTAACCAGGGACTCACCTGGCCTTTGTGGTTCATCTGAGCTCCATTTGGACCCCAGCCCTGTACTCAGAATCAGCCCCACAGCCCTGTCCACCCCACACCCTCCCTTTATACTTCTTCCCAACAACTGTGTGTGAGGATAGGCTCATGTAGCCCCTGGGCATTACCTGCCTTAGTTTTGACTTGTAGAGCTTTGGCCACAGAATTCAGAAGTCTTTCTGCGGCAGCCCCTTTCTGGCCTGACCCTGGAGTTTGGGGAGGTTTCTGCATGCACCAGCAGGCATGTGGCCAGAGCATGCCTTAGCTGCTGCTCATCGTGGTGGAAGAAGCCGTGATCACACCCCCTGGCTCAGAGTGGCCCCCACGTCCTCACCATCTCCACCTGCCCAAATCAGACCAATCTGACAAGTGTCTGCCCAGCTTCTCCCTTGAGGATGAAGTCCTTAGCACCTTCCAGCCTTGGCACTTCTATCACAGGGCTGATGTCATTCTATTTTATATGATAATGATCACTCCTCACATCAACAACTCTTTATGGTTAACCAAACCCTCAGATTCATGAGCTCACTTAGCCCTTACTACAACCTGGTTAGTCCTGTTGACAGATGTGGAATGAAGCTCAGGGAGGTGAAGTATTTTGCCCAAGGTCACCCAGCTGGAGATGCAGTGGAACCAGGGTGTGAATCTGCCTGGTCAGACTGCATTACCTTGTGCGCCTCCCAGGTGCTAGACACAGTGCAGGTACCAGGGCTGTGATGGTGGACAGGGCAGGCACTGGCCCTCGATGTCCTGAGGCTTTCATTCCTGGAGAACTAAATGCTGGTTAATCTAAACACTCAAATAACCACCTCCACGCCTTCATTCCTGCTGTTTCCCTCACTTAAAACTCTCCTTCAAATTCCTGAAGGCTCAGCTGAAGGCTGCTTTCTCCTACAAGTCTTTCCCACCTAGTTGTTACTAAACACTTGCCCTCTTCCAAGCTACCACAGCTGCACAAGCTCACCCTGATGGTGTGCAGCCATTACTGTGACCTATGTGAGTTGGGTCTACCTGAACATATCTGCCTCCTCCTTCCCTTTGTCTCTTAATGAGTGTCTCCTGGCATAGGACTGGACACTCAGAAAACATGCCTCACAGACTACCCAGGGGCTTGTGTCTGCTTGAGAAATGGTCCCAGGTGCCAAATCCCTGTTACAAATGACATAGGGACCTGGGTGAGTCCTGGATTCCTGAATGACTTTTCTCCTCTGGGCCCCAGTATCTTATTAGTAAAATGAGGGTGTGCTATGGTTTGAATGTGGTTTGTCTTTGCCAAAACTCATGTTGAAGTTTAATTGCCAGTGTGGCAGTATTGGGAGGTGGGCCTAACCAGAAGTGTTTTGGTCATGGGGGGGTCTCTCAAGAATAGCTTGGTGCCATTCTTACAGTAATGAGTCCTTGCTCTCATGGGTTGTTATAATGCAAGCTTCCTCCTCCCATTTGGTTCCTTTTGCACATGCATGCCCCTGCTCTGTCTGCCATGTTATGATGTAGTATGAAAGCCCTTGCTAGAAGCCAGCACCATGTCCTTCAACTTCCCAGCCTGCAAAATTGTAAGCCAAATAAACCTCTTTTCTTTATAAATGACCTCGTCTCAAATATCCTGTCTAAGCAACATGAAATGGACTAAGACAGGGTCTCATAGACCAATGGAATGTTAGCCTTGGTGATCATCTCTTCCAATTCTCTTGTGCTACAGGGGAGGAGATGAAAACCAGAGATGTTTACTGGTTCCCAGAAGAATGAGGACTACATCTGGTCTGGCTTAGGTGACCTCAATAATCCCTTTTAGGTTTAAATTATTTGATTATCTATAGCAGTGGTTCTCAAACTGGGGACAATTTTGCTATTTCCCATCCCCAGGAGACATTCAGCAATGCCTAGAAGGCATTTTTGGTTGCAGAAATGGTGGTGGTGGTGGTGGTGACACGGGTATGTTATTGGCATCTAATGAGTAGAGGCCGGAAATGTTGTAAAACGTCCTACAATGTACACGACAGCACCCCCCCCCCGGCAACAATGAAGTATCCTTCCTAAAATGTCAATAATGAGAGGACAGAGATAATTAACATCAGAAATAAAGGAGGGTACTTCCTACAGATTCCATGGACATTAAATGGAAAATAATAAGACACAACTTGATAACCTAGATAAAATGGGCTAACTCCTTGAAAGACCCACAATCTGCCAAAACTCACACAAGAAGAAATAGACAATCTGAATAGGCCTATTTCTACTAAAGAAATTGGATCAATAATTAAGAATCTTCCAAAACAAAAAGTACCAGGCCCTGATGGATTCACTAGTGAATTCTGCCAAACATTTAGGAAAGAGATTACACCAAATCTCTAAATCTCTTTCAGAACACAGAAGCAGGGGGATATTTCCTAGCTCATTCTGTGAGGCCTAACCTCAGCCAACCTCAAACCAGACGAAGACATTACAAGAAAAGAAGGTTACAGACCAATATTTTTCATGAATATAGATGTAAAAATCCTCAACAAAAGATTAGCAAATTGAATCCAATAATGTATAAAAAGAATTACATACCACCACCAAGTGGGATTTATCTCAGGTATGCAAAGCTGGTTCAATATTAAAAAATCAATTAATATAATTCATCAAATTGGCACATTAAAGAAGAAAATACATGTAAAAAAAGTATTCGACAAAATCCAACACCCATTCATGATCAAAGCTCTCAGTAAGTAGGAATAGAGGGGAACTTTGTCAAGTTGATAAATAATAACTACAGAAAACCTACAGTTAACATCACACTTAATGCTAAGAAATTTGAAGCTTTCTCACAAAGATCAGGAACAAAGCAAGGATGTCCCGTCTTATAATTCCTTTTCAACACAGTACTGGAAGTCCTAGCTTATGTAATTAAGAAAATGAAATAAAATATATACTTATTGATAAGGAAGAAATACAACTTATTTCACAGATGACATGATTATCTATGTAGAAAATCTGAAAGAATTGTCAAAAAACTCCTGGAACTAATAAACAATTATATATAACAAGTTTGCAGGATACAAGATTAATATACAAAAGTCAGTCACTTTCCTATTTACCAGCAATAATGATGATGAACAAGTAGAATGTGAAATTAAAAACACAATACCATTTACATTAACACCAAAAATATGAAATGCTAGGTATAAATCTAACAAAATATGCACAAGATATATATGAGAAAAACTACAAAACTACAAACTCTTATGAAATATAAGAACTAAATAAATGGAGAGATAGTCCATGTTCATAGATAGGAAGACAATATTTTCAAGATGTCAGGTCTTCCCAACTTAATCTACATATTCAACACAATCCTAATCAAAATCCCACCAAGTTATTTTGTGACTATCAACAAACTGATTCTAAAGTTTATATGGAGAGGCAGAAGACTGGATAGGGAACACAATATTGAAGGAGAAGAACAAAGTTAAAGGAATGACAGTACTCAATTTCAAGACTTATTATAAAGCTATAGTCATCAAGACAGTGTGGTATTGGTGAAAGAAAAGACAAATAGATCAAATGCAACAGAAAAAGGTGCCCAGAAATAGATTCACATAAATGTAGTCAACTAATCTTTGACATAGGCACTACGGCTGCCTTTTCAACAAATAGTGCTTGAACAAATGGTCATTCACACGTAAAATAATGAATCTAGGCACAGACCTTACACTCTTCACAAAAATTAAGACAAAATGAATCACAGCCCTAAATGTAAAACACGAAACTATGAAACTCCTAGAAGGTAACATAGGAGAAAATCTAGATGGCTTTCAGTTTGGTGGTGACTTTTTAGATAGGACACCAAAGCATGATCCATGAAAGAAAGAATTAATAAGCTGGACTTCATTAAAATAAAAAATCTGCTCTGTGAAGGATACTGCCAAGAGAATGAAAAGATAAGCTCAGATTGGGAAAAAATATTTGCAAAAGACTGATAAATATAAATATATATATATTGGATAACTGGATAATTGGATATATCATATATATATATCATATATATCATATATATAACTCTTAAAACTCAACAATAAGAAAACAAACAACCTGATTAAAAGATGGGCCAAAAACCTTAACAGACTACTCACCAAATAATGTGCAGATGACAAGTAAGTATATAAAAAGACGCTCCACATCCTATGTCATCAGGCAAATGCAAATTAAAATGACAATGAGATACCACTCAACTATCAGAAGGGCAAAAATCCAGAACATTGACAATGCCCAATGCTGGACAGGATGTGGTGCAACAGGAACTCTCATACATTGCTGATGGGAATGCAAAATGGTACAGCCACTTTGGAAGATGGTTAGGTCTTACAAAATTAAACACACTCTTACCATGTGATCCAGCAATCATACTCCTTGGTACTTACCCAAAAAGTTGAAAACTTATGTCCATACAAAAACCTGCACACAGACATTTATAACAGCTTTATTCATAATTGGCAGAACTTGGAAGCAACCAAGATGTCCTTCAGTAGATTAATGGATAAATAAACTATGGTACATCTAGCCAATGGACTATTACACAGCACTAAAAGGAAATTGGCCATCAAGCCATGAAAAGACATAATGGAAACTGAAATGCATTATTACTAAGTGAAAGAAGCCAATCTGGAAAGATTAGCTACTATATAATTCCAACTATATGACATTCTGGAAAATGCAACAAAACTATGGAAACAATAAAAAGATCAGTAGTGGCCAGGTGTCGTGGGAAGGGAGGAATTAATAGGTAGAGCATAGATAATTTTTAGGGCAATGAAATAATCTGTATGATACTATAATGGTGGACACATGTCCACCATTTGTCCAAACCTACAGAATGTACACCACCAAGAGGGAACCCTAATGTAGTCAACTAATCTTTGGACTTTGGGTGATGTGTCAATGAGCTTAATCAGTTGTAATGATGGACACATGTCCATCATTGGTGGACACATATCAATGAAGGTTCATCAGTTGTAACAAATGAACCACCCTGGTGGGAGATTTATAATAGGGGATGCTGTGCATGTGTTGGGCAGCGGGTGTATGAGAACTCCGTAACTTCCTCTCAATGTTGCTGTAAACCTAAAACTGCTCTAAAAAAAAAATAAAGTCTTACAAAAAGGTCAATAGTGTTGAGAAACTTTAGTCTACACTAAGGAAAATTACTCAGTTTTCTCAAAAATTCATCCTTGTGATATCTGTGGCCTTTTCCAGAGCAATCTGAAGTAGCCTTAGTTTGCTTCTTAGGAACAGATGGTGCCTCACTGGGTTTTCCTCTTGGGTTAACTTTTCCTTCTTCTGCATCAGGCCTCCTGGGAGCCTCTCCCAAATCCACATGGCTGCCTGATGACATGCTGAGGGGCCTAGGTGGGGACACTGCTCCTGCTGTGGGTGGTAGTGGGGAGGGGGCCCTACTGCCTGAAAACTAGTCATCTGCCTGGAATCCCTGCCTTTCTCCTTTCTCTCTGTGCGTTGGGTGGACGATCAGGGCTGAATTACCCCAACAGCACCCAGGTTTCTCCTTTTTTTGTCAAATAGCCACTCCTAAACCCCGCCTTGGATGAGTAGAGCCCCTGACTGCCCTCTGCCCTAGGCACACCACCACTGGCTGGACACCTGGCCTTGGCTTCTGTAGCTCTCAGATCATGGGGGTTGGGGTGGGGTGGAGTGATCTCCCAGGGAGGCAGATGGGACTCTGCAGAAAACCTGACTGCTGGCGGGAAAGGAGGTTGCAAGTGGGTCCTCCCCAAGAACTGGGCATGAGGCCTAGCAATCTGCTCCCTTCTTTTGAGCAACACTTCTTTGGGAGGTCATTGCCCATTTCCGCCTTCAGCATCACAGTAGGGCCCAAGCCTCCTCTCCACTTGCAGCTGGGACCAGGAAGCCAGGAGCAGGAAACAAGGCCTGGTTTCCTTCTGGTTGTTGGTGTCTTACCCCCGCCATTCCTTCCTCTGCTTGCTACTTCTATTTTACAAGCTGACCCAAAGGCTCCACTTCTCGCAGTACTGATTTATAGGGACTGAACTTCCACCCAAACACTGGGATATGGGGCCTGCTGGTGGACGCTTTACCTGACCAACTAATGCTTCTGACCGAGTTTCACTGAAGGTTGAACAGTTACGTGGAATTCTGTTAGACATCTGATGGTTCACTTTTATGGAAAAGAATGCAGTTTCATAGCATGGGCACTTGTCCCAGGGTTCAGGAAATATGGTTTGTGGAAATACAAAAGAAAAGTTAAGACATTGGATTCTCTGCCCAGCTCCAGAGAGGTTCTCATCCTCTTTCTGAGCCCTGTATTCTCACTTTAAAATAAAGGGTTTAGACCTGCAGGTTTCTAATGATCCTCTGGCCTTGCATCCTAGGCGCTTGTCACATCCTTCCAATGGTGATGATAATTCACACCAGACTACAGCTCTTAGTCAAATATGCAGACAAGTGAGAGTGGCAGACACTTCCAGGAGGCAGAAGGATGTTACTGTGTACTCAGTGGGTTTGGAATCAGTTGAGCCTGGGTTCGCATCTCAACTTTCCACTTATTCTCTGTTGCACAGACAGGCTTCTCCATTCCTCTGTGCTTCAATCTCTTCATCTGTAAAGGGAGAGACTCAGGACTGCTTTAAGGATTAAAGTCTGAACATAAGGCTCTAGTAGAGTGCATGAGTAAGTACTTTGATTCTTGTTAATCATCGTCACAGGCCAAAGAGCGCATTTGCACTGCCACTGTATTCTGCTCTGTGCGCAAGCAGGAAGGCGGGCCCTGTCCATGTGCTTGGCAACCCGCAGTCTGGAAGGAAATCAGTCTCGGTATATAAAACATCAGGAACAAGCAGGAATGAGCAAACCCAGACTCTAAAGTGGATGTCCGAGGGTCTCTGTCCCTTGGAAGTCATAGTCCAAGGCAGGCAGACAGAGGACCAGTATCTCAGTTCAGGGCTGGCTAAGACAGTCAAGAGCAAAAAGCAAATTTCTGTATTAAAAGGGAGCCTTTAATTCCTAGAAGATCAGAGAAGGCTCAAGAGATATAATTTGACTTTAGGCATCTTGACCATTTCTCTCACTCTACCCTTTTTCAGAGGGTCACTGTGAGGCCACAGAGAAGCCCCTCCTGACTGCTTCCCATGCTCTGAGAGGGAAGACACTGGCTCAGTTTCCTTGATGCTTCTGAACCACTGAGTGCCCAGCCAGGACAGCGCTCCCTGTTTGCCAGCCCTACTATCACCAGCACAAACTTCCCAAACCCTTCCTAGTCTAGGAGAGTCCTGAAAAATTCCCAAGGCACGCGCTGGAATGAGGGTGAAGGATAAGCCAGAGGAGGCCCCTTGGCTGTGTTCCTCCTATGCTGTAGAACTTGGCTGTGCCTGTGATGCAATTCAATGGTTGTGCTCCCCCTTGGACCCCTCTCCATCCCACTGGGCCTGTCCAAGCCTGTTATTCCCTGACTTTCTAACAAACACCCAAAATGAAGGCAGGCTGAAAGGCCTTGGAAGCCCCAAGGCCTAGAAATGAGCTACTAATGGATTTCAAAGGCCCAGATTTGATTGCAAAGCTGCAACCAGCTAGACCCCCATTCTCAGGCCCTGTCACAGCCAATCTGCCCCTTACCTGCTGGTAGGAGGAGGCCGCCCTACACTCAGCCATACAAACTTCACAGCCACCCGCCTGTCTCCTGCAAGGAAGTGAAATGTATAATGACAACTGCGTTTACAGTGCTGCCCTGGATTGTGGACCCAGATGCTCTGAAATCACTCTTGGCTGTAATGTTTGCAGTGGCACATCTGCTTACACATGAGAAAACATGGTCTTTAGCCAAGAGGGAAAGCAAAAATGTTGGTCCTTTTCTAGCTTGTACCAACATCTGGGCTTCCATATCTATATCTTTTTCTACAAAGTGGGAAAAAAAATGGTGTGGCATCAGGATATGAAACTAGGAACTGGTGGTGGTAGGAAGGGAGGAAACTGATAAAAATGCAACAAAGTGTGGGCGGCACGTGCTGCTTCCTCGTGGGTGACTTGAGTCAAGTTAGCCAGCTTGTCTGAGTTTCAGAAGGGGCTGCTAGGAGGATTAAATACGATAATGTTTGCAAAGTACTTAGCATTACATGCACTGGCTTCCTTCCATTTTTCTGGAAGGAAGGCGAGAAGGACAGAGGGAGTGAAGAAAGAAAATGGTGATCCCTTCCAAGGACAGGCAGACATGCCCAATGGACATCAGAAGTGTAAAATTGTGTTTTTGCAGCTCCAGAGTAACTTTCTTATGACATTTGGGGTTTTAATGGATTCCAGAAACCTGAAAGTTTCTCTGCAGTCAGAACAGGATGTTTAACTTTCGTCCTTTATGAGAAAAAAAAAATGATGCACTCACTAATCTCTTTATTCACTGGAAATATGTGGGAAACAATGAGAAATGGGCTCAAAAAAGCAAACGTGAAATGTGCTATTTTAAAATACTAGCAACCAACAGAGTGTTGCAAAATGTGGCTGGAATCAATAACAAAACTTTTGGAGACGAATCATTGAAATCGATGCTTTATCAGGGGTAAAATGCTTGGGAAGCTCCAATTTTGGAGGCCTGAAATGGAGTTTGGACTTCCTTTATTACCTCGAGGGCAGGAAGAGGAGATACATTTGTTAGAAAGGGGTAGGAGGTGAACCTGATTGCTGAAAAAACACCATCTCCTTGTTTGTTTCTCTTGAATTCCTACCTAATGTGAAATGAGGAAAAGGGAACTATTTTACAGAAAACCTCAATGTGGAGCAACTCAGAAGTCCCAAAGCACCATTGGCATTTGGGGTCTAGAGGGACAGGATCATTCTTCAATTTAAAATGACATGAATTCCTGAACTAGATGCTTTATGAAGCCAAGGCCTGTGTTGACTTTGGATATCACTATTCCCAGAGCCTAACCTAGCATCTGACATATGACTGGTAAACACTTTTCAGTGAAGAAAGAACGGACAGAAGGAAGACAGCAAAGGAGGAAGGAAGGACAGAAGGAAGAGAGAATGAGGTCATGGTTGGGACTCTGTAGACTCTAAAGCAGGGGTCCCCAATCCTGGGTCATGGACTGGTACACGTCCATGGCCTGCTAGGAACTGGGCCGCACAGCAGGAGGTGAGCGGTGGGCAAGTGAGCGAGCATTACCGCCTGAGCTCCGCCTCCTGTCATATCAGCAGTCTAATGATTATCATAGGAGCAGGAACCCTACTGTGAACTGCACACGTGAGGGATCTAGGTTGCATGCTCATTATGAGAATCTAATGCCTGATGATCTGAGGTGGAAAAATTTCATCACTAAACCATCCCCTCCACCCTCCTCACCCTAGACCATGGAAAAATTATCTTCCACCAAACTGGTCCCTGGTGCCAAAAAGGTTGGGAACCACTGCTCTAAAGCGTGGTCCAGATTGGGGGTCATCACTCTACTCAAGTGCAATCTGCCTAGAAACATACAGGAATTTTGAACTGTGAGACTTCACCTTCCCCAGCTGGGCAAGTGTCCACAGTCGTTTTTGTAAAAACTGAGATATTCATTTGTTGGTAAACTGGAGCTCTTCATCCCAATGGTCCCTTCTTGGGTCCTCACTCTGGACTCCGCCCATGAGCATCACACAGCAGTTAGAGAAAGGTTTGATGCCTCTGGGAAGGTTACCCTAATTGGTCCCCTTCTTCTTTCCTCCCTCCCTCCTTCCCCCAAATGAATTATGCTCATCCTCTATCTGTGCTTCCCCCTTAAGAATTCCATGTCATGGAATTGTCTCTTAAAGTGTTCATTTCTCCCACCTTGAGGGTAGGAACTGTCTTACACATATTCCATTCATACACATACATGTATACATATATACAAAACCATTCATATTAGATTGGTTCTCAATAAAATTTTACTAAATAAAGGGACAGACATTGCTGATTAGCAGGAAAAAGAAAAGGAAAAGTCTCAAGACTTGTTGAACCTAAGACAAATAAAAATATTTTCTGATTTCCAGCAATAGGTCTGCAATGTGCTGGAAAGTAAACTCATCGTAACCACCAAATCAGTCAGCAACAACAGGTGTGATCACCGATTTAAGCAAACAGGCGCCATGGTGGTCCGCAAAAGAAGATGATGCTGTGATGGCATGTGTCCTCTCCAAAGGGCACCCTGTTTTCCATTCTGGATATCCCAGTCTCCTAGGTTCAGAGATTCAGCAAGGGGAGGTAAGGACTGGTTCGCCAAGTCTTGGGGCTGTGGAGTTGACCAGTTCTTGGCCAGGGTTACTTCCTCTTCATCAAGGGAGAGGGCAGAGAGAGGGCAGGAAAAGAAGGCTTGAAGAACTTATTGCTGAGGCTCAACAGCCATCAGATAGTGCTCAAAATCGCATTGCCTTTGAGCACAGGAGAGCTGAATCAGAAACACATGGCACATTCCCTCTCAATCACATGCGGTTTGGGAAATCAAGGCAAATCAAAAGCAAAGAACATTTGGAAGCCACGGAGGCAGCTGGGGCTGCGTCCCAGCAGTTGTGCTACGGAAGGGGTACGAGGGTGGTGGAGGCGGAGATTCTCTGCAGACCTAACCCATCAGACCAACAAGAAAGTGGGAGCCCCTGGGTATCAGTCAGGATCCAATCAGGAAACCACACAGTAATTTGAGCACACCTAGCGCCCCAAGAGCTGGACTGAAGATCCCCATTTCTCACCTTGAATAATGATTGCCTTTGCCTAACTGGCAAGGAAACTTGCAGCTAAAGATTTAAAATTTCACCAATCAATATGTTATCTGGTATTTCTTGTACTCCTGTCCCACCTGTAACTGCAAGGGAGAAGCAGGCCTTCATCTCAGAGTGGAAGCAGAGATGGGGGTTAGGGAGGGGATCCTGGAGATCAGTGGATAGATCACTCCCCATTAGAGATGCAGACCTGAACCCAGCTCTGATGACGATAAACAACACAGCACGATGATGTTCTTGCATTACACAGAGAAAACTGATGGGAATTCTGTGTTGCTGGTAGCTGCAGAACAATTTACACCTATGAAGCACTTCCACAACTAGGTGGGGGCTCACAGCCTCACCTCATCTTCCTCAATTCCCTACACCCCTTCCCCCCAGCCTCAATCAGAATGAATCCCTCTCCCAGGCACCCACCTATGTCTGTCTGTGTCTTTATGGTGGGACTTGTCACCATGCATCAGGATTACTCATGTACACGTCCCCTCCTGTCTTCCAGCACACACGGAAGGAAGGAAACATGCATTGTCCACATCGCCTGCCTCAGGCCTTGTGCTTGGGTTAGTGACACAAAAATGAATCAGTTGTAGTTCCTGCCCTCAAATGGTTCAGGGTCTAGTGTGGGACACAGACATGGGAGGAGGTATATCACAAGCCAGCATGACCTACGTTAATTGGGAACAAAGTGCAGCAGGAAGCCTGACTGGGATGTGATGCACTCTTAAACTTAGTGGGTCAGGGAGGATGGGTCAGTTTGAGCTGACTCTTGAAGGACAATGGGATTTTCTAGGCAGATCAGACCAGGAAAGGCATTTAAGCAGGGAGAAGAGCATATGAAGAACGTGGAGGCACTGAATTTTATAAAGCATCAGGACTGCAGGGAGACATTCCTTTGGGTTAGAGCATACAGCATAAAAATAATCATAATCAGGGTAATAATGATAGCTACACCTACATCTTTTCTTGTTTTCTATATGCCAGACTATTCTAAGTGCTTTACATATGTTAACTCTTCTTAATCTTCACAAACAAGCCTATGAGGTAGATAATATTATTCCCATTTTACAGTTAAGGAAACTGAGGAACAGTCACTTGCCCAAGTAGTAAGGGGCTGAGAGTTATGAGAGTTACAGGGTGGAAGCTAGAGAGGTGGGCAGGAGCAGGAGAATGTGCTTAGGTGAACTGCAAAGGACCCAGGAAACGCCAGCATACCTGCCATCAGTGTGGCCCCTCCCAGCTCCTCCCCTGCCCTCAATCCCTGCAGTAACCAGAACCAGACCTGGATTAGGGTTTGAAATCTGATAGGAGGCAAGTTGGCTCAGAGCCAGCAAGGAAATTCATTCACTTCCAAAAACAAACCATCCCCCACTCCCACCCCACCATACATACATACTGGATGCCTACTGAACAGTATGACTTGGAGCCCTGAATGAATCGCCCTGAATGGCCGCCCAGGGAGTGGAACCATTTTCATCCTCTGTGGTCTGGCTCCTGCAAGGCTCATACCTGCCGCTCACACACTCAGAGCCACAGATAGTCGGGACAGGTGGGAAGATGTGCTGGAGGGAGCTGACCCTGCCCACTTCACAGGTAGGGAAAGCAAAGCCCTGAGAAGGCAGTGTCTCCCAGTGGCTGGTTAGAGGCAGAGCCTGCTTAAGGATCCTGGTGCTCTGACCTCCATTCCAGTGCTCTGTCTTTACATCGCTCATCCATTTCCTCCTGCCCCCCCCGGAAGTCATTAGCTCTCTACACCAGCAACACGGGGATCTTGGTACAAACAATGGCCAAATGGCCTCCGCAGTGATCAGAGACTTCTCCAAGGAGGGAGAAGGACCAAGGGGGCCAACAGGTGCCTGTTCGTCAGTGCACTGGTGCACTCCCAAGGGATATCTGGGATATGAGTCATCTCGCATCTGCCCTGGGGAACAAAAGTCTATTAATGAGCCATTGAACTCTGGGCTCCTGCAAGGCAGGGCAGTTCCATGTTCAGGATGGACCAGGTGTGTGATGTGTCAGTCTGATGCACCTTGGGAGGACAGCAGCATGCAGGGTCATGGCAGAACTAGTCCCATCCTCTCTGGGGATCCTACGTCTGTGGGCTCAGGCCTATTTTGCATCTACAGTCTAATTTACTCCAGTCCCTCTGGACCTGTGTCTGGCCTCCAGAAAGGGTAACATTCCACTCCCTTTCTGGGTCATGGCTCAGGCTTGCAAGTCAGGCTGTTGTGGTTTCAGATGACCTTGAGCAGGCTGCTTGTTTTCCTTAGCCTCATAGACCCCACTGGCTGCCACTCTCCCTGCCACCTCCGGGAGACTGAAAAGAATTAATGAATGGAGGAATGGATGGATGGATGAAGAGGTAAATGCCAGGCCCCACAAGGAACAGGGGCAGCAACAGAGCTAGCAGCCTAGGGTCCCAACTCCCAGCCTAGGTATTGCATTTACCTCTCTGGCTTCAACTCTCCATGTGCATGTGGGGAGGTAGCTGAGCAGAAGTGGGTGGGCAGTTGGTATAGATGGTGAGAGAATGAAGATGGAGTGAGGGACAGGTAAGGCCAAGGAAGAGTCAGAGAAGGACTGAGATGTCTACTAAGAAGCTGTCCCATGAGAACAATCCTTATACATTATTTACCTTATCTTGGGGAGAATCTGGCTCCCTGGAGGGATAGCGAGTCCCTTGAGAAGACTAAGACTGGGTTGGCCGGGAAGGTCCAGGGAGTGGGGGGAAGGTTGAGAGTTTGACCTGGGCATGGCTGCTGCCTGTGGGGGCCCTCAGGGCTCCTGTGCCTGACAGACAATGATGTCTCCTATCTTCGTCCTTTGGGGCTGCTATAATGAAATACTATAGACTGAGAAATTTATAAACAACAGGAATTTATTCCTCACTGTTCTGGAGGCTGGGAAGTTTAGATCAAAGTGCCCGCAGATTCAGTGCCTGGTGGGGGCCCGCTTCCTGGAGTCATAGATGGCACCTTCTTGCCATGTCCTCACTGGTGGAAGGGGCTAGCTAGCTCTAGGGGATAGCTTTAATCCTATCATTAATCATTAACAGAATTAATCATTAACAGCATTAATCCTATTGTGAGGGCAGAGCCCTCATGACCTAATTACCTCCCAAAGGCCCCACCCTAATACCATCATCTTGGAGGTCAAGATTTCAACATATGAATTTTGGGGGGATAGAAACATTTGGACCATAGCACCTCCCATGCTTAGAGCCCAGAACCTGAGAGAGGGATGAGGCCAGTGTGTGACCCACCCAAGTACCAGTAAGGGAGCTTTTCCAATGTGTCCACAATGTTGATGTTAGGTAGTCCTTATTTGCCTCTCTTTACCAAATTTATGGGGTGGATCTATCCATTTCTGGCTCACTGTCTAAAGAGCTCCAAACATACACTCTTTACAAGCAAAAGTCGGCAGGGGCAGCAGACAGCATGTGGCTGGGGCGAGGGCGTGTGCTACATAGAGCAAGCTCACAGGGCCAGGACAACGAGGGAAGCAGGGCGTTGGCTGCATCATCTTCCAGATGTGTCTACACCACCAGATTTTCCTGTCTAGACCATGCAACTGATTTTCCACTCCCAGTGGAGAAGGTCTGAACACGTGTCAAGCCATGCACGGTCTTGGTGGCCCCGTGAAGACTGAGGGAGGACCACACCAAGAATCTATTGTGTGCCAGGCCCTGGGGACTAGAACATTGTCCAGCACATTATTTTACTATGTCGGAATCTGCATGAATTAATACAAAGGACTAAACACCAAGAGTGGGTTTGGGAGTCATTCTGACACTATATAAAGTAGGTGTTCGCTTTTTTTCTCTCCTTTTAAGACAAAACACTGGCTTTCTGTGTAAGAACATGGGTTATGAGAGGACACAGATGCTAGGGGAAAAATGTGTGACTGGAGAACTTGCTGTCACTTGCCTCAGAGCTAACCATGGCCAGACTGTGACCTTGTCTTAGAGAAAGAAGACTACCTGTCTAGCAGAGGTCAGGATAGAGTGAGTAACTTGTAAAAATGGAAACTTACAAAGAGAGCCCCGTCTCTAGTGAAAGGGGTAAGTGGGTGAATTCCCAATGGGCAAAGTGGCCTAATGAGTGAGCAACTTGGGAACTCAGAGATAAAATAATTCAATTCTGTTCTCTAACTCCCAGATTATTTTATTTTTAAATGGATTAATTATTATTATTATTTTTTTAAGAGACAAGGTCTCCCTGTTGCTCAGGCTGGAGTGCAGTAGCAGGATTATAGCTCACTGAAGCTTTGAACTCTTGGGCTCAAGGGATCCTCCCACCTCAGCCTCCTGAGTAGCTGGGATGACTGACATACACCACCAGGCCTGGCTAATATATATATATATATATTTTTTTTTTTAAGAGACAGATTGGTCTCCAATTCCTGGTCTCAGGTGATCTCCCTGCCACAGCTTCCCAAGTGCTGGGATTACAGGAGTGAGCCACTGTGCCCAGCCTGCACTCTCATTTTAGACAGGAGAAAACTGAGGCCTTGAAATGAGAAGTGGTTATTCTTGTCTCCTCACTCACTGCTTCTGAACCCAGGAGCTCCTCAACTCAGTCTCTCCTCACACACTTGCTCATAGTGACTTCAAGATCCTGGTGGGGTTTTGGTGATGGATGTAGCGTTTTTACCCAGGGCTCTGCATGGGAGACAAGATCAGTGCTGTAAGGGTCATGGGCTCAGACTGAGAGGTTTGGAATATGTCTCTAGGGCAGGCTGAGCCTTCGGTGTTAAAAGGAGATCAGCCCCTCCCAGATAGGAAACAGTCTGTTCCAAGTTGTTAAAAGCATGTCAGCACTCCATGGAGACTTCTTCCTGAGTACAGTGGAAGACTGAAAATTTCCTACTACAATAGGAGCTGAGGGTGTTCTTTAGTATTCACACACACACACATGTGTGCACGCACGCGGCAGCACTACATATGCTGCCCTTAAAGCTGAAAAGTCCTGGATTTCAATATGCTTTCTCTTAAGCTAAGAAGGACAAAGTGGGCTGGGCGTGGTGGCTGATGCCTGTAATTCCAACACTCTGGGAGGCGGAGGCAGGAGGATCGCTTTATCCCAGGAGTTCCAGACCAGCCTGGGCAACATGGCAAAACTCTGTCCCTACAAAACATATAAAAATCAGCTGGGTGTGGCGGTGCATGTCTGTGGTCCCAGCTACTCAGAAGGCTGAGGTGGGGGCATCACTTAAGCCCAGGGAATGGAGGTTTGCATTGAACCATGATCGTGCCACTGCAAAACAAAGTGAAACCCTGTCTCCAAAAAAAAAAAAAAAAAAAAAAAAGGAAAGGAAGAAAGAAAGAGGAGAAAAGAAAAGGACAAATTGACTCCTTCTGTCTGCAGGGAGGTCATTATACTTCCTCAATATCCCAAGTCCCCTGAGAGTTCTGATCCTGGCCCCCAGGTGAGTTCTCAACCCAGCCACAGATCAGTGCTGGCTCTGGCCACAGCCCTGGCCTCTCTGCACACTCACATCTATTTATATTTGTGTTTCTGACTGAACCTTCCATGGTGCTTTGTGCTGCATCAGCACGTGATGTATATTTACAATATGAGCAAATGAAAGAACAGTGTCGCAAACAAAGCCAAGACAGACAGATATACTTTTCCACAACCAAAGGAAATGGTGCTCCCTCCAGCCCACTGGAGGTCCCAGCCTCCTAGAAGGTCCACTCCACTACTCTAAGTAACAGGAATGAAAAGAAGTGTCTGGAGTCAGACAAGCCTGACTTGTCACTGAGCTGTGTAAGCTTGAACAAGCGTGTCACCCTCTCTAAGCCTCAGTTCAGTCAACTCAAATGGGGAGCATAACCCTGAGATCACAGGGCTGCTGAGAAAAATCAAATCAAATAACTCATGGGAAAGAGCCACATAAACCCGAACATAGAACAGTATGATGTCGTCATTGCCCTGACTTGAGAGAACAAAGCACAGATCCAGTGAGGGGACTTCCCATGGCAACCTGGGAACCATAACTGTCTCTGACTCCTGGCCCAGGGCACAGACTGTAGGTTAGCCAGCCAACCCCATCTCTGCAGCATTAATCATTAAGTCAAAGGGTCAAGAGGCCTCTAGCTGGGAGACAGACTAAGTACCTAAAAGTGGGGCTTATGTGTGGTGGTGGGGAGGGGCTAGGAAATTCCCGGACCTTCAGGATTCAGAGCTCTCTGGAGAAGTACAGGTTCATGGAGAAGGAAGCCATAGCCCTGTTCCTCAGAAGCCTACCTGCAACATGCCAGAAACTTCCCCTGGCCCAGCCAGGGACCCACAGCCTCCAGCAGTGCTGGGAGGGGTTCCGGGAGGGAGGGAGTGCCGCCCCACTCAGAGAGCACTGACAGCAGCAGGCAGCACTCGTTCATGTCTCTGCTTACTCTTTATATATGCACATACTAAGCACCAACTGTTTGCCAGGCACTGGGCTACACGCTAGGTCATTCATGCATTTGTTCATCCACTCTTCATTCCTTCAATAACAACTGTCTGTCGAGCTCTTCCTGTGTGCCAGGCACTGTGCTTAGGCACCACAGATCTGTAACAGTAGCTAGTAAGTCATGCATGGCCCCTTTCACATTAAGCTTACAGTCAGGTAAGGAAGAGAGACAAAGAAATAAACGTTGCAAATTGTGATAAGTATCATGAAGGGATCGAATTGGGGTTAGGGAATAATGATGGGGACAGGAAAGAGGCACTCAGAAAGGGACATCTGAAAAGGACTCTTTGAGTTTGTGAAATACAAGCAGGGGCCCAAAGGACTAGAAGTCAGCTCTGTGTATATTTTGGCAATGGGGCTGGGGAGTGGGCAGGTGAATGTTTCAAGCAGAGCAAACAGCCTATTAAGGCTGTTGGGAAGACAGCTTGGTGTGTTAAAGGAGCTCACAGGAGGCCAGCTCCAGGGCAGCTGGAACAGAGGGAAGGGAGAGAGTGGCCAAGCAGGGGATGGTGATATACTCTAAGTGCATATCCAGCTTCAAATGGCAAAGGCTTGGGTCCTTTGAAAAAGACAAATACATCTGTGTCCTCCCTTACTTCCCTCCCTCCCTCTTCTGTCCCTTGAATAAATGATGGTACCCCATATTGGCAGGTGTTGTGAATACAGAGATTAGTGGAAACCATCTGAAAGCATCTTGCCATCTCTATTAAAAACCTTAAAAATGTTCAAACTTTCTGAACAGCAGTTCCACATCTCAGAACTCAAAGAAAATCACATTTTGGAGGCATGCAAAAATTACCTGAAGGGATGTGTGTAGTAGCAGCATTTATACAATTATAAATAATCTAAAAGTCAATCACAGAGAAGTGATTTTAAAAAGATGCAGTCTTCCACAATTAAAATATTATGCAGCTACTGGTGGATTGCCTGAGGTCAGGAGTTCAAGACCAGGCTAACATGTTGAAACACTGTCTCTAATACAAATAAAAAATAAGCCGGGTGTGGTGGTGTACACCTATAGTCCCAGCTACTCGGGAGACTGAGGCAGGAGGATCACTTGAACCCAAGAGACAGAGGAGTTGCAGTGAGCCCGAGATCACGCCACTGCGCTCCAGCCTGGGTGACAGAGCAAGCCTCCATCTCAAAAAAAAAAAAAAAGAACGTGTTTGTGGTCGGGCATGGTGGCTGACGCCTGTAATCCCAGCACTTTGGGAGGCCGAGGGAGGTGGATCACCTGAGGTCAGGAGTTTGAGACCAGTCTGGCCAACATGGCGAAATCCCATCTCTATTAAAAGTACAAAAAATTAGCCAGGTGTGGTGGCGAGCAACTGTAATCTCAGCTACTTGGGCGGCTGAGGCAGGAGAATTGCTTGAACCCGAGAGGCAGAGGTTGCAGTGAGCCGAGATCGCACCACTGCACTCCAGTCTAGACGACAGAGAGAGACTCTCCCCTGCCCCCCACAAAAAAATAACATGTTTGTAAAAATGTTTTCAGTGAGTAGGTTATAATAAGACAATGTAATGTGCCTAGACAGAAGGGATTACACTGTGGGGATTCACACAATGCAGCATCACACAGCCACGAACTGGAGGGGCCACCAACACAGGCAACATCAGGGAAGATTTTTAGTGACACAATAGTGAGTGAAAAAGCAAGTCTCAGACATCTATGCATAACATCATTCTCTCCTTAATGATGTCAAAAAAGCAGGCACAATCAAGCAATAGCATTTATATGACACTGCTACATTTTTAAACATTAAAGGAATGAGAAATACAAAATCTAGAATTGAGTTATCTCTTGAGAGGCAGGGGCCAGGAGAGCAGGTGAGCACACAACAGGTAAATGTGAGTTACCGAGAAGATTTTAGTTCTTGGGTTAAGTGGTAAGTTCTGCGTTTTTATTATGGGGTATTCACAAATAAATAAGCAAACAAGGAAAAAGAAAGAATGTTATGGGCCAGGCACAATGGCTCCTGCCTGTAATGCCATCACTTTGGGAGGCTGAGGTAGGAGAATTGCTTGAGTTCAAGAGTTTGAGAACAGCTTGGGCAACATAGTGAGACCGCATCTCTACAAAAGATTTTTTTTTTTTTTAAATTAGCTAGGTGTGGTGGCATGCACCTATAGTTCCAGCTACTGGAGACGCTGAGGTGGGAGAATCACCTGAGCCCAGGAGGTTGAGGCTGCAGTGAGCTGTGCTTATGCCACCACACTCTAGCCTGGGTGATAAAGTAAGACCTTGTCTCAAAAAAAAAAAAAAAAAAAAGTTTATGCATAGACCAGTGATGATAGCACGACATGTAGGAAGCATTATGATAAAAAATATTCACCAGTATATGGCCTAGTTTCAATTTTATTTAAAAAACACACATACATATAAATATATAATCATGTGCCACATACTGATGTTTTTGGTCCACATATGCAACAGTGATTCCGTAAGATTATATTTTTACTATGTAAAATTTTTATTTTATTTTACTTTTTTATGTTTAGATATGTTGAGATACACAAATATTTACCACTGTGTTACAATTGCCTACAATATTCAGTACAGCAACATGCTGTACAGGTTTGTAGGCTAGGAGCAACAGGCTATATCAGACAGCCTAGGTGTGTAGAAGGCTACGCTACACCTTCTAGGTTTGTGCAAGTACACTCTATAATGTTTGTACAACTATGAAATCATCTAACAACACATTTCTCAGAGCATATGCCTGTCATTAAGTGATGCATGACTCTATACCTGTGGAAAATAGGTAAGAAAGCAATACACTGACATGGTAACAATTATTTCAGAATGATTTTTATATTATTTGTACTTTTCTATTTCTATAATAAATTTATATTTAACAACTAGAACAAAAAGTTGTTTAAAAGAGACAGCTCATTTAAATGTCATCTATAACTTGTTCTTAGGGAGGCCAAGAAGGGCCAGAAGTGAGAGTGGGGAGACCCCAGAGTCCAGAGGGTTGATGCAATGTAGGGCTGTTACTGATGTGGCTGAGATGTAGACAGGGAGCTGTGGGGAGGCCACTCCTGCCAGACTGACCCCTCTCATGCTTTCTCCCTCCCATTTTAGTCATCTGTGTTGATTCTTTGTCTGGAGTAACAATGTTTCACTCCTTTTCCACCCTTAGCTTCTAGGAGAGAGGAGGCTCCTTAAAGATGTAAATACAGGCCAGGAGCAGTGGCTCACACCTGTAATCCCGGCATTTTGGAAGGCTCAGGTGGGCGGATCACTGGAGGTGAGGAGTTTGACACCAACCTGACCAAGGTGGTGAAACCCATCTCTACTAAAAATAAAAAAATTATTGTATATTTGGGGGTGGTGGTGGGCACCTGTAATTCCAGATACTCCGGAGGCTGAGGCAGGAGAATTGCTTGAGCCCAGGAGGTGGAGGTTGCAGTGAGCTGAGATTGTGCCATTGCACTCCAGCCTGGGTGACAAAGTGAGACTCGGCCTCCCAAAAAAAAAAAAAAAAAAGAAAAAGATGTAAAAACAGAAATGAATTGATCATCAACCAATCGATCATTCAGTGAATTCCTTTTGGGTGAAGGTTTTTATTTTTATTTTTTGAATAAGGAAACAATAATTACACAGAGACTGTGAGACAATTAATTTTGTTTTAAGTCGTTAAGTGTGTGGTCATATTGTGACACAGCATGGAACACGGATACCAGGTCAAAACGGGCTATGAGAGAACAGAGTGGGGAGTGGCTAGGTTTTAGACATCAAGGAGAACTGTCTGGGGAGGTGTCATGGGGAAGCAATGTGGAGGCACGGCGTGTGCACAGGTTCTCCTCTGCCCCTCTGTGTTCTAGGTCTTACCTGGGGAGGTGCTCCATGGGAGGCCTGCCTCCTCTGGCACTGTCTGAGTCCTGGGACTGGGTCTACCCAATTCTGGGATCCAGTTAGCAGGCTTCTCCGCCTCTCACAATAAGCTAAGAGGGCCAACCTGAACTTTCTTAGTAATAAAGGTTATGCTTGGGGCCCACTTGCTATCATTTGCTTTTTTTCTTCAATTGCTGAGAACTAGAGGGTACTGTTCAATGGGGGGTCCCCGCGCAGCAGTGAGAACAGCAATCCAGCGGGGAGGAGTGAGGTTTGGAGAGAGACGAGAGCACCGCATGGAGGTCCATAAATTCAGGCTCGAGCTTAGATCTTGGCCTGTAGGCCATGGAGAGCCACAAATAAGTCTGTGTGTTTCAGTGGCTACAGACTACACTGCAGGGCATGGGCCTCCACAGCCAAGAATCTGGTTTTCGGTTTTCCTTAACCCTGCATGGTCTGGTCACATGCCCATGATCAACTTGGGTTGCAGTGGTGGTGGTGGTGGGCCCGGGAGTGTGTGTGCAAGCACAGGCCTGCACGAGGCAGGTCCGTGCAGGCTTGCTGTGAGCTCATGTGAATGGATCTGTTGTCCCTCTGTGTCCCCCTGTGTCACGTGGTGCAGATGTGTGTTTGTGTGTCAGAATATATTTGAGTGTCCCATGTTTATGTGTAAGCCCATAACTTGGATGGTGTTAAGACAGAATAATACCAGTTAATGTTTGTGGAGTGCTTAGTATACACCAGGAACTCTGCTAAGAACTTGATGTCCATTTTCCCATTTGTATCCTCATAACGACACCGTGAGATTGGTACTATTGTTACTGCACTTTACAGTTGAGGAAACTGAGGCACAAAGAGGCTAAGAAACAAACCCAAAGGCACAGTTCTAGCAAAAGGCAGATTCAGGGACAGACTGAAGCTTTCTGGTTCTGAAGCCATGTCTACACGTATCCTCGTAAGTCTGTGGGTATGTGACCACGTGCTTGGGTGACTGTGTTCTCATGGGTTGTGAAAGCACATGTGGCGGGCTTATCTGAACCTATGTGGCCAGGCTATCTGTTTCACTATGTGCTCATAGGCACCACATGTCTGCATGGTTTGTGGCATCTGTCTTTGTGTCTGTATGTCCTGATATAACTGTGCATCCTGGTGGCTTATGCTTACCTGCATGAATCAATGTGTCTTTGTGTTTCTGTGTGTTTCTGGCTGCCTGTATGTGGCAGTTCATCTGCACACCCCCATGAGGAGTTGGGCAGGGCTCAGAGCCACATCTGGCTCTGACGCACTGCCTGTGGGGAGAGGGTGACTGCAACAGTAATCCCTGCCCTGTGAGCGTGTGTGCCTTCTGCCCTCAGAAGCCTGGAGAAATCCAACAGACGCCCTGCTCTGCAGCAAGCAGGCTGCACTGCTGGGGGCCTGGCTGGGTTTATTTTCAGCAACCGAGGAGGCCCTGTGGCATTTAATTAATTCCACTCCTTATGTAAACACCAGCAAACACAGGGCTCCAATGGCAGAAGCACATCCTGCCTCATGCTCCCCATGCTGCCGTTGCATGAGACTTCACTGTGGGGACTGCACGTGTGTGCCTGACCACCCGCCACAGTGATCTTGTCCATTCTGCCACTGCATCTCCCCCAGGATCTGCCCCCTGAGTCTGATTCCTCATCCCTCTCCTCCACCCTGTGACATCTCCCCTGGCTCAGGCCTTGACAGCTCTAGCCCAGACCTTTGCAAAAGTCTTAGGATGGGTGGTGAGAGGTCTCTGTTCTCAGCTCCATCTGGTGGTCCCAGGGTGAAGGAGAAACATAAAATGCAGGTCTATCAGATGTTTGGTTCAGATAGTCTGCTGACTTTGTCATGCACATAGGGGTGTTTGTGTACGCAATAGTCACCTTGTATCTAACACAGACAGCACCTATGTGAGCAGAGGCAGAATGCTCACCATAGCCACCAAGGCCCTGGGTTTCAGTCCTGGCCTTACCAGGAGAGCTCTGTGAATGCTAACGTGCCATGCAGCTCTGGAGGAGAGCAAGGGTCACAATGACCTCCAAATCAGGTCATCAGGAAATAGCCATAGGTTGGTAGCTTGTGGTGAAATTTTTATTTGAGGAATGAGGAAGGTAACAGTGAAGAAGGAGGCACCTGGAGGGGCAAAGCAGACGATGCATCCCAGGAAGGAGGCAGGTGAAAGGACTGGGAGAGGAGTCTTGGAGAAGCTGCTCATTCCCACAACACCTGGCAGGTCTCGCAGTACCATGTGGTAACAGCATGACCCTGGGCAAGTCACTTAATAACACAGAAATCTTTCTCCAATGTGAGCTTTCCTTGAAGAACTTACAAATAATAATTATCATTCTAGTAGTTCTCACTTTTCAAGACGCAGTGTCAAGTGCCTGATTTGTCTTATCTCACCCACTCTTTACAACGTCCCTATCAGCTCTCTGCCTCCATATCCTCAGCTTGTAGGCCAGGAAACGGAGGTTCAGAGATACTAAGTACCTTGTCCAAGGCCACACTTGGGTTAAGCAGCAGAGTTGGGACTTAATTCTAAGTCAGGCTTCTCCCAGAGCCCTTGGTCTTGACATTGTCCTTAAATTGAGTTCTCTAGCTCAAAATGCTGGTATTTGAGTTCTGTAGCTCAAAATGCTGGTATTTGAGTTCTGTAGCTCAAAATGCTGGTATTATAGGCTTGATGTTCAAGTTCATCTCAGTCATCATGAGAATTTTAGTTCCACTGAAACTCATACCTATTGGCAACAAGGCAGTGACATAACTAGGGGGTAGGGAGTAGAAGAGGAAGGCTGAGACAAGACAGCTGGAGGAGACTCAAGGATGGAAAGTAAGTGTGGCCCTGGATATGGATGTGTCTTGGGGCAGCTTCTCTGAGATCTAAGAAGGACCAAGAGCCTGAAGCCCTCAGCTGCATCACACAATCAGGACATCTGGATGGTTGGCCAGACTTGGAATAAATAAATGCCCCAGTGCATATGTAGTGTCTTCACCAAAACACATTTACAGTCTTCTTGTTCCAACTACAGGGAGGCAGATGCTCAGAGGCATGGCAAACGCAAACCCACTGTTCAGTCTCCAGGATGTCTCACTTAGATGTGTAAGTGCCACTGGCTTTCTCTTTATTCAGCAAGTTGCTTGTATTGCTCATTTTAGTAAAAGTAAAAAATGTGCTCAAAGCATCTAGTAGTTCTCACTTTCATGCCTACTCAACTTTCCCAGAAGCTCTGAGGTTCCTGAGCCATGATCTCTCTCTCCATGGGGATTTTAGGAAGCTGAGCCTGATGTCTTCGAAAGGATGACTGTGCCTGACCCCCAGGGGAAGTGGGAGGATAAAATGTGGCCAGGTACATGGAAATAAATTCTAAAAGCACTGGATCAGCATTTGTGACAGTTATATAATGGGAAAGCCACAGAGCTTCTAGTCTCACAGTGCTAGTCATTAGGTGCCCAGTCCATAAATAGTCTGGTTCTGCAATCTTCCCAAAGGCCTGTAGGGTGGCTCTTTCCTATGCTCTTTGAAAACAGCAGTGGCCATGTGATTTGCTTTGGTCAATGACATGTGAATGGAAATGGTGCCTGCCACTTCTGGGTGGAAGCTTTAAGAACCAGTGTGGAATTTTCCTGTCCTTTTTCTCTCTCCAAGTTCTGGACAGTGGCTGGTCTGAGGTCCCCAGCAGATCTGTGGTGTCCACACAGCACGGCAGAAAATAACTCTTTCTTGTCTGAAGACACTAAGAGTTTCAGGGTTGCTTGTTCCAGCTGCGCATCCTGGCTATCCTGATGGTAACTGCTTACAACCTACACACCGGCTGGGAAGCCCCAGAAGCAAAGTGTGAAGAGCATGTGTTTCATCCTAACTCTTCTAATGGAGTCCAGCCTCAGCCCCAACAGTCCATTCTCCACACAGTAGCCAGGGTCATCTTTTTATTTATTTATTTTATTTTTATTTATTTTTTTATTTTTTAAGACGGAGTCTCACTCTGTTGCCCAGACTGGAGTGCAGTGTTGCAATCTCAGCTCACTGCAACCTCCACCTCTCAGGTTCAAGCGATTCTCCAGCCTCAGCCTCCCAAGTAGCTGGGACTACAGGTACGCGCCACTATGCCTGGCTAATTTTTGTATTTTTAGTAGAGACGGGGTTTCGCCATGTTGGCCAGGCTGGTCTCGAACTCCTGACCTCAGGTGATCCACCCACCTCAGCCTCTCAAAGTGCTGGGATTACAAGCGTGAGCCAACCCACCTAGCCAGGATCATCTTTTTAAACTACAAACGTTATCATGGCACTCTGCCTCCCACTTTAAGTGCCCAGACATTCAAAACCTGAACACAGCACCCCTCCCCTTCCCCTGCCACCCAGCTGCTCAAAACCACAAAAGATAAGGCTCAAGGATATCATGGACCTGGTCCAATTCACCTCTCCAGCCTCAGCTCTTGCCACCTCTTGCTTCATACTCTAAGCCCTATTAACCAAAATTACTTCATTACAAGGTGCCATGCTCTCTCTCACTTCCAGAACTTTTGCACATGCCATTGCCTGTACCTAAAACACTCTTCTCTGTCCTACTCACTTAACCAACTCCTACACATCCTTTGGGCCTAAGCTTAGCGTTCACCTCCTCCAGGAAGCCTTCGCTGACTCCCAGGCCAGGCTAGGTGTGTTCTCAGTGCCTCCACTCTTACCATCTGTATCACTGTGGACCGTCTCATTTACTTGCAGCACCCCCTTTCAGGCTGTGGGCTCCTTGAGAGAAAGGGCTCTGTCTGCTTTTTTCCCCATGGTATCTCCAGTGCCCATCACTGCATCTGCCATCCGGTAACTGTGGAGCATCTTCTGAATGAATGGGTGATGAATCCCTCCACATACAGGTCCTCTGTTGGTGGCAGGGGACAGTGATTTAACGAAGCAGGGGTAGTTTCTTTATGTGCTCTCCCCTCAAATCTCTGGGTTGAAGCAGGAGGCAGGGAGTTCATGGTGATAAATGAGGGCCTTTCAAGTAGCTCGGTGGCTGGGACACTTGGAGGGCAGCAGCCTGGGGCCTCCTAGGGAGCTAATGGTTTTCAGGAGCAGTTTGGGAAGGTGTCCTGCAAACAGCCAAAAGAAAACATAACCTCTCTAGGCTCCTTCTGTCCTGAGTGCTCAGCTGAGATAGAGCTCAAAAGAGCTTAATGAATTATTATATCCACATTGCTTGCTGATAAATGACAGTCTCATGCTCTGCTACCAAACGCTGGTTGTAATATTTAATCAAAGTCTAGTTTAATGCATCGGTTGGTTTTGAAGATAATATTTATGGCTCTGGAATGCCTTCAACCTTTAAGCATATGGCTGAAGAGAATCTTTATTTTGTAGCTACTGGATAAGAATATACGAAGTGAGAGAGAGAAACTGCGAAGTTCACTTTTGCCTGCTCAATGCCAGGTCCTCTACCAGATGTCAGAGATGCTGAGATGGACACTAATTCCTTCATGCCAAGGATTCATCCTCAGGTACAAACCTTTTCCCTAAGATCCTTCCATCCTCACCCAAACCTGGTTCATCGTCTAACCCACCTCCTCCAGGGAGCCCTCCATGACCAACCCAGTCCCCAGGGATCTCCACTCCTCCAAGCTCTACTTGGTCTCCGCCACTATGCAGAGCATATGCACTGTTCAGCATGATGGATGAACTTTACCCACTGAAGTGTTGGCCATTCCACTCGGCTCGGGCTCCCGTTGGGCAGGCGGGGTTTGCTTCTTGTTCCTCTCTACCTCTCCTCACTGCTGGACACCTAGCTGGTGTTAGGGAAATTTCTATCAAATGGTTGATAGAACTGAATTTATAGTCTCTGGGCTTTGCACACATGAGAAGTTCAAAAGTTATCTGAGATTCTATTATAAACCACTCCTTGAATTTTGTCTTTTTCCCTGTTCTCTCCACCTCAGTGAATATGCCAAGCCAGACACCTGGAAGTCATCCATGAGTCCCCCCTCCTCCTCTTTTAATCGTTCATTCATTCATTCATTCTTCTATTCCTTCAGAAATAACAACAAAAAATATTATCTGTTTACTCACTGCCAGGCCCTGTGTTAGGGGCTGGGGACAAACAGTGGTGAATTGGCCAGAAATGGTCTAGGGGGAATTTTAACTTCTAAACAGTTTTTCAAACAGTTTTTCTCTTGTAAATCCAAAGGGCCTGCCTTGGTCCAGGGCCACTTCATCTCTGACAGGTTTCTAATGTGTCCCTGGCCCCTGCTCCAGCCTTCTTCACCTCCACACCATCATCATCACACTTGGTAAACAGTTTTGAGAACATAGAAGTGGGAGTGGGGTGGCGCAGAGAAAGCACTGGTCAGGAAGGCTGGGTTCTAGCTCCCTGTGAGAAGCTGGATAAACCCTTCCCTCTCTAAGTCTCAGTTTGTTCAAAGGTAAAGTGGGCTAATAATCTACAGCTAGAGTGTGGCTCTACCTTGAGGTAAATCTAGTGATAATAATTCCACTTCTGAGCAGGCCAAACACATTACATGTATTAACACAATCCTCTCAACAATCAGGGACAGGCAGAAGTTCCTATTACTGCTATTCTCATTCTGCAACATAGCAACTGAGGCTCAGAGAGGTTAAGTAGCTTGCCCAAGGTCACACAGCTATAAGTGGAGAACTGGAATTCCATATACAGGACGGACTGACCCCAGAGGACCCTGATCTTAACTTTGACATTCTACTAGCTCTCTCAGTCTGTGGAGGATGCCCTTATGCCTAGTGGTTTTATCTGTGGCTTTGAGTGGGGTGGGGCTTGGGAGTCATGACTCAATTTCCCGTAAGTAGGGACCAAGAGACATCCTATGTTTTGAGATAAGCACACTTAAATCTCCCACCTGTCAAAACGTTTTCAGGTTCTTTGCCATAAGTGAAGGGTATGAAAGTCCTGGGGTGGGGGCCGGCAGGGGGAGGTGGGTGATTACATGACAAAGCCAATGAACAGTCTTAACCTGAGCAAAGCATGTGGATTGGGCCAAGGGCACCAAGTGCAAACAGTGTTGCTGCAGGCAGGGGCACCCGGGGAAACCAACCTGCTTCCTATTAGCATTGAAAAGCAGCGAAGAAAGGGTGTAAATCAGGAGAGGACGAGGCCAGGTTCCTGTCTCCCAGAACCGCCTTTAGGCTTCTTCCCCAGGTCCCTCCAAACCAGTCCTGGGTGCTGCCCGCCACCCCTCACAGCTTCCTCTCTCATTAGGATCTCTCTGACAACCCTGAGGATTTACAATGTGAAATGTTTCTATTTCCCTGACAAGATGTCTCTGCTTCAAAGCGCCTGCGCCTGCCCTCTGGAGCCCGGGATGAAGGTGACTTCGCAAGGGAGACAAATGAATCAAAGGGCTGACACCCATCCCTTTCTTTCCCCCATAATACATCTGTTTATTATTGAACGGGGGCTTGCATGGTTCGTGATGAATTGTCTTCTCCTCCATAACCATGTTCCCAGACGGCTGGGGAGGCTAAAGTGTCTTCCAGGAGCATCTGCTTTTGATCTCTGGTCCTTTTAAATCTTGGGTTAAAATCTTTAGCCTGACGGGCCTGAAAGGCAGCCTCCAGCAGCAAAGCAGGGGCAAAGGAGTGTTAAAACCCTGGAGAGGATCATCTGGGTTCTCCCCAGAGACAGCCCCATAGAATTCCCTCTGATGGGCTGAAAACAGAGCAGGGGGCTTTCTGTTTGGAGGGAGGCCCCTGCTTGGGTCTGAAGGCAGGGTTCTTATCTGCAGGTGCAGTGCCCTTGGGACCCTGGGAGAGGAGTGGAGGCTCAGGCTGTTCACCCCATACAAGGCTGGGCGCTGGCTGCAGAGAGGAGGAGCCTGTGGTCCTCTGGTCAAAAAAGTACCAGTCACCTGCCATCGCTACCTCCTGTCCCTTCTTCAGATCTCTTCTGAAATGTCACTTCTGTAGGGAAAATTGCTCTTGATCACCTCCAAACTGGGAGTGACAGTGACTGTCACCTGCTTACCACACCCATATCCTCTTCTTTCCAGGCACACAATTCAACTGCCTTCCCCCAGCCTCCTCCATAGGTAGACAAGGCGATGAGACTGATTCTGGCCATTGGAGCATGAGGCCACTTCCAGGCCTGGCCCCTGAGACCCTCCCAGTGTGATCCTTGTCCCTTCCCACAGACGCTGACTGCTGTCTCTGCCCACGAGAGAGCGTCTATCTACCTGGGGCCCTGAGTTTTCCCTGGCCCACTGGGAATACTCACATTGAAGCTGTGAAGCTACTGAATGATGGGGGCTTGTTGTCACAACAGTTAGCATCACCCACCCTAGGTGAGGTCCCTGTGGCCCACACTCCCCAGCCCCTGTACTTCTGGGTTGTACTTGGTGCCCTTGCTTACACTGCACTCTCTGGAGTAATTTGTATGATGTATGTCTGTCTCAGGAGACAGTGTTCTCCCTGAGGGTAGAGACTGTCTCTCTTCTTCACCACTGGAAATGTGGGCCTAACACAGAGCCCAGTGCACAGAAAGAACCCAATGAACAGCTACCAGATGACTGATGGACCAGGTGACGGTGAATCCTTCTGAGATCCACAACACACCTTAGCCTCATGGAAGCTGCCCAGAATGGGAGGTCAGGAGCGCTGGCTTGGATCCCAGCTCTGCCCCACCATGCAGAAGCCGAGTGTCCTTGGTCATTTCACACCACTTCTCTAAGCCTCAGCTTTCCTATTTGTCAATTGAAACAATTTCTCACCTCTCAGGGTTTGGGGGGAAAATAAAGGACAGAGAGCCTGTGCAATTGCCAAGCACAGTATGTGGCTTGTCATGTCACATTGTTCATGTGTTCATGTCACACTGATGGCAGATACCTGAATCTTATTGCCAGAGGTGGAGATGAGACCTTGGAAGTGATTCAAGCCACTGTTGACTCTGCCAATAGCAAACTGTGAGGGCAGTGAGGCAGATGTCGCCAGAAGACTGTAAAAATAAGACCCAAACAGGTTATCTATTAGGTCAAAGATGCACAGCTGCTGAGAGTTGGTGACCGAAGGATTCGGTGGAAGGATTACTTTCCAGGTATCTAGAATCCTGGACTGGGGCATTTCTACTCAACATCCTGTCCTTGGCCCCTGAGGCATGAGCTCTGGAGCCAGGCAGTACCCTACCACTCCCCAGCTGGGCAACCACAGGCACAACCTTTACCCTCTCTGAGTCTCACTTTCTCCATTTTATAAATGAGGAAGACAATACTTAATGTCTTAAGGCGCAGTGTAGATGACATGTGTCAGAATTTGTAAATGTGCTTAGGACAGTGTCTGATCTAGAGGAAGCCAAAGTAAATTATTAGCTCCCTTTGTTCACTGAGCTTTTTGCTACCTGGATGGAATGAAGTTTGCTGAATATCTCTGGCTGAGTCTCCTTTTTCTCATCTGGTACAGGTTACCCTGCCTGCCTCCCCCACCTGCTGTGACAGTCAAAGCAAGCATGGATGTCACTCTGCTTTGTACACTGCAGAGTATGCTACACAGGTAGGTTGTTAATAATAGCTACAACTATTAGTACTAGTAATAATAATATCAGTAGCTGTGGTTGGAAATGGTAGAAGTAACTACTGCAGACTTGGGGAACAGGATCGGGGTCAGGTGGTAATAGCAGCAGTGGCTGTGATGGATGTAATAGCAGTGAAGGTGGCCAATGCCTAACACTGCCCCAGTTAGCAGCAGTGGCCATGACCAGCATGGTCATGGAGGTGGCAGGTACAGTAACAGTAGCAGCAGTGATAGGCTGGTGGCAGAAGAGGTGACAGAGGTAGTCATTGTGCTCAAGCCTTGCGGGCCTCCTTTCTGTTACCAGGCCTGTGGAGCCTGCCGTTCTGGGAGATGCTGCAACTTCCTGGGCATCAGTGTTCTACAGGGTGACCAGGCAGTGAAAGAGTATTTCTTCAGCTTCCTACTGCTGGGGGGGCCCAGGTGTCCACAGGTGACTGAGCACTGACAGGTGGGCCAAAGGATCCACAGACCTGATGCTGCAGGCCTCTCATCTGCCAAATGCCTTCTCACACGGTCACCCCTAGGAGCCTTTGAGAATCTCCTGAGCAAAGTTAGGTGTTTTTTCCTCCACTGTCACTTTAACATTCATTCAACAAATATTCACTGGAGCCTACTGTAGGCCCTGAAGAAGAATATGATTCCCAACTTCAAAGAGGCAACAGCTTCGAAAGAAATCCTCTGTGCATCTTCATTATAGCAGGTAGGTTGCTGTATTAAGGACGTTTAAGTGGCTGTCCTTGGCACTAGTGCCGGTTCCCATCCTTATCTTGTTTGGTATGGAGTCTGGAGGTGCACAACAGCACTCGCTGGATCCCATTTATCTAAGAGGTATTTTTGCAGTAGTTACCCAAGGAGAGGCATAGGGAACAGTGGCTGAGTTCCAATCCTGGCTCACTATAAACTTGGGCAAGTTGCTTTATCTCTGCCTCAGTTTGTTATAAGGATTAACTGAATTATTATTACAAGTAAACTGTTTAGAATAGTGCTTAGTGTACATAATAATGCTATAGAAGTATTAGCTGTGAAAATGTGCCAAGGATCATACTAGGCACTGTTCACATAGCAATGAGTCAAACAAAGTTCCAGCTGTCATACAGCTTACATTTTAGCAGGGGAACAGATGAGAAACACACAAATATACATGCCATGTAGGAAAAGGTGCTATGAGCAATAAAGCAGGGCACAGAGACAGAGAGTAAGGGGGGCTACTATGCAGGCAAGGGAGGCTTCTCTGGGCAGGTGATATTTGAACATAGGCTTGGATGAAATGGAGTATATATGAGCCACGGGACTACCTTGGGTAAAAAGGGTTCCAGGCAGAGGCAAGAATATGCTTTGTGTGTTCAATAAGAGCCAGGCACGGTGGTTCATGCCTGTAACCCCAGCACTTTGGGAGGCTGAGGCAGGAAGGTTGCTTGATCCCAGGAGTTCGAGACTAGCCTGAGCAACATAGTAAGACTCCATCTTTACAAAAAATATTTTTTAAAAATTAGCTGGGTGTAGTGCTGCACGCTTGTAGTCCCAGTAACTTGGGAGACAGAGGTGGAAGGATTGCTTGAGCTTGGGAGGTCGAGGCTACAGTGCACTGAGATCATGCCACTGCACTCCAGCCTGGCTATGGAGTAAGACCCAATTTAAAAAAAAAAAAAACAAAAAAACAAAACAACAACAACAACAAAACAAAAATGAAAGAAAAAAAAAGCAAGAGCAAAGGACTAGTATGGCTGGAGTGGAGTAATGGTGTCAATGGTCCAAGGTGAGGTCAGTGAGGTAGCTGGGGTCAGATTATGCAGAGGCTCTTAGGCCACATTAGGACTTAGCTTTTGCTAGGAGTAAAACAGAAAGCCAGTGGAGGGTTTTCAGAATTAATGTTTTGAAGGATGGCTCCAGGCTCTGCGAGAAGCACAGCCTCCTGGAGTGGGAGAAGGCAAAAGAAGGGAGACCTGTTACAGGCAGCTTATTACATGCAACTGTGATGGTGGCTGAGGCCATGGTGCTGAACGGGAAGGGTGGGGAGAAGTAGTGGAATCCTGCTGTCTATAGGATATAGACATGACAGAAACTGCTGACAGACTGGATAGAGGTTAAGAAAGAAAGAGAACAGTCAAGGATGACTCTAAGACTTTTGGCCTGAACAACTGGCAGAACAGAACTGTCATATGCTGAGCTGAAGAAGTCTGGTAAGAATCAGGACTGGGAAGCCAAGAGGGGGAGAATCAACTATTGGTTAAAGTTGTTAAGCTAGAGATGTGTATTTGCCACCCAAGTGGAGATTCTATATTACAGCTGGATATACGAGTCCAGAGAGTTTGTACAAAGAGAGAATTTGGGCTGCAGATTTGAAATGAAGGCCTCCTTGGTACAAAGTAAGAATGGATAAGTACAGAAAGAAGAGGGCTGAGGACTGAGCCCTGGGACCCTCCAGAGTTTAGAGGTCAGAGAGGTGAGAAAGAACCAGCAAGGAGACTAACAGAGGCTACTGAGGTAGGATGAGTGAAGGACGTATTTCAAGAAGGGGCATGTGTTGATGGGTTGAGGAAGATAAGGACTGACAATGACCCTGGGATTCTTCTATGTGAATGAATGGTGAGGAGGTGATAACAGCTGAAGAACGTATCACACAATGGAGGAAATGGAAGCCATCACTGGAATTCAGGCTGACCATGTGGCTCTGGGAAGGCCAGCACCATGAAACAGCAGGTACAAATCCAGTCTCCAGTTTTAGAGCCTTGGGAAGTGCAGTCGAACATGCAAAGCTTTTAAAATTTTATGAGGGCATCCAGAGGAATAGGAAGAGGAAAAAAGGTAAGCTGGTGGGGAGTGATTTATACACATTACAGAAGTACATAAACGGTGCTGAGGGCTTCCGGCACTCTGCAGAAGCCATTGTGAGGTCAGTGGTGAGACAGGTCTATGTCCAGACGCAGTGTCATCTGGCCAGATGGCCCCTCAGCTGGTGGGTGTGTTTCATCTCCCCTGGGTTACCAGGAGAAGTGGATAACGTTAGTGACTTATTTATTGTTTTCTGTTTCACATTTCAATTCAGTTGATTATATATACAGTTTTCAAATATCTAAAAAAAAAAAAACTGATTTGCTTCCTAAAAGTGTCCTCCTCATCCCAACTCCTGGTGTTCTATGGGACAGACTGCATTCACAGAGCCTCTGGGTGGCCAGGCAGAGGGAGTGGCCAGCATGTGGAAAGAACATCCTTTGAGATCAGACTTAAGTAGAAACCCTCACTCTGTCACATACCATCTGGGAGATGTTGAACAAATAAGAGCCTCCCTGAATTCTACTCGGGTTTCCTGGGTGTTGCCTTTTTAGGAAAGCCCTACTTATATCTGCCCTTAGCCCAGGCTGGTGTAGGTTCTCTTTACAGCCATGCTCTTAGCGCACCTTGCCTCACATTTCAATGCTTGAGAGCTTGTTGACACTTGGCTATGAGCTTTGTGAGGGGAGCCCTTGTGTTTGATTTGACAATGAGTACACTGCACAGAGAAGTTGCCAAATATGCTGTTGTTGATTAAATGCACAGTCGCTACCTTCCTAGGGTTGTTCCAGGGACTAAAAGAGAAGAGTTATGAAAAAGTTCCCTGCCCACAAATCAACAGAGGGCTCAGGCATGTCTGCAAACTGCCTGGATTCATCAGAGGGGCAGGCTCTTGGACTCTGGGGGGGCCCAACTTCTCTGGCTGCTTCAGGATCCTGGCTTTGGTGATGGGATCACCAAAAAGCGATTTATGAGACAATGCTCTTCCAGGCCTGGCATTATCCCCAAACCCCCAAATAACCTGCTGTGGATCCTCCCTCTGAGAGTTGATTGTGCTCCTCCTTGAACTTACTTATATTGTCAGCCTATATTCATTCATTTATATTCTTTCCTTACTTCAGTAATTCAAATACTATTATTGAGTGCTCGGCACATGGGGAGGCACTGTTCTGTATGCTGGGGATACAGTGATATGCAGTGTGGGTGGGGGTGTTGTGGATGCAGCCTACAATAATATTTAGGACTCCGCAATTGAGAGCCAAGCTGCCTTGGTTCACATCCTGGCTCTGAAATTTAGTAGTGTGACCTTGGGCAAGTTACTGAACTTCTCTGTGCTTCAATTTCCTCATCTCTCTAATGGAGATATAATGGTACTTGGTTACTGGGTTTGGGAGGATTAAATAAATTCATCACATAAAGTGCTTTGAACAGTGCTTGACACATGGCAGGCATTCAGTAAGTTCTTGTTATTCTTATAGCAGTGAACACAGAAAAGTCACTAACCTCACAGGGATTACATTCCAGTGGGGAGACACACAAGCACCTTGACAAGGAGCTACCTAATACTAAGTGCCACAAAGAACAGCAGAGTGAGAAGATGGAATAGAATGGGACCAGGGTGTGCTATGTGAGATATGGCAGTCAGGAAGGCTTCTCTGAGGAGGTGATATTTCAGCAGGGCACTGAATGCATTTTGGACCACATGGGACCAAGTCATTGTGTCAATTAGCACCCCACCAGCAGTATGTGTGAGTGCTGGTAGTGAAGCAGGACACTTCCAGTAGCAGAATGAACAAGCCAGGAGTGAAGAATAGTGACAGGGAAGTGAACATGACGTACCACTCCTTCCACAGAGAATCTGGGGCACCGTGACACATGCTCTGCAACATGTACTGAGGACACAGACATGACTCAGATGGCACTCCTGCCCTCGGGGAGTGGCCAGACATGGCCACAGACAACCAGAATACTGGGTAGGAAGAGCTCCAGAGGAAGAGCTCTGCCAGGGCAAGGGCAGGAGCCTCCTGCCTCCTCCTCCACAACCCCAGTCCTGGCTCAGCTTCCTGCATAACAAGGGATCGAAAAACGCATCTCAAAGGGTTGGGAGATATTCAAAAAGCCCTCAGGACAAAATCAGATCCTGCAGCCCGTCTCACCCCAAGGATATAGATTTGACACTCAACAAAGGAATTCCCCAGGAGAGGGCCACAGGGAGGAAGACCTGAGTTTCACAGCCTGAGCCTACACTGGACACAGAGGATGAGCCGAGGGGATGTGGATAGTCTCTTGCAGCCCACTCGTCCCACCCCACAGCCAGGAAGCCCAGCCCAACACCCGCTTCTCACTGAAGTTACCATAAAGCACAGCCTGTATCTGATCACTCTGTGTGAGCACTGAGCGAGCTGTGGGTTGCTCTGCTGAGCGGAGGGAAGCATGTACACTTCCAAGTTCAACAACCTTGATGCCTGGCAGTGGGTGCCCCGGGACTGCCCAGCCTGGACCCCACTGCCCCCCTCCCACCACAGTTAAAGAAAGCCTCCTTGTTGAGGAGAGGAGCTGGTCAGGCTGCCCTCAGATCTCGCTTCCCCAAGGACCAGGTGTTTTACTCGGCAGCAAACCAGAGCTGTACTGGAACCAACCCTTTTCAGACTTTGTCACCCTGTCCATCACCCTGGCTTGGCTGCAGGGCCCAAGGTGGCAGGAGACAGAGTTCACTCCTCATTTATTTTCAACATCCACTCTAGGGAGGTTGGATTAAAAGTCTCCTGGAATGACACTGCCAGAAAGCCCTTGGGTGATCCTCTGGGCTGAAAGGGACCCAGAGATTTCCTCAGGTCTCACTGCTGAGGAGAGATGGTGCTGGCACAGATCCCATGCCCACCCCACTCCCAGGCCTGCCTCCTCGTACTAGTGTTTGCTTTCCCCCAGGCCTGCTCATATTCTCCATCACTGGGACTTGCCCTACCAGTGAAGGGGGGAAGGCTCCTGTGTGCCTTGGCCCTAGTGGCAGGACTCATTCCAGCAATGGCTGCCGGGGGCATGGTGCCCAGCACTGGGCTTCACAGGCACACATTGTGATCTCCAGCCCCTAAACCACAGGCTGTCCCTGCATCTGTCAAGTGCGATCTCTCCCGGCCCCTGCTGGCCCCTCCAAACAAGCTATCTTTATGAAATGCAATGACTGCCCTCCATATATTAAAATAACACCTCCCCAGGAAGGACCTCACGTCAGGGCTGCCGCACAAAGGGACATTCACAGGATGGCAGAGGGAAGCCAGTGGAGGCTTGGCCCAGGGCCTAGAGGGAAGAGGATGGGGAGTTTGGGGGTCTTGGGTTACAGAGAGAAGGGTGGGTTAAGGGAGGCAGGGATGGGGCTGTGGAGGCTCAAGGCTAACAAAGAAACTCTGGGTTCAACAGAGCCACACAGCCCACTCCACACTGATGAAGCAGACCCTGGGCTTGGCTATTTACAGCCTGGGTCCAAATGTCATGGCCTGTACTGCCCAAACCTCCCTCTGGAACCGAAGCAGAGACCCTGGTGGGAAGTGGGGATGGAAAAGGCCTCAGATATTAGGATCTGCTTCCCAAAGATGTTGTAGCGAGAGTGGGCACAGAAGCCCAGTCTGTGCGTCACTAAAATCAGGCAGGCTTGGGGAACTGGGCTTGCCAGGCTATGTGTGATCTGCCCATGAGCTGAGCTCACCCTCTCTGAGGTACCTCTATCTCCCAGCCTGGGGAATACAGTCTAGATTCAGACTGGCCTGGGTTCTGATTCTGGTACTGCCACTTCTTGGGAAAGAAACTCCAACTCTCGTGGCATCAGTTCCCTCATCTGAAAAGTGGGGATCATGACAACTCATATAAAAGATGTGTTATGAGGATTAAGCAAGATAGTGTCAGTAAAAGTAGTTGCACATAGTAGGCTCTCTCTCTCTCTCTCCCTAACACATATATACTGAGCCCCTAGTATATGTTGAGCACTGTTCTCAGTATGTGGGATATTCAGCATGCAACAGGCCCAAATCCCTGCTCTCCTGGATCTCACAAGGTATTGTATGTGATAGGGTAAGATGGCCAATAAACAAAAAACATAGCAAGTAAATTATATAACATCTTAGATGACAGGAAGTGTTATGGGAAAGGAGAAAGTGGAGCAAGAACAGGGGACAGGTGCACTAGGCTGCAGTTTTAAATGGAGCGGTCATTGAGAAGGTGACATTTGAATAAAGACACATAAGAGATGAGGGAGAGCAAAGACCCTGAGACAAGATCATGCCTGGCATGTCCCAGAAACAGCAAGGAAGCCAACGTCGCTGGAGGGGAGGTAGGAGATGATCAGAGAGGAAGTGAGCTGGGGGCAGCTGATCATTTTGGGCTACTGTACAGCACTTCCTAGGTGGCCATCGAAGGGGTAACCTGCGGAATGGCCCTGATGGATGAGGAGGAGTTCACTGAGCCAAGAAGCAGACAGGCTCAGAGGTGTATCCAGAAAAGAGGCTCTTCCACAGGGGGAGGACCCTGGAGGGCAGCTGGAAAGATGGAAGATTTTTGACGTGAGTTTTGGTAAAAGGTGAATTGCATCTGAGGAAGAAATAACTCTTCTTTTAAAAGGCAAGGTAGGGCCACCATATCTCAGATCCTGCATTCACCACTTTTCTCCCAAACTACATACTTGTCCTTATCACAGCTCAATCAGTTTCCTCCCTACCCCTCATTTGCACCACACATGTGTATATACACACACACACACAATCTGACCTGCCTCTGCCCAGCTAGACAGCAGGTACCCAATGGGCCAGACACTGCAGCCAACCTACTCTACCTCTCTGAGCTTCTGTATTCTTAAGCTGGAACTGACCATATCTTTTTTACAGGGTTGATTATTGGTAAGGATTAAACTAACATGTGCAAAAATCCCTTGCGAAGGATAGCATCCTATACAAACAGAAGTGCTAGCTATTTACCTGATACAAGAAAAAAATAACTGGAAGTTACTTTTATCCTATAAGAATTTTCCTTCAGTATCTACACTGTCCCAATTCACTGATAATCACTCCAACAACACAGGTTGTTGGGTGGCACAGAATACTGGCTCAGAACACTTTTGTTAGACGAATGAATGAGCAGATGAAGGAAGGGAAGAATCCAGGCATAAAAGCAGGCAGGTAAGCTACTGGTGAGGAATGTGGAGGAGGCAACTTGTCAAGCAGGGGCTATGAAGGCGCTGGAACCCTGAGCCCTAACAATGGCAAGAAAAACAGTCACAACCTCCCCCATTCCCAGAGGCCTCCACCCCAATCTTTGAGCCCCGGCTGCTCTGGCTCTCCCTCTGATAAAAATCACTGCCCTCTCACTTAGGTGCCATTAGGATGCTAATGATGTGTGATTAGACCTGCTCTGAGACTCCTATTTGACTGACCTCAGGATGGCAGAGGTTTGCCTGGAGGCCAGGAAAGAAAAACACACAGAAAAGGAGAGACCCAGGGAGCTGAGGCCCAGCTGAGGCTCTGGAGGGAAGCCAGGGAGGCACTGGGTGGGCACAGTCAAGAGCAAGTTAGGGGGGCTCTGCATCTTCAAGGGGACTTTTTTGAAGCCACAAAGAACCTTGATGGTCATACGAGCTCTAACTCCCTTATGCATAATTCTGAAATCCAAAACTCTCTGAAGAATGTCTTTGGTAACTTGATCTGAAAGTATCCAAGGCTATATATAGCCTTGATCTCTCCCACTTTTTGTGAATATTCATGTTTTGCTGCACAAATGTTAATGTATTTGATTAAGAATGCTGCTGCAGGGCACAATGGGGTGTTAAATGATGTATGGATATATACCATATTTTGCCATCTAATATCCAAAAAATTCTGAATTCTGAATTCTGAAACAAATGTGGCTTCAAGGGTTTTGGATGAGAGATTGGAGATCTACTCTACTCAGTTGTGGATTTCTTTAAATTGCTTATTCCTCCATTGACTCATTCACTCATTCATTCATTCATTCATTCATTCATGCATTCAGTCTTCATGGCCTTCACCACCTACATGTATCCTTTTGCTGTTGGAGAAGGCCTTACATCCATATTTTTCCTCAGCAAGTGCCCACTGAGTCTTTCTGGATGTGAGACCCTGGCCTGGGCCTATAAGGGCTCATCTTACATATCTTTCTGTCTCTGCATTTGTCCACTGGGCTGTGTCCTCTGTTTCCATCTGACTTCCACTCCAGGTGGGGGTTCTTATGTGCACAGGGCATGATCTTCTGCTTGCCCCACAGATCTTGGCATGCATGGTGGTCTCTGTAAGTGGAGTGCCCTCAATAACCTCCTACAGACATGGAGAAGGCCCAGGCCCTGTTCTCTAAGGCGCTCATGCACACCTGGAGGAGTGGGCCACCCAGAGTGGGACCAAGAGAATCACAGACCAGTAGGGCAAGAAAGACCTGCCAGCGCTTCTGGTTCAGCCCCTTCTGGTGCTTTGGTCCCCTGAAACAAGGCCCTGCAAGGCCACTTGGACACTGCTAGGGCCCACTCCATTACATACAATTCCACCTCTGGAAAAGTGCTGTGTGATAAGAGGATATCTGCCTACGTGGCACTCTGCCCATGAATCTTGGGAGCAGTGAGAGATGCAATCATTCAAAGTCGGGGAAACCAGGGAAGACTTTCTGGAGGAGGTACTATTAGAACATTTTGAAGAAAAAGGATTTTGGTAAGCTTTGTGTGTTTGTGCAATAGTGGTGGTGGTGGTGGTGTGTGTGGTGGGTAGACACAGCATTCCAAGGGAAGCTCTTGGAAATGATAATGAGCCCTGGTTGTGGTGGACAGGGCGATGCAACGCCCAGGTCCCATGTTAATGAAGGACTTGTTGCCCCAGCTGCTGTCAGTGCTGTCAGAGTGCAGCCTTGCACTGTCAGTCTCTTTTGCCCCAGTTGCAGAGCCTCCTTGCTCAAAGTTGGGCCCTTCAATGCATGATCCATATCCAATGAGAGTCAATCCAATGAGGAATAAAGGCAGGTATGTAAAGGCCCAGCCAGCTATTTCAGATCCACGTTTCCCTGTGGAAAGTGCTTGGGCCTGCATCTCAGCTTGACTTCTCCCTCTGCTCCATTTGTTTTCTCCTCCCACTCCCAAGGACCTCCCTAATAAACATGCATGGAAACCACATCAGAGTCCTCTTCCCAGGTGGACCACAGGGAAGCTCTTGCTCAGCCAGCATGGCTCAGCGGCACGGGGCATGGACAGCCTGCTTTCACCCCTCCACCCCTCCCAGCCCCTTTCCTGATTCTGTCTGCCTCCAGTCCTCTGCCTCCAGGCTGGCTGCTATTCAACAGCCTCCACCTCCCTGACTTCACTCATTCACTCAGGTATTTAGAGAGCTGAACAAGATGTAGCCCCTGCACTCAAGGAGTTCATGGTCTAATGGAAGCAACAGGTACATAAGAAGTAACACTGCCAGACTGAGGGGGTGGGGGGAGGAGGTCAGAAGAGGGTGCTGTTGGCAGATTGTTGTTGGAGGGACTGTTGGAAGATTGGGCTGGAGAGGCAGGACCTGGCCAGCCCACAATACTCTCTCTCCCCATTTGGGTTTAGGGTTCCTAAGGCAGGGCCCACTTGCTCTCACATGACTCCAGGAGAGGGTGCTAAAGCCATGAGTTGGCAGGAACCGAGCAAGTGCCACCTGCCAGGCACTCTGTTGGGTACTTAGTGCCTGTTATTTAGTGGGATCTTCACACCGACACTACCTGTAGGTTGTATAATTATCTTATCTTTAATAGATGAAGGAACTGAACACTGAAGAGTTTCAGTCATTGCCAAGGTCATGCAGCTAGAAAGTGGGAGCACCTAAAAGTGAAGTCTGATGCCAAATATACAAGGCTGCGTATTTCCTCCAAGAGGCCCCCACCCCTCCATAGAGCAAGAGCACTGTTATCTCTGATGGCCAAACCTGTTCAAAATTTCTGTGTTTGCTAAATGAACAAAGTAAAAACCTAGTTTCCTTTTCTTGGTGTCAGCTAAGTGCTCCGACTATGGCCAGGGTCGGGGCTCTGTGCCTCACCTGATGCCAAGGCCTAGTTGTGTGTGTGATTTTGGGTTCAGTCTGAGACCACAGGACAGCATTTTTGTCTTGGTAAAATTAACTAACCATGACACTATTGGAGGGCCATCCTGCTCTCTCAATCCAAACACCATCTTTTAAGAGAGAAAGAAAACAGAAAGGGCTGGGAGTGGGCACCAAGGAGTAAGGAGACGGATTTGAAGGGGTTCTATTCAACCTTTTATCTATCATCAAAACCCTCCATCATTAGGTTAGCTGTGCCCGTCTGTCCCATACATTTACAGACAATCATAAAAGGGAGGGTAATGACTGCAATTACAACTGAAGAACTGGTTTAATGAATATTAAACAGCTTTGAACATCAAAGTACTGGCTAAAGTGGAAACCTAATATCTCCTCTCAGCCCCTGCCGCCCTGCAAAAGGGTAAGGCAGATGGCCTGGCCTTCTGCAGGGCTGTCAGGAACAATTTGCAAGAGTCACCAAGTGGCACTTGGAACAAGTCCTTCTGCCTGGAGGCCAGCCCAAGAAATAAAGGGATCTGCCATTATCTTCTCTGCAGCAATCAGCAGGGGAGAACAGCCATCTCACAGAGGAAACAGAGTCCACAAGAAGCAGAGTCTCCCTTCCTAGGGAAGTCTGCTCAGGTGGACCACAGGGAAGCTCTTGCTCAGCCAGCATGGCTCAGCGGCAGGGGGCATTGACAGCCTGCTTTCACCCCTCCACCCCTCCCAGCCCCTTTCCTGATTCTGTCTGCCTCCAGTCCTCTGCCTCCAGGCTGGCTGCTATTCAACAGCCTCCACCTCCCTGACTTCACTTATTCACTCAGGTATTTAGAGAGCTGAACAAGACGTAACCCCTGCACTCAAGGAGTTCATGGTCTAATGGAAGCAACAGGTACATAAGACGTAACACTGATATAGATTGATTACAGCCATGGGGGCAGACTTCTGGAGAAGAGTGGTTCAGGCTAACGGAGCAGCATAATTAACCAGGCAGGCCTGGGTCCTCAAAGAAGCCCAGGGTCTAGTTAGGGGGACAGGCACGGTGGCAGTCTGTGGGACAAGTGTCATGTGAAAACCAGGATGAGGGGCAGCTGGGGCTCCTTGAGCAATCAGAGAAGGCCTCACAGAGGAGATGACATTGAAACTGAGCACAGAACAGGAAGAAACTCATCTGTGGGGCAAGGAGCCACAGGGTGCCCTAGAAACAGGCAGCTACTGTCCTGGTAAGTCTCCTCCTGATCCCTCCACCCACTCTTCTGCCCACTCCCCCAGTACAACCTTCAACTGGCCAGCCCCTCACGGTTGTCCCAGTGTCTACTGTTCATGAACAGCCAAATATTTTGACCAAGCCTCCCACAAGGTGCATCTTCTCTGGTTGGCCCTGACTGGTCTTTACCAAGAGTTTGCACGGGACACGTGCTGTGCTCACTGCTTTCTCAGAGGACCCTTGGACCTCATGGCTTGCGGTTCTGAGGAGGCTTCTAACCCTTCTCCCGTAACCAAGTTCTCAGGCATGTGCCTCTCTTGAAAACCAGGGGCACAATAGGTGTTGATAAAATGGTGGGATGAAAGAGAAGCCTCTGGGTTCCCAGGGTGACTGCCAAGTAGATGGGCAAACATGGGGTCCAGAGAAGAATCGAGACCCAAGAGAAGGAGCCCAGAGTCCTCAGGCTCTTTAGGATCCACAGTGGCTCTATACTCTAAGGCCAGCACTGGGCAACTCGACTTCCTGCAGATGGAAATTCTTTCTTTAAGAGACAAGGTCTCGCTCTGACACCCAGGCTGCAGTGCAGTGGCACGATCATAGCTCACTGCAGCTTTGAAATCCTGGGCTCAAGTGATCCTCCTGCCATATCCTCCTCAGTAGCTAGGACTACAGGGTTACACCACTATGCCTAGTTAATTTTTTATAGAGATGGGGTCTTACCATGTTGCCCAGGCTGGTCTTGAACTCCTGGCCTCAAGCCATCCTCCCACCTTGGCCCCCCAAGGTGCTGGCATTACAGGTATGAGCCACCCTGCCTGGCTTGATGATGGACATTCTTTAGTACATGTGGCTGTTGAGCATCTGAAATGTGGCTATTGGGACTGAGGAATATAATTTTAATGTTGTTTAATTTTAATTAAATAGCCACATGTGACTAGTAGCTATCATATTAGACAGCACAGGTCTAGTCATAAATTCATCCTGGTATCTTAAACATGCCAGATTTTTTCATGCCTCACGGCCCCTTCTGCCTGGAAAGTCATTCCCCTCTTCTCTGTCTGGGTTCATGAAGCCACTCAAGAGTCACCTCCCTGGAGGAGCGTTCCCAAGGCTGAGTGAAATGCCTCCTCCTGTCCCTCAGAGCTCTTGGGCTTCCTCTGGTCATGGCACTCACTGTGCACAGTGTTGCTTATTTATGCGTCTATCTCAGCGTCTAGACTGGTGACGCCTGTTGGAGGGCACCCTTCAGAGTGTATATCAAATTGCCTTGGGGCTTCTATACACCCCCTCCACCTGCAACTTCTGCACACCCTACGTCAGAGGGCTTCTGACACCCCTCTGCCTAGGGGCTTCCAACCATCCCCTACGCCTTGCCATTCACAGAGACCCAGCTGTGCCTCTCCTACTGCCCAGCTGTGCCTCAGGGTCTTGGTGTGAAGACCTCACTGTGACGTAGTGCGCAGGAGTGAGAAAAAGGGTTGGGAATCATTTTCAGAGCAGGGGCTCCTTGAGGAGAAGGAGCTTTGTCTGCGCTGTGCCTGTGCCCCCAGGGCCCAGCAGAGCCAGGCACAGAGAGATGGGGTGAAGATCCTGTGAGTAGAGAGGGAGGGAGGCAGTGGGAGTTTCCTGCGGGGTGGAGTCAAGGCTTGAGACCGTGAGAAAATAGTTGGAAGGGAAGCCAAAGCTGAAGCTCCACTACCACAGGGCTTCCTGGGCAGGGGCAGTTAGAGTCAGTGCAGTCCTGAACCCAGACTGCAGGCAGATGGAGGAGTTTCCTTTCCAAATCCCCCAGGGTGGCAATGCCTCTCATTATCATAAATGAGAATGGCTGCTAAATCCTGCATTAGGCTAAAAACTTAACACCCAGTAAATATTTATTGATCACATGTAACCCTGATTAACCCCTAGAGCACTGGGGGCTCACCAGGCCGGGCTACAGGATCTGCCTGCCTGCTCCAGTTTGGTCAGATCAGGTCACTCTCCTGCCTCTGCCTCCTGCTCTGAGGTGTCTCTCCTTGACCCACACCGCTGAGCACACCCTTTGGGCCAGGCCCTGCGTGATGAACCCATGAGCTCACTCTGGGGAAGAAAAGAGATGGGCATATTTCCTCCAAACCTAACTTGAGCACAAACTAAAATAAAGCCTGCAGAAGAAGCTGTAACAGGGCACTGATTGTGAGATTTGGAGAGTGGGATGATGTTTGCAGAGGGAAAATGAGGGAAGGCTTCCTGGAGGAGGAGTGATCTGAACCTAACCTTGAAAGATGGGTGGGAAGAATGTGGTAATAGGTCAGGGTCTTGGAGGCCATTAAAAGAGATGGAAATAGCGTGATAAACGGCTGGGATGGGGGAAGCACAGAGTGTGGTGGTGAAAGCACTGGGGGCTGAGAAGCAGGCAGGAGAAATCGAGGAGTTTAGATTTTACTCAGTAGGTGAAGATATTTATATGATGGTCCCTTTCCCATCCTGGGGCAACTCTTATAGGAGCAAATATTCAACCCCTGATGGAAACCATGTTAGTGTGTTACAGCAGTGGAGCAGTCCCACTAACGAAGCGCCCAGGGTCCCAGGGCTCTCGCTCTTCACCTGAGAGAATCTCATCTTCACAACAGGATCATGCACTCCCAAGGGAGAGACCATGCAGCCTCCTTTGTCTCCTGCAAAGCCTAGCACAGGAGAGGAGGAGGGTCCTGGAAAGCCATGTTGATTCACAGCCCAATTCCTCTCTATCATACTTGCCTCCATGCCAGAAATTCCACCATTAACACTGTTCTTCTAATTGAGTTAAGCATTGCCCTCCATATATTATATCCTCACTCTGCTTTCAAAATATAATATCCTCTGTGCTCTCTCCTGATATAGGCTGACTCCTAATGCTTCAAATCACTTAAATTATATTCAGTATGCCCCCCTAAAAATTAATCAGATTTAAGTTAACATACTCTGATTCTACAGAAACCAGCTGACACATTGAGCCCATAGCCTGGGCTCTCTGTGGAGGACACAAAGGTAGACACAGGCTGAGCCTGCTTTCGGGGAGCTCATGGTCAAAGGGGAGGAGAGGAGACAGGAAACAGAGAAAGAGAGAGAAATCATGACTGCTAAAGCAGGGATTCACAGGACAAGGGGTGCTGAGAAAAGCAAATGGAATGAGGTAACACATGTATACGCATCTGGCTCATGCCCGGAGGGGAGCAGGTTCTCAATAAATAGTGGCTAAGTTTAAACTCCATTCCTTCATTTTTCTCAAAGGATCCAAGACCTGGAGACTACTATGGCGTGAGGAGCAATGAGAACCAACTTCCTAGAGGAGCAGTCCTGGCAGGCAGGGATGGGGAAGGGAGTGGTAGCTAGATGTCTGAACAGGGAAGTGTCTGAAGCTTTCCCCAACCCAGACTTATCTTTGGGCCTATTTCTGGTTGGGGTTCTCAGGGAGTACATGTTGCAACCTACCCCATCCCACTCAGCAGAAATAAACTAGCACCCTACATCTACATGGTTCCCTAGCCATCCCTGTCCCCAGCCTCCCATGGCTGTACCTCCACTTCAGAAAAGAAATCTACATTTCACATCCTTTGCACCTGATGCCACAATTCTTCCACTCTGCTGCTCTACATAAACTATCTTGACATTCTCCTTTCCTCTCTCTGCATGTCTCTCTCCACCTCCTTCCCTCTCTCTCTCTTTTCTTTCTCTTTATACCTCCCTTTTGTCCCCAGCCCTCAATCTCTATGGCATATGGTGTGAAAGAATACAGCCATACATATTTTGGAGGGGTCACCTCACTGGTCCCCAATACTCAACCAGCTGCAGAGAGAGCGAGAAGTGGAAGGCAAGGCTTTAATTCTGGGGAAGGGCTACCTGATGGTTGTTGCTACCTGATGGTTCTCACCTGATGGTGAGATTTGGAATATCACCAGCCTCTACCCCTTGCACCTGCTGCTCTTAACCCCAGCACTCCACATTACTCCTGGGCTTAGAGGTCTTCCAGCACTCCTGCCATGTCTCATTTTTTTATGCCCAGAAACAAGTAAACAATGGCTCAGAGAGTGGCACACACTTGCTCAAGGTCATACCACAGGCCTGCGGCAGAGCTGGGATCAGAAGCCAGGTTTCCTGAGTGCTCCCCACTTCAATGGCCCTCCTGTGGCACTAAGGCCCCATGAAAGAAAAACATTATTGGCTACATCGTGTGGTGTGCACACAGTGTACCAGCCACAGGGCTTCATGCTTTGAATGACTCATTGAAGAAACATAACTCATTTATAATGAGTTACAGTCTTGATAACCCTAAGAGGTGGACACTATTATTTTCCCTATTTCACAGATGAGAAAACTTAAGCTTAGAGAGGTTAAAGAACTTGCTAAAGGTCAACAGCAGTGAGTTCACGTTAGCATTTGATTCAATCCAAGCTTTCTTGCACCCAGCTCCATGCTCTTAGTCATGGCGAGATAATGCCTTTCTGAGAACCCAGGAATTCTGATCCCAGTTTTGAGGTTGCCTTTCTTCCCCTCTTCTCAGCTGCATTCTCCCAGATAGGATTCGAGCGTAGCAGGGCTCCGTCCAATCTCCCCATGGGATGAGACTGATTCCCCAAGCCTAGACGGGTAATACTGCAACCCTGCTTGGTAGCAGCCTGGCTGGAGGCTGTCAGCCAGCTGTCAACCACACCACAGGAAAAGCTGGATTTCTGCATAGCTGCCCCTGCAGTTCAAAGGAACAGGGGCCCAGAATCTTGGCTAGGATGGCCTGTATTATGACAGGTCTAGGAACCTTAAAAGCAAAAGACAGCTTAATAATGCAGCAAAGAAAACACAAGTCCTTTGGCCTGGCTCTTGAGGGCAGCCAGAAGCTTAGCAGGGGGACCTGCCAACACCAATTCCTTGTGCTGTCGGTCCCCCTCCGGCAATAGGCACAATGTTGGAAAACACAGTGCCTGCCCAGTTTCAGCCCCTTCCCTGGACAGTGATGGCCTGCTCCCTGGAATAGGCTTGGCAGTCTCCTGCCTGCACGACAGGCAGCCCGTGCGAGCATCAGCCGGCCGCTGGTGTGGGGAGGGAAGGGAGGGGGCGTCTGGCTGCAATAACACACATCTTCCAGGCACAAAAGTGTGGCTATTCAGGCAAAGATGCTATAAGCTCCAGCAGCTGGGGCTGCGGGTCCCAGGCTGCCTTCACAAATACACTTTCATGCTTATTAGAAACACTTGCTTTCATGACCAGGGATTTGTTCATTAGTCGGGCTGGGCTACTAACATGGCTTTTTACAAGAGAGTCATGGTCATTGAATTTGGTTTTCTAGCTCTCCTCAAGCCACTGAATAATGGAGATATTAAAGCAAGAACAGGTGGGCCCACCTCTCTTAAAGAAAACTGAGAACAGGAAATGATATAATATCAAAAAGTATTTGTTTAGTATCTATTCTGTACCCTGCACCTACCAGGCACCTTTCATGTTTCCTGTGTTCCTTCCACTTAATAGATGAGGAAACTGAGGCTCCAACATGAGTTAGGGCTTCAGGTTGCCCTGTAAATAGGGAGGGGAACTGGGATTTGAACCTGGTTTGTATGACTTTTGGGCCTGGTGCTTTCTCCATTAAGCCATGTCAGGAGGGAGAAGCCAGTTGCCGGGCGCATTCATGTTTGTTCTCACTCTTTAACTAAAGGAGGAGGATCCCAGGTCGCTGGAGGCTATGAGAAAAGCAAAAGAAGGAGTCCTGATTCTACAAGTCAAATTGGTAGGAAAACCCTCACAATGTTTCCTTTGACGTGCCTCCCTTCTGTGTAATAAATGATTGAAAGAACTGAGCTTTAACTGTCTTTCTAGCAATGATGTTAACTGCAGGATTCACTGGTGTCACAATGTCGTAGAATCCACTTGGGAAGGCAAATTGAGGTACCTGGTTGTGGGTGGAACAAAGAGAGGGACTAGATAAAGTTTTTGCCCCCTCTCTTCCTCCAAATTTTCTGTATTTCTTTTCTTTTCTCATTAAAAAGTAACCTGAGAAGTGTTCTCTCCCATGAAACTGTGGAAACCTGGAAATGACCTAAATGTGGTCTGTGGCCATTAGAAATGAGACCATGGATATGTATTTACCTGTAGTGGGAAGATGTTCATGATATATGGTGAACTGAATACAGGAAGTTTCTGAAGAGTATGTATAATAATAATCCCATTTTTATAACTATGTATTCATCTATATGCACATATATAGAGACACACAAACTTGCAAAGGGAAACGTCTAGAAGGATATACATCAAATGTTAACAGTGGGTATCCCACCAGATGGTGGAATTTTAAATTTTTTTGTTCATGCCTTTTATGATGATTACATACTATATAACAATACATACTAGTATGGTTTGTTTTTTAAAAAGAGGAAAAATTTTGCAATCAGATAATTGATTGGGAGAACTCAGGCCAATCAAGAAGTCCTCTGGGCCTCAGCTTCCTCATCTGTAAAATGGGCTTCCTACCCCACCTCCAGAGTTGATGCAAGGGTTAGATAAATTCCATGGACGGACCTGGTGCCTGGGACTACCCAGTCTGCACAGGCTCCTATTCTCTCCCTCTTGTGCCTCTCCCTCACTCTCATTTCCGTCTCTTGCCACCTCCTCTGTCCCTTTTCCTTCTTCCATTCTGTCTGCAGCTCTTTCTCCTCCAAGCCTCTCTGGCCTTTTCTTCAACCCACAATGGCCAAGGAGCCAGCTCAGCCAGGCATACAAGTCCCACCAGTGTCCCAACTGGGAGGCAGCAGGCCATGGAGGGCTCTGGCTCCTCATACCACGTACAGAGACGGTTTTGGGAGGCGGCAGTTCCAGCATTCTGGAACACCTGGCCCCTAAGCCCTTCCAACTGCTCCTCAGGACAGTCTGTCTGAACTGCAGCTCCCAGAAGACTTAGCAGACTTCCTTTACAGAGGTTCAGTGCATGAATCTAGGATGGCTGACAAGGGCTGGACATCAGGAAGGTCTTTCAAACCTCCAGGAACCTCCAGCAAAAGCTTCTGCCAAGCTCCTGCTGCTCTTTACTTCCCGCTTTCCAGGCCAGCCTCCTGAGTGGCCTGTGCGGTTAGTCGCCACCTGACCTTGGCTCCTGCCATTCTTTTTGCTACGCGTGCTCTTGATAATAACTGACATCTATTAAATACATGTGGACACGTTCTAATTCTCACTTTAACTGTGCAAGGTAGTGTGTTAGTCTGTTTTGCATTGCTGTAAAAGAATACCTGAGGCTGGGCCGGGCGCGGTGGCTCACGCTTGTAATCCCAGCACTTTGGGAGGCCGAGGCGGGCGGATCACGAGGTCAGGAGATCGAGACCACGGTGAAACCCCGTCTCTATTAAAAATACAAAAAATTAGCCGGGCGTGGTGGCGGGCGCCTGTAGTCCCAGCTACTCGGAGAGGCTGAGGCAGGAGAATGGCGTGAACCCGGGAGGCGGAGCTTGCAGTGAGCCGAGATCGCGCCACTGCACTCCAGCCTGGGCGACAGAGCAAGACTCCGTCTCAAAAAAAAAAAGAATACCTGAGGCTGGATAATTTATAAATAAAAGGGGTTTATTTGGCTCACGGTTCTGCAAGCGCTACAAGAAGCATGGCACCAGCATCTACTTCTGGTGAGGGCTGCAGGCTGCTTCCACTCCTGGCGGAAGGAGAAGGGGACCAGGCATGTCACATGGCGAGAGAGGAAGCATGAGAGAGAAAGAGAGAGACAGAGAGAAGGGGAGAGAGACAGAGAGACAGAGAGAGAGAAGGAGAAGGAGAAGGAGGACAAGGAGAAGGAGAAGGAAGAAAGAGGAGGAGGAGGAGAAGGAGGAGGAGGAGCCAGACTCTTTTAAACGACCAGATCTCATGGGAACCAATAGAAGGATAACTCACTCATTATCATGGGGAGGGCACCAAGACATTCATGAAGGATCCTCCTCCATGACCCAAACACCTCCCACCAGGCTCCACCTCAGACACTGTGGATTTCTTTTTTCTTTTCTTTTCTTTTTCTTTCTTTCTCTCTCTCTTTCTTTCTTTCTTTCTTTTTCTTTTCTTCCTTCCTTCCTCCCTCCTTCCTTTTTCTTTCCTTCTTTCTTCCTTCCTTCCTTTTCCTTCCTTCCTTCCTCTTTCACTCTCTCTCTCTCCCTCCCTTCTTTTTCTTTTTTTTCTTTCTTATTTATTTATTTATTTAGAGACACTCTTGCTCTGTTACCCAGGCTGGAAGCTGGAGCACAATGGCATGATCACGGCTCACTGCAAACTCTGCCTTGCAGGCTCAAGCAATCCCCCTACCTCAGCCTCCTGAGTAGCTGGGACCACAGGCACGTGCCACCACACCTGGCTGATTTTTGTATTTTTTGTAGAGATGGGGTTTCGCCAAGTTGCCCAGGCTGGCCTTGAACTCCTGAGCTCAAGCAGTCAGCCTGCCTTGGCTTCCCAAAGTGCTGGGATTGTAGGTGTGAGCTACTGTGCCTGGCAGGGATCATGTTTCAACATGAGATTTGGTAGGGACAAGCATCCAAACCATATCAGGAAGGTATTCTTACTACCTTCATCTTATAGGTGAGGAAACTGAGTTTTGGAGAGGTTAAATAAAGTGTCCAAGATCAAAGGTTAGACAATAACTCCAATTCATCCTCTAGGACTGACTTCCCTAAAGCCTGACTCCTCAGAAGGCCTTTCCTGACTACTCAGCCAGGATCAGGGACTCCTCCTCTCAGCCTTCACAGCTCCGTCTGTCCAGGATGGTCTGCTCATTATTTGCTGAACAGAAACAGTCGCAATTAACCAACAAAGTTCTAGGATGGCCATGGGAAGTAGTGAGTACCTTGTCACTCAGAGAGTGCAAGAATGAGTCAGTGACCCTCAGTCACAGAGGCATGCAGTGGACTGGCAGAGTGTAGTAGGTAGAAAAAGCACAGACCTGTATGCTGTGCATCCTGGGCCACGCCATTTCTCTCTCGGAGCCTGTGTCTTCATCTATAAAACAGAGGTAAAATACCTATCCTCATATGGCATAGATTGCTCTTTTACTTGCATGTTGATTATCTCCTTTTTCCATAGTAATAAAACCCCTCATTTTCATCTGGGCACATGGCCACCCAGAAAAGACCCCATTTCTCAGTCTCCTCTCACAGTTAAGTGTGGCCAAATGACCAAGTTGTGGCCAATGAGTCATGAGCAGGACCGACGGGTCTAATTCCAGGCTCTGCCTTTCTCCTTGCCCAAGGCTGGAATGGCCAGGCAGAGGGTGGAGCCACCTTAGATCGGAGGCAGCTCCTGGCGATGGTGGAGAAGCAGTGAAAGGAGCCTGAACCCTCCATAGCTTCCTGGAGCAGAGCGCCAGCCCCAGCCAGGATTTTGACATGGGGGAAAATAGAAATGTCTAATAGAAAGCCAGCCTACCCTTAGATTGAATCTGCATTCCTTCTAACAGCCGTATAGGGTAGTTGTGACGATTAAATGAGATAATGCACATAAAGGGACACCTCAGCAGGGTGTAATGTGCAGGTGGCATTCTGGCGGTTAAATTCATTGTTTCCAGCGAGCTGACCCTTGAGGACCCACTCTGCACAGGCCTGGGGAGACACCATGCCAAGACCAGTCTCCTCAGAAACTGCTGGTGCAAGTTACAACCTTTTCCCCAGGCTTTTCCTAAGACAGAAAGAGTAAGATGTGATGGAACGATAGAAAGACACAGATAGGAGGCAGCAAGTGACTTTCTCCTTAGAGAAAGAACAGGCCGAAGAACTCCTGAGTCACGGAAGTGGCTGGACTGACTCAGGCCAATGTACCGTCTGTCAGTTCTGTAAGCAACACTCATCCTGCGAACACCACCCTCATGGGGACGGGTCTCTCGACATGGGTCCCACATGGTCCTGCCCCAGGAGGAGCTCATGGGCTATTGCGAGCCCCTTGTGTCCCCTATGGAGCCACAGCCCCGGAGCACAGGCCCTCGTCTCCTCTATCCCTGTGTTGTCTCTATGCTGTCTATGCTTCTGTCCACCAGGACGGGCTACATAATTTGCAAGGTCCAGTGCAAAAGGAAAATGAGGAGCTCCTTATTCATAAATTATTAAGAATTACATAACAGCAACAGCAGAAGATGAAATAAGCACAGGGACTTGTGTGACACACAGGTTTCATGCCTGTGAAGGAAGCCCTGCCACACTGGGTGACCCATGCTCTGTGCTACACACAGTAGGCAGTCATGGAGTGAATGTAATCAGTGTGGATCGTGCAACGCCCAAGTACTATGGCTTCATCATCAAAGCAGTTGGGCTGGATGTGGTTTTGTTTTTCTTTTTCCCAAGCCCAATTCTTTACATCTTTTGGAGGAGGGGGCTGAGGGAGGCATGGGGGTCAGAGGCCAGAGGTCAAACAGAAAACAAACTTCCCTGAATGACTGAGTGGGCAGGAGTGAGCAACAGGCATTTCTGAGCCGTTCTCCTTGTTTCTTGCCACAAGATATAAACTAATCTATTTAGTTAGAAAAACATGGTTTATTGCAATCGAAGTAATTTGTATTTTTATTTCTACCACAAGATGTAAACTAATCTAGTTAACTAGAGCAAGTTGGTTTAACTGAATTCAAAATAATTACCTTCCAAAGCAAAGCGATGTGTGCGTTTTTTCAGTTTGCCTGGTTTTTAATTTTTTTTTTCCTTTCCAGTATTCAAAGGTTGAGACATATATGTACTTATGATTAAATAAAACCCAGCCGTCTTTTAGTTTTGGTTTGCTGGGACCTTGGCCTTTCTGGAGGGTCTCAGCCTCCATCCCACCACCTGGGATTTCCCGAAAATGTGCTGGAGGTGGCATGGAAAATCCAGTATGTGTTCTAGTGGAAAAACAATTTGTAACAACATTTCCTGGAGTGGTGGAGTTTTAACTCATTGAGAGGGTATTTACCATATGCTGGGAGGGCTTCGAGAGGGCAGCCCAGTGCTGGGGAGACACCAGGCATCATCTCGGTCACCTCAGGTTGGGGGTCCTCTGGGGCGGCCCTTCTGTGTATGCTCAGCCTTGTGCGACAAGGGACACTCACTCTTCTCAGGCCCACCTCGTCCCAGGAGCTGGCAAGGAAGCATCTCACTCTCCCTAGTCATTACCATCTCCAGGGCATGGGGGAAGCCTGAGGCTCAGCGGGAAGAAAGGACTTGTCGTGGCCACAGCTCCAGGAAGCAGCACAGGCTGCCCCTAGCACTCCTAATCCAGAACCCCCTGTGCCTTCCACCAGAGGCCACAGCGGGTTACTGACTGATTTCAAGTGTCTGGGCAGCTCTTGACTGTGAAAAGGCTCTTTTTACTTCTTCAGTTCAGTTCCCCCACCAGGCCCAGCTCCATGCTCTGCAGCCCTCTCTTTACCCTCCACTCCAGGGCAGCCCAGCAGACATTTGGGGAAAATGACTTTGTCCTTCCCAAGCTTCTCCTCTCCATGCTTAGCCCCAGTTCTCACAGTTCCTCGTAGCTCCCAGGTTCACTCTCACCACCTTCCTCTAGATCGATCCACTCTCTCCTGAGCACTCATGGGCACTGGGTGCTGCCTTTTATCCAAACTGCCCTGGGGCTGGGAAAGTGATTAGGCTGGAGCAAGCCAATATGGTTTCCAATGTCAGCTCTCTGCAAGCGGGATACTTGGGCATAACCTAAGTGTGCTCTGCACCCATCAGAAACGACACCATTTCTGATGGCAGAGAGGCACCCAGTCGGTTCTGGGAAACCCAGCTGGCTGTTTACCCAGTGCCTATTTTGCACTTTGTCCCCAGACAAAAGTGTCTGACCTTTCCTGCCTGGCTTTCTAAATGATACTTTTGAATGGCTGCTTTTTTGTCCCTTGAGGTCCCAGCGCATACCCAAGACAGGAATGCATGCGGTGGTCAGCACCCCACAAATACGAACCACTATGAAAGCAGTCCGGGGCAGCACTGAGTTCTTACTTCCCTCCTCCCTTCCTTTCCTACCTCCTCATACTGCCATCATCTGGCTCCAAGAGAAGAGCAGACATGTCCTTTCTGGTTGAAAACATCAGGAAAAGAACAATAAACAATTAAATAAAGAAACTTAAGGCAAAGAGGGGAAAGAGCCTTTTATGTGCCTACATAGGAAAACTCATTTCTTTAAATCCTCCTGTCAACTGTTAATGAGGGGTACTATTGCTGCCATTTTATAGATGAGGAAACTAAGGCATGGTTGATTAACTTGCCCAAGTTCAGCAACCAAATAAATGGCAGAGTCAGGCTGGGGCCTGTGTCATTGGCTTCCACAGCCCCAACATGGCGCCTGCCTCGGTAAAGTGCTGGAACTGCTCACTCTGTCGCAGCTTCTTGAATTCTTTGTAGACTTCCAATGTTCCCAAACACACCATATGGCAAAGCCTGGATAATTGGAAATGGGGGCAAATTATCCACCTTTGAAATCAATTCCAGCACCTGGTAGGTGAAGTTGTGAGCCCCAGTCCCAAAGATTACAAATACCTTCCTTTGCAGTTGCCTTGGTAAAATGACCCCTGGTCAAGAAACTAGCCCAGGGAATGCAAGCATTGCGCAGACACAAGAGTAACAGGAAGAGGTGTCTGACCTGAAACCTCTCACAAACACAAGTGTTTTTCTTAGGGAGTTTCCTCCCCCTCAGCTCTTTCGGGCTACCGTCCTGGTGACCTGGACAGATTCCGTGGTGCCCTCTGTGGGAAGAGCAGGGAGCTCCTCGGTGACAGGGAGGAAGCCAGAGCAATGTAGGGAGGGGGCTGCTGGAATGAATGGAGTGAGGGCCCACAGCCAGCTCATTTGCCCAGGGGCAGTTTTAGCAGCAGTGTGCAACTGGATAACTGAAATCTGGGATGAGTGCTGGTACACAAGGAGTGGCTTCCAATACAAACAGAGAAGACTACACCAGCACCCACTGTGCCTGTTTCCCTCCATTGCCAAATCGTCCAGGGTGTCTGGACCCGGCCCCCTCCATAGAAAGAGCTGGTCCATTGGCACTGCTCAGAAGGCCTGAGTCAGCAGGATCGGAACCGGGTCTTGGTAGAGGATGGAGACGGAGTTACCCTTTCCGCCAGGGCCAGGGAATGAGCAGAGCTTACCTGAGCCCTTCACTTATTCATCCAAAGGCACTGGCTTCAGGCTGAATGCTGGGGGGCAAGGATGAACCACACAGACACAGTCCTCTGTGGCCTGTGCTCTGGATATAGACCTGGTTAGATGTCCCTGCCTTCCAGGAGCTCAGTCATGGTGATGATAGACATGAAAGCGCCCACTTCAGTACAGCGAGACAAATGCCATGAGGCAGATTCATTAACAAGGAGCAGAGGCACCTGAAGCATAAGGAGGGTCTTGCTTACTGGTGTATTCCAAGTACTTGCAACAGGGCCTGGCACACAGTAGGGGTGCAGTTAGCACATCTTGTTACTGCAAGGAGTTAGGCGATTAGGTCGAGGCATTCTGGGCAGATGGAACATCATGCACAAAAGCAGGGAGGTGCAAGAGAGGGGCGACCCATGCAGGAGACTAGAAGCAACTCCAGAGAGCATTGCCTTGGTAGGCAACAGTAGAGTGGAGGCTACAGACTCTTCTCAAAGGCCTCTGAAGTTGGGAATACCTTGCTGAAGTTCACACAGTCTTTCAGCGATGGATTTCAGAACCAGAGGCATGGGGACTTACAGTTCACAAGTGTATTACACCCAGACCCGACACTGGATCATTACCATTTGCATGCATATACGCTGCCTGGCCCAGTCCCATCCCACTAACAGGCTATGAGAGTCTTTACCGACCCATTTTACAGATGAGTAAAGTAAAGTTCCAAGAGGAAAATAGGTGCCTAGGTTCACACGGCTTGTAAGAGGCCAGGCAGGGATTCAAAGCCAGGTGATCTAGGACATTCCACGCTCCCACACTCCCTGGAGTGCAGCTTAAATTTGAGATGGTGGGGTGGGAACAAGGGCCAGGTCTTTGTATCCAGCTGTTCATACACAACCAGAACTCCTTGGCTCCTCTCGCCTTTGGGGGATGTGCTGTCAGTCATAGCCTCCTGTCACAGGGCATGAGGTGGCTGCTGCGCCCTGTGCCGGACCCTGGGAGCTGAACATGCAGGGTAAGCCCTGTCGTGCCCCCACGCTCCCCTACCCCACCAGGCAGTGACCGCAAGCTGCTGCGTAGCCATGGCTGGCAGGTCTCCAGGAGACACCTGTTTTGCATTGCAGACCCCTGTGGCTCTCTGGCAGTGACTGTGTTTGTTTTGGGGAGGAGGGTGCAGGCTGGGAGGAAAAAGCCTTTTCTGCAGGTCTGCAAGGACCTGGGATTGCTGAGGAAGCCGCAGACAGCCCTAAAGGGGACAAGAGAGGCGAAGGCACCTCTGGAGCAGCAGTGGACAATGGCTGCTCGCCTGCTCCTCACCCCTCACTAGTTGGGCGGGTGGCGGGGTTTGAGGGGGAAATGCAGTCTCAGCAGCAGAAGGAGATGAAATCTGCTGAGGCCCAGCCCTTACAGAAGCCTCCCCTGCTTCACCGCCTCCCCTCGCAGCTGTTCACTTATTGGTTCATCCATTCATTCAACATTCCAACATCCACTAAGGAGCCCACTACTGTTCAGAGCCCTGGAAGTACACAGATGGATCAAACATGCCCCTGGCATCAAGGGACTTCCAGACAGGTGGGGGAACACTGAAGGAGGGGACCAGCCGTGGGATGAGCACTGTGACTGAGGGCAGCAACAGAGGGCTGGGGGAGGCATGCAGGGCTGGAGCAGCTAATTACTGGGGACCAGGTCAGTCAAGGAAGGCTTCCAGGAAGAGGGGGCACTTTGCCAAATCTTGGAGGTCAAGTACAGGTGGAGGAAAGTAGGAAATAACATTTCACAGAGGGTGATGAAATGGAAGCAGGAGAAATTTCTGCACATTGGCTGAATGACCAGAAAATCCACAAAGGTGGAGAAGGGCCCATTAGGGAAGCTACAGGACATGGGCCAGTGGTGGGCAGGGTCAGACTGGGAGGGCTTGCACCCCCTCTTCTAATGCCTTCCCACCTGGCTCTTCTCCTTCTCTATTCAAACTCACTTCACAGTTACCTTCTCGTCTCTTTTCTCCTCCCCATTCTGTTTCATACCCTCCCCAGTCCCTATCCTGACTGTGCTCATGAGAGGCACAGTTGAGAAAGCTCCAACTATGTCTCAGGCACTAGCCAAAGCACTGTACACAGTTTAACGTCTGCACTTAAAACTGTTCTATGAAGCAGGTACTGTTTTCCCATCTTGCAGATGAGAAAACAGACCCTGAGAGGTTAAGTGATTTGTTCAAGACCATGCACAGCTCCTGCAGAGCAGGGTCAGAGATGCATCCAGACCCAACAGATGGTGTTCAGGTGTCATGGACCAAGTCCAGCACACAAGGACAGGCTCCAGGACTCCCCTGGAAGTTGGTGGGCCACAGAGGTGAGAAGAGAGAGCTCCACAGGCCCCGGGCAGGCAGTCCAGATAGGCCAGGAACCCCAGAAACCCTTAGAAAGTGAGTCTGAAATGCTGGGTGCTGAAGTCCAGGATATTCCATTGAGATTCCAGCCTATCTTTCCTGCCACAGTGAAAAGCCATTCCCTCATATCTGAGGATGGGTGGGTGTCAGGCAGCAGGCTGAGAGGCTATTATCTCTGTCACTCACGGGACACTCCTCCCAAGTTCTAATGGGCTAGAAACCAGCGTTCTTGGCCAGGTGCAGTGGCTCACGCCTGTAATCCCAGCACTTTGAGAGGCCAAGGTGGGAGGACTGCTTGAGCCCAGGAGTTTGAGACCAGCCTGAGCAATATAGTAAGGCCTTGTGTCTATAAAAAATTAAAAAAAAAAAAAGGCAAGCCTGGTGGCATGTGCCATGTGCCTGTGGTCCCAGCTACTTGGGAGGCTGAGATGGGAGGATCCCTTGAGTCCAGGAGTTTGAGGCTGTCGTGAGCTATGATTGCACCACGGCACTTCAGCATAGGTGACAGAGTGAGACAGTGTCTCAAAAAAGAAAACAAAAAAAATAAGAGCAAGAGAAACTAGTGTTCTCACCTCCCTCTTGTCTTTTCCTGAACAAATCCTCCTGAATTCGTTATGATCTATGACACACATGTTGGCCCGCAGGTGTGTGCTGCTGGGGAAGGGCTTTAGACTCAGGTTGGCTGGGTTTGGTTGGTTGTTTTCATGAAGAAGTGCTCTTTCCCATTACAAAGCCTCTTAACATGTGCTGTCCTGTCTCATTCTTGCAACAGTTATTATTCCCATTTTGCATTTGGAAGAGCTGAAGGTCGGAATAAAGTAATTTAGCAGTCAGAGATGCTACCTGGATTTAGAAAAGAAAGCCTCCTATGTACTCTGCTTTTAAGGCCCATTCAGAACGTCACCTTCACTCTACAGCCTGCTGTGGTTCCTTGAAGTGCTCCGAGTGGACTTGAGACTCTGGCAGTACCACATTGCATGGAAGGCAAGGGTTCACCTGTCTGTCTCCGTGGGTGGGCTGTGAATGCTTTATGTGTCTGCATCGCCAGCTCCTTTCTGGCAGTCCTGCACATGGCAAGTGTGCTACAATTGCGTAGCAAGTAGAATAGGAAAACATTAGCCACCATATTTGGAGAACAGACTGTCTGTCAACAATGGTGACACAGAGAATGTGATCCACCCTCCGAGTTACATGCTATTAGCCACGTTTTACAGAGAACAGGCGCAGAGGGACCTGTCCAAGGTCACATAGCTAGTACATGGCATGGCAGAATCTGAATCCATGTCTATCTGATTCCAAACACAGTGGCCTTCACTGCTATCCCATCCATAAAGAAATTCTTGTTGAGTTTATTAATACCCCCTCCCTCCTTCTCTTCCTTTCCCCCAACTCAGGCAAGCAGGGGTGGAGGAGACCACGTGGAACTGTGCACCTAGATAATAATCAGGAAGCCTGGCCATAAGCCAAGATAAGGGCAGAAAGAAAGGACTCCAAGCTCTTCATGCCCAGCCGGCCTCATACCATTCTATGCCCCCATGCAGACTGGGGGAAATCAGCGACCAAGGTCCAGAGTCAGGGCTAGAGGTAAACAAATCCAAGAACTCGATCTGAGCCATAGTCTGGGCTGTGGTTCCTTCTGCCTAGGCTGACCAAAAGCCAAGGGATTTGGGAAGCTCAGCTCTAGGTGGCCCCAGAAAACCACATCAGGAGCTAACAGATGTTCCTTCCTCCTCTCTAACCTGGAGAATCCTTGCTCATTCTTACAGGGCCTGTTGGGATGTCACTCCTCTGAGGTGTCTCCTTGGAGCTTAGTCACTCCCTCTTGGGCTCCCGCAGTCCACCAAGCTGCCCACTGTACAATCATTGTGTGTTGTGGTCATCTGCTTTATTATAGGTCTCCCCAGTTCGTGCAGGCAGAGTGCTCTGTGCTTGTTAAACGAATGGGTCAATAAAGGAATAAATGGGTCAGTGAATAAGTGAATGAATAGACAATTACATGAACAAATGAAAAAGGAAGTAAATAAATGTACAGATGAGAGGATAAAAGAGAGCGAATGGAGTAAGTAGTGGCTGGCTGGGCCAGTGAATGAACTGCATGCGCTCAGCCCTCCCCATGGTGAGCTATCCAAGGAGACTGAAACATCTCTTAGCCATAGAGGGCTCCAGAAATCTAAGGGGAGCCAAACAGCAAAGTCTATCTTAAAAGCTGCCTGGAGCTGTAGTACTATTCCAGTTGGGGTTAGCAGGAAGCAGAGAGGAGCTTCCTGCCTTCAAATCTCTCCAAGGGAAGTTGGAAAAAGCAGCTCGACTGCTGGTTGGGTTCCACCTTATCTGCTGGCTGACCGTGGGGAAATCAGCACCTCTTTATGGACTTTGGTCTCCCCATCTGTAAAATGAGAGGATTGGGCTGAACTAGACAGTTCGTGAGGACCATCTAGTGGAGCAATGCACAGGGCAAGAGTTCTAAGGAGGACATCACTCAAAGGAGGAGAACTTGCATGCCCAGGTCAGTTCCCGTGCCTGAGCTGCATCACTGCTCCAGTCAGCTCCTGTCATGCCCTTCCAACAAGGCATGCTAAGTACACAGCACTGCATGCCGAGTGCTCAGAAGGAGGGATATGGTAAGGCTTCCTGGAGAGGGGGGTGCTGGTGCTGGGGCAGGAAGGAGAGGGAGGATGTAAATAGGAGGAGAGGGGTTGAGAGGGCTCCTGGATGTGGCACTGAGCATCAGGGATTGTTCCTTTAGGTAATGGGACAGGAGATGAAAGAGATCTAGGAACAGACCTGCCTCAGCTTCCTGAACAGACTTTACACAGAAAGCTCAATTACCTTTGGAGACATTGATCTGCTACTTTCTAGTTGTCTGTGAGACTTTGGTACACGTATAGTAAGATGAGACTCATTATGGCACCTGTATCATAGGGTTTTCCTGAGGATCGAGTGGTGAATGATGCCCAGTGCCTGGCAGTGTACTCAGTGGCTCTGTGAATCAGAGGCAGGTGTTATCATTATTCTTGTACAGTGAAGGCAGTGAAACTCAGAGAGGGGAAGTGATGTGCCCAAAGTCACACGGCAAGTCAACCCTACATTTCTGGATGTCCTGTCCCCGGCTCAATCCCCGTCAAATTAGAGGTCAAGAGGGCTACAGGTTGAAGACAATGGCCTCTCCTGTCCTCAAAATGATGCATGACCTAGACCACGTGACTCTGAATCAGCACACTTTCCATCCAAAAGAGTGTTTCCCCATTCAGGTGGCCCTGGGGAAGCTGGGTGTTTTCCCCTGGGGGCAGCCCCATTGACCCTGCCCTGGGTTGCTGCCTCTTTGGAAGCCACTCTGGAAGCTGAAAAGCATTCTTTAGCCTGGCTCTGAAGTGAGGAAACCTTGGTCTTCTGAGCTGGAAGCAGCCAAGATGTGCAGTCAAAACTCAGAGAAAAACGGAATTTAGCCACTGGTCAAAGGTCCCTGGCAGTGCCGGTCCCTGGCAGTGCCTGTCCCCTGTCCTGAGCTGTAACTCCCTGCAGGGCAGGGACCCTCTTTTCCTTATTGGTGTTTCTACAGTGCTGAGCACAGGGCTGCATACTTAACAGGTACTTCAGGATGAATGAATGAATGACACTATGGGAGATCTGGAGGACCTCTTAGACATCATGTGATCTATCTCTTGTACTTCATGAATGCCCTGGCAAGGGGAAGGGGCTTTCTCAAGGTCATACAGTCAGTGATGCACACAGAACCGCAATCCATCCTCTTGGACTCCTCTCGGACTATAGTGTTCCTTCTGCTGCACAACTGCCTTGACTATGGAACTACCCATTTTATTAAGGAATTTAGAAACATCTTTGAGGTTTGCACTCTCAACTTGCTGCACCATACTGGGCCTAGACACACACTCACTAAATGTTTGTCAAACTGGACCACAGACTTTCATCTGTGCTTGGTGCTCACTGAAACCTTTCCCTGACACACCTGCACCCTTGCTGGTCTCTCCCCAACTTCAGACTCCTTAGGAATGACAGGTCATGGTAGACCAACTGCTGGGTCAGAATGGCCTGTGAATTTCTAGAAGTGGAGATGTTTTCTGGGCTGGAGACGATGATCTCCAAAGACACAAATATGCAGGTTGCCTCTGCTGCCAGGGCCAGCAGTTGAGAAAGACGAGTCCCCAGGTGGGGCTGGTGGGCAGAGCAGAAGCTTCCCAGGCCCTTTCCAGATTCCTTCCAACAACCATCAGACTTCCAAAGGGTCTCCAGACTGTGACACACACAACTTTCATGACAAGAGAGGAAAAATGAAGTCACTGTTTCCTCCAGGCATCCCATATGTCTCTCTCTTCCCGCCCACCTATGTGACGGTGTCTCTGCTGTATTTTAGAACTGGATTATTCTGTGTTTGTATTTTTGTTGTATGTTGCAAAAATGCTTCTGAGAATCTGATAATGCAGGGCTCAGCAAAGCCGACTGTCTCTAAAACCCTTTTTGGCTTCACGACCTTTTATTGGCAAAGCACCTACTATGTGCGATGGACTGTGCTAGAAATTCTGATGCAATGCCAGGAGACTCTGGCCGTCACCCTTGGATCCTCAGCATCTAATAAAGGACCCTGAATCCAAATACATAATAGTCACTGAATAAGTGACTGTAAAGAAAATTAGGGGATCTGACATGTATTGAGTACCTAATATAGGCTAGAGTCTATACAAGCTCACTAATCCATAACTTAACTAGAAAAGTAGGTCCTGTGATCCCCAGTTGACAAGCAAGGAAACATGTTCAGAGAGGGAAAGTAAGCTGTTCATGGTCACACAGCTAATGAGAGGCAGAACTGGGGTGCAGACTCAGGGCTGTCCATCTACAAAGCCCAAGCCATTTCTGCCATCTGTGCTGCTGCAGTCCTCCAGGTCTCTGTTTAGCCAGCGGAATGATTAATATCTACACTCTCTCATCTGGTTCCCCAGATAAGCAGCAGTGTGAGCTGGCCAGGGGGAGAGGGATCCACGCTGTGACTGACATGTACCTAGCCTACTGCCATGGAGAGTGACTACTTGCTATCTCTACCAAGAATAACAGAATCAACAAGCCTTGGCCCCGGCTCCACAAGAGGCCAAGAGCAGGACTGAGTGGGTGACCAGGGTCAGGGCCTGGTTGGAGGCCAGGTAGGAATCACTGGGGCCAGGTCAGGGCTAAAGCTTGTGGTCAAGGACTCTGAGTGGTCAAGGTGGGTCATAACACACAGCCTAAACCTTGGCTTCATCAGCACCACACAGAATCTAGCACAATTAAAGAAAACCAGCCAGAAATGTGCCAGGGGTGGAGTTGCATGGGCCTGGGCTGCACTCTGGCTTCGCCTGCCACTGGTTGGGTAAGCATGGGCATCTCCCTGGGTCTCTCTGAGCCTCAGCTGTCATCTATAAAATAAGATAATGATATGCACCTTTAATTCCTTCCTTTCTTCACCTCCCAGATCCGATCACACACAATGCTCTGTTGATTCCACCTCCTCAATGCACTCAAATCTGTCCTCTTCTGTTCATCTCCACAGCACTTCTTCCCCTGGAAATCTAGACTTATTTCCTAAGTTTCCACATCTACTCTGACTTCCCTCTAGGCCATTCTCTGCAGTCCACCGATGGTGTGCTTTTCAAAAGAACAAATCTTCTCATGGGACTCCCTTGTTTAAAACCCTTCAAGGGTCCCTAGTGCCCTTCAGCTAAAATGAAAGATCCTGAATGGCCTTATAAAGCTCAGGGTCTGACCTCGGCCTTCCTCTCTGTCTCAAAGAGGACCTCCCTTCCTTGTGCACTGCAAGGCATGTACGCGGCTGCTCCCTCTGAGCCTCAAATGCGCCAAGGCCTTTCCCACCTCAGGTCTTGACACTCGTGGTTCCTTGGCCTGAAACCTTCCTCTTCACCACCTTCCCCTGCTCAACCTGCTCAGCCTTCAGGTTTCAGCCTGAGTGTCACCTCCTCAGAGGAGCCCCCTCAGGCCTTGGTCTCAGGCCAGGCCCCATGCCAGTCATTCTTACATGCTCTGTCCTCCTCCTTCTCTGTGGGATTCATCACCCTAGTAATTAGACAGTAATGCATTCAGGCAATTACTTGTTCAAGATGAGTCTCACCACTGGATTCTCAAGAGGGAAAGGAATGGGAGCAACTTGGTGGACGCAGTATCTTCAGCACCTAACTGTGCCTGGCATAAAGTCAAGGTTCCATGCAGCCAATTTACGGGATGAATCAATGAATCCTGCCCATCCCTGACCACTGCACAGGCTGCTAGAGGATCTTGGGAAAGGATGGCGGAGAAAGGGATTTTTTTCATCGTAACTGGCTCTTCAGATGTGGATGACGGTTAATTTTATGTGTCAACTTGGCTGGGCCATGGCATCCAGATATTTGGTCAGACAGTATTCTAGATGTTTCTGTGAAGATATCTCTTTAGATGGGGTGAACATTTAAATTAGTAGACTTTGAGTAAAGCAGATTACTTCTATAATGTGGGTGGGCCTCATTCAATCAGTTGAAGGCTTTAAGAGAAAAAGCCTGACCTCCTTCCAGGGAGAGGGAATTCTGCCAGCAGACAACCTTGGACTCTTCCCTAGGTCTCCAGCCTGCTGGTCTACCCTGAAGACTGTGGACCTGCACCTTTAAAATCTTGTAAGCCAATTCCATGAAATCAATCTCTCTCACTCTCTCTCTCTCTCCACACACACACATACACACACACACACACACACACACACACACACACACACACACACACCCTATTAGCTCTGTTTCTCTGGAGAGCCCGACTTATGCAGGTGGCCTGAGATTTATGGTCTAGAATGTTCCCGGTCTTTATTCAGCCTTCAGTATCACTCAAAGGGGCAGCTGCAGAGCCTTGGGTCTATACCTAGGATTCAAGGGGAAGCTTTCACTCTGCCACGGAATATGTGGGTGGCCTCCCCCATACCAGAGTCCCTGTCCAGGTTCCCACAAGTGGAAAGGGAGTCGCAGTGAAATTCACCGGCTCAAACATCTTGGTTGCTTCCAAGAACTGGACTCAGAAGAGCAAGGTTTACCCCCTTCAGAACCATCTGAGGAATGATACAGGCTCTCAGGCAGATCAAAGCAGAACACAGTATAGCAGTGCATTGTGAACTTAAAACTTTTCAGTAGGGCTGAAAAGCTCTTCTCCCCAGCTGACACCCGATGCTCAGAATGTGGACTCCTACCCTGGTACATGGTCCCTTAAGGAATTCAAGCCGAGGCTGCTTTCTCTGAGAACAAGAGGAGCAGCAATTGGGTAACACTGAATGATGTAAAATGATCCTATTAGCCGGAACAGATGCACCCAGCCCTTTCCGTCCCCTGCCTAGTTCCCACCTTCTCAGACGACCCCCAGCTGCGGAGGGTGCCAACAGAACCCAGAGTAGACTGCTGGACAAACGACGTGGCATTTTCAAAGCAGTAATTTTGCCTGCTGTTAGCCTGAAAGAGGAGTGGAAGTAAGCAAGTAGAGGACACATAAGTTCAAAACCTCTTCCCACCACTCTGCTTGCAGTCACTTCTCTCAGTGAAAGAAGCTTCCTCTGGGGCCATCCAGGGCAGAGGACCAGTGCTCCCGCTGGCCTGCCTGGGGGTGGGAAAGGTGCAGGGAGCTATCCCTCACCCTTTCTTAGTCATGGTCCTTTAGCGACTAAGAACCTATTCCTGTGAGAAGGGCAAGTCTCTGTCTGCAACCAGAGGCAGGGCTTGGCTCAGTGTGGGGCCAGGGTCAACTGTTAGGCTGTGACCGCCAATGCCTTTGATTCCCGGGAAGTCACCTAGCCCAGAAAGTAACTGAATCTTTCTCTTAATATTTCCAGCAAACTGATCAAGCCTTTTTGAAACTCAGTCCAGAGATCTCACCTTCTCTACCTCCTAAGGTAGGAGAGAAACTCTCATGATTCCAGTTTCGATTAGTCTGACTTCCAGTCGTTCTTGTTACTCTCCCTCAAAACATCCCTATCCCATCCTCTGGTGTCCTTACACAGTTTCATGAGGATCGTATAGAAAATAGACTTTAAAAACATATTAGCACTTCTCAGAGCCTTTTATCCTTCATAAACTAAGAATTCAAAAAGTATTAAGGAATTAAATTGAAAAAAGAAAGCAAAGAACAAGGATATGAAAGATTTTTTGCATTTTATACTGAAAATAATTCCAATTAAGATTTTACTTCATGAGATTCAAGAACTGACCTCCAAAGAAATGAGAAAAAAATCTCTGTAGTGTAATAGCATCAGCAAGTAACATTTACTAAGAACTAATCACTTAGCAAGTTCTGTTTTATATACTTTCTATCATTTAATCCTCACTAAACAGCCCAGTGAGGTAGTTTCTATTATCTCCATTGCACACAGTGTTGAAGATGCTGGAGCCTCATGCTCTGGTTTGGTTTAAATTACATCTCAGAGGACACAGTTTGTCCTAAGGAGTAAATCTTTCTCTCAGCGTTCAAGAGATGGAGCTCGTCTTTCTTTGAGCACTTAATACATGCCAAGCATAGGCTAAACAGTTTACAAGCATTATTTTGTTGAATTCTTACATCCATTTACAAGTATCATTGTCCTTTCTTACAGAGACAAGAAAGAAATGTCTTGAAAGTCTAGGCTGCCATGGTGCAGGAGGAGAGGGATTAAAGAAGAGGCTGGTATATATCTTCCTTTATTTATATCTTTATTTTCTTTCAATACATTTGGTAGTTCTAGGATAGAAGAATTATACCTCTTCTGTTCAACTCTTCCCTGTGTCATTCGTATAAGTGTGATGCAAATGTTATAATCATTTAAATTTTATGCTCTATTTGTTTTTGATACACAGAAATCTAATTGACTTTTATATGTGGACATAGTATCAAGTGACTTTGCTAAAGTCACTTGTTTATTTTTTTAATTTATTTTTTTAATAAGAGATGAAATTGTATGTATTTACTGCATGCAACATGATGATTTAAAGTATATAAACATTGCAAAGTGATGAAATACAGCACATTAAAATATGCATTATGTCACGTAGGTATCCATTTTTGTGGAACAAACACCTCACATCCACTGTCAGCATTTTTCAAGAGTACAGTATCATGTGATTATAGATCTCTTAAACACATTACACTTGACTTGTGCAATAGATGTCTTAAGCTTATAACTCCTACCTTCCTGAATTTTTCTGTCCTCTGACCAACATCTCCCCAACCAGCCTGCTGTCCCCACCAACCACCCCAGCCCCAATAGCCCCACTGTACTTTCTACTCCAATGAGATCAATCTTTTTAAGATTCCACCTATGAATGAAATCATGTGGTGTTTGTTTTTTTGTATCTGTCTTATTTCACTTAACATAATGTCCTCCAGACTCATCCATGCTGTTGGAAATGATTACCTTTTTTTTATGGCCAAATAGTATTCCATTACATGTATTTACCATATTTTCTTTATTCATTCATCCATTGATGGACACTTAGGTTGATTCTATATCTTGATTATTGTGGAAAATGCTGCAATAAACATGGAAGTGCAGATATCTCTTCAACACACTTACTTCTATTCCTTAGGATATATACTCAGTAGTGGGATAGTTGGATCATTTGGTAGGTCTACTTTTAATTTTTTTGATAAAATTCCATATTGCTTTTCATAATGGCTGTACTAATTTACATTCCTGCTCACTGTGAGAGTTCCTTTTTTCCACATCCTACTCAATACTTGTTATTATTTTTAATAACCTTTCTAATAGGTGTAAGGTAATATCTCATTGTGGTTTTGATTTGTATTTATCTGATAATTTGTGAAGTTGAGCATTTTTTCATATACCTCTTGGCTATTTGTATGTCTTCTTTTAAGAAAACGTCTATTCAGGTCCTTTGCCCACTTTTAGATTGGGCTATTTGTTTTCTTGCTATTAAATTGAGCTCTTTATATATTTTTGGTGTTAATCCTTTATCGAATGTATAGTCTGCAAATTTCTGTAGGTGGTCTCTTCACCCTGTTGATTGTTTCCTTTACTGTGCAGAAGCTTTTTAGTGCGATGTTTCCATGTGTCTATTTTTGCTTTTATTACCTCTTGAGATCATATTCAAATTATCATTGGGCAGACCAATGTCATGGAGCTTTCACCTCACATTTTCTTCTATTAGTTTCATAGATTTGGGTCTTACATTTAAGTCTCTAATCCATTTTCAGTTGATTTTTACATATAATGTGATATAAGGGTCCAATTTCATTCTTCTGCATGTAAATATCCAATTTCCCCAGCATCATTTATTGAAGAAACTGTCCTTTCCTTATTCTGTGTTCTTTGCACCTTTGTTCAATATGAGTTGTCTGTAAATGTGCAGATTTATTTCTGGGCTCTGTATTCTGTTCCATTGGTCTATGTGCCTGTTTTTATGCAGCACCGTGATGTTTTGGTTACTGTAGCTTTGTAGTATATTTTGAAGTTGGGTTGTGTGATGCCTCTTGTCTCATCTTTTTTTTTTTTATTATTGCACTTTAAGTTTTAGGGTACATACGCACAATGTGCAGGCTTGTTACATATGTATCCATGTGCCATGTTGGTGTGCTGCACCCATTAACTCCCTCGTCATATGAGGGATAACTCGTCATATCCCTCCCCCTCCCCCCGCCCCACAAAAGTCCCCGGAGTGTGATGTTCCCCTTCCTGTGTCCATGTGTTCTCATTGATCAATTCCCACCTATGAGTGAGAACATGCAGTATTTGGTTTTTTGTCCTTGCGATAGTTTACTGAGAATGATGATTTCCAGTTTCATCCATGTCTCTACAAAGGACATGAACTCATCATTTTTTATGGCTGCATAGTATTCCATGGTGTATATGTGCCACATTTTCTTAATCCAGTCTATCCTTGTTGGACATTTGGGTTGGTTCCAAGTCTTTGCTATTGTAATACTGCTGCAATAAACATACGTGTGCATGTGTCTTTATAGCAGCATGATTTATAGTCCTTTGGGTATATACCCAGTAATGGGATGGCTGGGTCAAATGGTATTTCTAGTTCTAGATCCCTGAGGAATCGCCACAGTGACTTCCACAATGGTTGAACTAGTTTACAGTCCCACCAACAGTGTAAAAGTGTTCCTATTTCTCCACATCCTCTCCAGCACCTGTTGTTTCCTGACTTTTTAATGATCACCATTCTAACTGGTGCGAGATGGTATCTCATTGTGGTTTTGATTTGCATTTCTCTGATGGCCAGTGATGATGAGCATTTTCTCATGTGTTTTTTTGGCTGCATAAATGTCTTCTTTTGAGAAGTGTCTGTTCATGTCCTTTGCCCACTTTTTGATGGGGTTGTTTGTTTTTTTCTTGTAAATGTGTTTGAGTTCATTGTAGATTCTGGATATTAGCCCTTTGTCAGATGAGTAGGTTGTGAAAATTTTCTCCCATTTTGTAGGCTGCCTGTTCACTCTGATGGTAGTTTCTTTTGCGGTGCGGAAGCTCTTTAGTTTAATTAGATCCCATTCGTCAATTTTGGCTTTTGTTGCCATTGCTTTTGGTGTTTTAGACATGAAGTCCTTGCCCATGCCTATGTCCTGAATGGTAATGCCTAGGTTTTCTTCTAGGGTTTTATGGTTTTAGGTCTAACCTGTAAGTCTTTAATCTATCTTGAATTAATTTTTGTATAAGGTGTAAGGAAGGGATCCAGTTTCAGCTTTCTACATATGGCTAGCCAGTTTTCCCAGCACCATTTATTAAATAGGGAATCCTTTCCCCATTGTTTGTTTTTGTCAGGTTTGTCAAAGATCAGATAGTTGTAGATATGCAGCGTTATTTCTGAGGGCTCTCTTCTGTTCCATTGATCTACATCTCTGTTTTGGTACCAGTACCATGCTGTTTTGGTTACTGTAGCCTTGTAGTATACTTTGAAGTCAGGTAGCGTGATGCCTCCAGCTTTGTTCTTTTGGGTTAGGATTGACTTGGCGATGCGGGCTCTTTTTTGGTTTCATATGAACTTTAAAGTAGTTTTTTCCAATTCTGTGAAGGAAGTCATTGGTAGCTTGATGGGGACAGCATTGAATCTATAAATTACCTTGGGCAGTATGGCTATTTTCACGATATTGATTCTTCCTACCTGTGAGCATGGAATGTTCTTCCATTTGTTTGTATCCTCTTTTATTTCATTGAGCAGTGGTTTGCAGTTCTCCTTGAAGAGGTCCTTCATGTGCCTTGTAAGTTGGATTCGTAGGTGTTTCATTCTCTTTGAAGCAATTGTGAATGGGAGTTCACTCATGATTTGGCTCTGTGTCTGTTTTTGGTGCATAAGAATGCTTGTGATTTTTGTACATTGATTTTGTATCCTGAGACTTTGCTGAAGTTGCCTATCAGCTTAAGGAGATTTTAGGCTGAGACGATGGGGTTTTCTAGATATACAATCATGTCATATGCAAACAGGGACAATCTGACTTCCTCTTTTCCTAATTGAAAACCCTTTATTTCTTTCTCCTGCCTGATTGCCCTGGCCAGAACTTCCAACACTATGTTGAATAGGAGTGGTGAGAGAGGGCATCCCTGTCTTGTGCCAGTTTTCAAAGGGAATGCTTCCAGTTTTTACCCATTCAGTATGATACTGGCTGTGGGTTTGTCATAGATAGGTCTTATTATTTTGAGATACGTCCCATAAATACCTAATTTATTGAGAGTTTTTAGCATGAAGCGTTGTTGAATTTTGTCAAAGGCCTTTTCTGCATCTATTGAGATAATCATGTGGTTTCTGTCTTTGGTTCTGTTTATATGCTGGATTACATTTATTGATTTGCATATGTTGAACCAGCCTTGCATCCCAGGGATGAAGCCCACTTGATCATGGCAGATAAACTTTTTGATGTGCTGCTGGATTCGGTTTGCCAGTATTTTATTGAGGATTTTTGCATCGATGTTCATCAGGGGTATTGGTCTAAAATTCTCTTTTTTGGTTGTGTCTCTGCCAGGCTTTGGTATCAGGATGATGCTGGCCTCATTAAATGAGTTAGGGAGGATTCGCTCTTTTTCTATTGATTGGAATGGTTTCAGAAGGAATGGTATCAGCTCCTCCTTGTACCTCTGGTAGAATTCGGCTGTGAATCCATCTGGTCCTGGAGTGTTTTTGGTTGGTAGGCTATTAATTATTGTCTCAATTTCAGAGCGTGTTATCGGTCTATTCAGGGATTCAACTTCTTCCTGGTTTAGTCTTGGCAGGGTGTATGTGTCCAGGAATTTATCCATTTTTTCTAGATTTTCTAGTTTATTTGCATAGAGGTGTTTATAGTATTCTCTGATGGTAGTTTGTATTTCTGTGGGATCAGTGGTGATATCCCCTTTATCATTTTTTATTGCATCTATTTGATTCTTCTCTCTTTTCTTCTGTATTAGTCTTGCTAATCATCTACCAATTTTGTTGATCTTTCAAAAAACCAGCTCCTGTATTCACTGATTTTTTGAAGGGCTTTTTGTGTCCCTGTCTCCTTCAGTTCTGCTCTGATCTTAGTTATTTCTTGCCTTCTGCTAGCTTTTGAATGTGTTTCCTCTTGCTTTTCTAGTTCTTTTAATTGTGATGTTAGGGTGTCAATTTTGGATCTTTCCTGCTTTCTCTTGTGGGCAGTTAGTGCTATAAAATTCCCACTACACACTGCTTTGAATGTATCCCCTCTGGTATGTTGTGTCTTTGTTCTCGTTGGTTTCAAAGAACATCTTTATTTCCGCTTTCATTTCATTATGTACCCAGTAGTCATTCAGGAGCAGGTTGTTCAGTTTCCATGTAGTTGAGCAGTTTTGAGTGAGTTTCTTAATCCTGAGTTCTAGTTTGATTGCACTGTGGTCTGACAGACTGTTTGTTATAACTTCTGTTCTTTTACATTTGTTGAGGAGAGCTTTACTTCCAACTATGTGGTCAATTTTGGAATAGGTGTGGTGTGGTGCTGAAAAAAATGTATATTCTGTTGATTTGGGGTGGAGAGTTTTGTAGATGTCTATTAGGTCTGCTTGGTGCAGAGCTGAGTTCAATTCCTGGGTGTCATTTTTAACTTTCTGTCTCATTGATGTGTCTAATGTTGACAGTGGGGTGTTAAAGTCTCCCATTATTATTGTGTGGGAGTCTAAGTCTCTTTGTAGGTCACTCAGGACTTGCTTTATGAATCCGGGTGCTCCTGTATTGGGTGCATATATATTTAGGATAGTTAGCTCTTCTTGTTGATTGATCCCTTTACCATTATGTAATGGACTTCTTTGTCTCTTTTGATCTTTGTTGGTTTAAAGTCTGTTTTATCACAGACTAGGATTGCAACCCCTGCCTTTTTTTGTTTTCCATTTGCTTGGTAGATCTTCCTCCAACCTTTTATTTTGAGCCTATGTGTGTCTCTGCACGTGAGATGGGCTTCCTGAATACAGCACACTGATAGGTCTTGACTCTTTATATCCAATTTGCCAGTCTGTGTCTTTTAATTGGAGCATTTAGTCCATTTACATTTAAAGTTAATATTGTTATGTGTGAATTTGATCCTGTCATTATGATGTTAGCTGGTTATTTTGCTCGTTAGTTGATGCAGTTTCTTCCTAGCCTCGATGGTCTTTACAATTTGGCATGATTCATGATTTTGCAGTGGCTGGTACCAGTTGTTGCTTCCCATGTTTAGTGCTTCCTTCAGGAGCTCTTTTAGGGCAGGCCTGGTGGTGACAAAATCTCTCAGCATTTGCTTGTCTGTAAAGGATTTTATTTCTCCTTCACTTATAAAGCTTAGTTTGGCTGGATATGAAATTCTGGGTTGAAAATTCTTTTCTTTAAGAATGTTGAATATTGGCCTCCACTCTCTTCTGGCTTGTAGAGTTTCTGCCGAGAGATCAGCTGTTAGTCTGATGGGCTTCCCTTTGTGGGTAACCCGACCTTTCTCTCTGGCTGCTCTTAACATTTTTTCCTTCATTTCAACTTTGGTGAATCTGACAACTATGTGTCTTGGAGTTGCTCTTCTCAAGGAGTATCTTTGTGGTGTTCTCTGTATTTCCTAAATCTGAATGTTGGCCTGCCTTGCTAGATTGGGGAAGTTCTCCTGGATAATATCCTGCAGAGTGTTTTCCAACTTGGTTCCATTCTCCTCGTCACTTTCAGGTACACCGACGAGACATGTATTTGGTCTTTTCACATAGTCCTATATTTCTTGGACGCTTTGTTGGTTTCTTTTCATTCTTTTTTCTCTAGACTTCCCTTCTCACTTCATTTCATTCATTTCATCTTCCATCGCTGATACCCTTTCTTCCAGTTGATTGCATCAGCTCCTGAGGCTTCTGCATTTTTCACGTAGTTCTTGAGCCTTGGCTTTCAGCTCCATCAGCTCCTTTAAGCACTTCTCTGTATTGGTTATTCTATTTATACATTCGTCTAATCCTTTTTCAAAGTTTTTAACTTCTTTGCCTTTGGCTTGAATTTCCTCCTGTAGCTCGGAGTAGTTTGATCGTCTGAAGCCTTCTTCTCTCAATTCATCAAAGTCATTCTCTGTCCAGCTTTGTTCCGTTGCTGGTGAGGAACTGTATTCCTTTGGAGGAGGAGAGGCACTCTGCTTTTTAGAGTTTCCAGTTTTTCTGCTCTGTTTTTTCCCCATCTTTGTGGTTTTATCTACTTTTGCTCTTTGATGATGGTGATGTACAGATGGGTTTTTGGTGTGGATGCACTTTCTGTTTGTTAGTTTTCCTTCTAACAGACAGGACCCTCAGCTGCAGGTCTGTTGGAGTTTGCTAGAGGTCCACTCCAGACCCTGTTTGCCTGGGTGTCAGCAGCGGAGGCTACAGAACAGCGAATTTTCGTGAACTGCGAATGCTGCTGCCTGATCATTCCTCTGGAAGTTTTGTCTCAGAGGAGTACCTGGCCGTGTGAGGTGTCAGTTTGCCCCTACTGCAGGGTGCCTCCCAGTTACACTGCTCAGGGGTCAGGGACCCACTTGAGGAGGCAGTCTGCCTGTTCTCAGATCTCCAGCTGTGTGCTGGGAGAACCACTACTCTCTTCAAAGCTGTCAGACAGGGACATTTAAGTCTGCAGAGGTTACTGCTGTCTTTTTGTTTGTCTGTGCCCTGCCCCCAGAGGTGGGGCCTACAGAGGCAGTCAGGCCTCCTTGAGCTGTGGTGGGCTCCACCCAGTTCGAGCTTCCTGGCTGCTTTGTTTACCTAATCAAGTCTGGGCAATGGCGGGCGCCCCTCCCTCAGCCTGGCTGCCGCCTTGCAGTTTAATCTCAGACTGCTGTGCTAGCAATCAGCGAGACTCCATGGGCGCAGGACCCTCTGAGTCAGATGCGGGATATAATCTCCTGGTGTGCTGTTTTTTTAAGCCCGTCAGAAAATTGCAGTATTAGGGTGGGAGTGACCCGATTTTCCAGGTGCTGTCTGTCACCCCTTTCTTTGACTAGGAAAGGGAACTCCCTGACCCCTTGCACTTCCCAAGTGAGGCAATGCCTCGCCCTGCTTCAGCTCGTGCACAGTGCGCTGCACCCACTGTCCTGCGCCCACTGTCTGGCACTCCCTAGTGAGATGAACCTGGTACCCCAGATGGAAATGCAGAAATCACCCGTCTTCTGTGTCGCTCATGCTGGGAGCTGTAGATCAGAGCTCTTCCTATTTGGCCATCTTGGCTCCACCCCCTATTCTTAAAATTCGTTTTTGATATTTTAGGTAAATCATATGTTATCTACGAATAATAAAAATGGGATCGTTCCTTCTCAAAAATAAAAAGAAGAGGCTGGGTCCCTGCCCTCTCAACTTCTTACCATGTCACAGAGGAAAAGGCACTGAGGCCTAAGGATAAGACTGGGGAAGTAGGCCGGGCGCGGTGGCTCACGCTTGTAATCCCAGCACTTTGGGAGGCCGAGGCGGGCGGATCACGAGGTCAGGAGATCGAGACCACGGTGAAACCCCGTCTCTACTAAAAATACAAAAAAATTAGCCGGGTGTGATGGCGGGCGCCTGTAGTCCCAGCTACTCAGAGAGGCTGAGGCAGAAGAATGGCGTGAACCCGGGAGGTGGAGCTTGCAGTGAGCCGAGATTGCGCCACTGCACTCCAGCCTGGGCGACAGAGCGAGACTCCGTCTCAAAAAAAAAAAAAAAAAAAAAGACTGGGGAAGTAAAATCTCATACATACAGCAGCACAGCTCCAATAGTGCATTTGCCCCCTTCTCTGCAGATCTGCCTGGGACAAGTCATGGCTCCTGGGGGCTCCTGGGGACAAGGTGTTCCCAGCATCTGGGCAGGAGGAAAGGCTTCCATCCCAGAGGCTCTTGCTCCCAGGAATGAGTACTTATGCTTCAACCCTACTTGATCTGCCAGGGCTCTCCCACTTTGCAGGAATGTTGGTCCTGGCTGTGCCAAGCACTCTGTCCTTTTATGACCCCTCCCTTGCATCCACCTAGACCACCTCCAGATCCTGCCATGCCGTGGGATAAGATCTGGTGGCAGGCCTCCTTCCTGTTGAGAAGGGCAGGCATTACTACCCAATGGTTGTGGGTACAGAGGGGTTGGAGAGAATGGGGAGGGTTGAGGATAGGGCATAGTTTCCAAACATTTTTTAAAGGAAGGAGGCCAAGAGGAATTCCCTGGGGCATGCAGCACCACAGACTGGTGCCAACTACTCAGCCCTGTTCCCTTCCTCTCCAGCACAACCTTTCTTCCTTGCTTCAGAGAGCTCATCCTATAGTCTTTGCTAAGCGCTGACTGTGTATTCGGCTGAAGGATGCAGGTTCAGTATACATCCTAGTTCCTAGGTTCAAGAAGTAGGTTAAAAACAAGATCCACCCACAAACAAGTCCATGCAGCATACATCTATACACAGGCACTACGGTAGGCAAGTGCTGGATTGTATGACGCAGGCCAAGTTCACAGAAAGGATTGATGGAGGTGAGTGGGAAAGCTTCCTTGAAGACCTTTGGAGGGTCTAGCAGGACTAAGATTGAGAATGGCACAAGATAAGAGGTCATTCTCGGGAGGGGGACCTGCATGACTGAAGGTGAGGACAAAGGCTGAGCTGGTCTTGGTGAAGGCCTGGCACAGTGGCCCCAGGGCTGGGTGTGCTGAGACCACCAGAGGTGCTGGGTGCAGCCTTCCTGCTCTGGCTGACTCAGTCTTGCAGCCCCGTTTCCCTGACAATATGGTAAATACAGAGCCTATAAATCCATCTGCAAACATCCACTCTTCAGTGCCTTCTCCCTTCCAAGCCAACAAGCCCAAAGCCATCCCATGGAACGTGAGCCTGCCAGTGCCAAGCACTATGGAGCTGGCTGCAGGCACGTGGACAGGCTTCCGGGCTGAAGCTGGCTCCTTCTCAGGAGCACCTCCCTCCAGAGAGCCCAGGCCTGTCTCAGTCTAACCAGGCTGCAAGTGAGGGACAGACAGATGCTCCAGCAGCCACTAGCAGCGGAAAAACACTGAGGCCACAAAAAATCGCTCCACGTTTGTCAGGAGGGACCTCCCCATTAGGGGAAATATGGGGGCCATCCATTATGGGAGGTGCCTACTAAAGAGGCTGATCCCCAGTGTGCCAAGAAGAAGCTGTTAAAGGGGGAAAGACACCCTGCAAGCCCTGTTCCTCTCTGAGCCTCTGATTCCTCATCTGCGAAATGGGAGACATTCTCCTTGCCCTGATCTCCGCATAGAAGCTGAATGGAATGGAAAAGAATTGCAAGAATAATCTTGGCCTGAGCAAGACCTCTGCTTCTCTCCCCAACAAGAGTCAGTCTTTCTGGATAGGGGGACCCTTGGAGAGGGTTCAGCTCTTGGTATTCAAAGTGCAGTCTTGGACCAGAAGCATAAGCATCCCCTGGAAGCTTGTCAGAAATGCTGACTCTCAGGCCCTACACTAGAACTTCTGAATTGGAATCTGTATTTTAACAAGATCCTCAAGTGATCCATGGGCACAGTAAAGTTTGAGAAGTATTGTTCTAGTTCATGGTATGTAACCCCTTCATGTTATCAGTGAAGAAGCTGAGACCCAGTAGAAATAAGTCACTTACAGGAAGTCACACAGTAAATAAGTGGTAGACATGGGCCCAAGTAGCAGTGAAGTGCAAAGGAAGAATCACAGGCCCTGAAATCAGAGCTACTTAGGTTCAAATCCTGCCTCTGCCATAACATACTCTGTGGCCTAGGAAGAAAGCTAACTAATTTCTCTGAACTTTGGTTTTGCCACCTGTAAAATGGGTATAATAACAGCTATCTTTTAGGATTAATGATGAAGATTAAAATGAGATGATGCATCAGATGCCTTGCACTGCATGCATCTCATGTTTGGTGTTCACAAGCTTTGCCTTCATCTGCACTCCACAACCTCTAAACTCCACAGCCCATGATTATTGGGCCCAAGAATCCATGAAAAGACTGCTTTTCTGCCTCCAACAATGCAGACACAGTTGCAGAGCTGAGAAGGGAAAGGATAGGAAGAGATAGCAAGGCTCTTAAAGTCTAGACTGACTTATCCTTTAAATTCTGAAGAGTTCCCAGTCCAATCCTCTAGCAAAAAGTCAATCTGCAAACATCACCAGTTAGTGTGGTGCCTTAGTGTACTAGCACATAGCCCACGCTCAGTACTCGTTCAGGCTCACATCCCTCATTTTCACGTGTCTGGATTCTGGTCATTCTTCAAGGCCCAACCTAAACATCATGTCCTCTGAAAGTTCATGACTAGATCTCCTGTTAGAATTGATCTCCCAGGTAAGACCCTAACTGCTTTAACATAACTTACAAGGCTATCTACCTCTCAGCCTTGCATTCTGACCCTAGATTAGACAATTTGCAGGTCTCTGGGCACAGATGATTCTTGCCTCAAGGCCTTCGCACATGCTGTTCCCTTTATCTGCAATACTCTTCTTGTAAAGCCCCCTCTATCTCATTCCTACCCAGCCTTTATATCTCAGCCTAGATGTTAATTTAGACATACATTTTTCCTGCAGAACTGGGACTAGGATGAGGCAAGCAAGGCACCTGGAGCACAGAATTTAGAGAGGTCCTGAGTCTCATGTGCCAACCCTGCACTTGTGTGACTTGGAGAGAGAGAGCCTCCTTAAATTTTGAGTCCTAGGTGCCTCCTTTGCCTCTCCCTGGTCCTCTGGATATCTCCTTGAATACCCTGCTATTTTAGAGTCCCTGCTCTGTGCCATCCCCTGGTCATATTCTTTACTTAAGAGGACGCTGATTGCCTGAGTGTTTATCCGTCCTCTCTCTGAACTGTTAAGTTCCAGAGCCAGAATACTTCTGCCTGGCTCCCCATTTCATTCTCAGAGCCTGGCAGAGGGCAGACATTGAATCAGCACTTGCTGGATGTGCATAAAAGTTTGATCTCCCTCCTCCTGTGCTCTCAAATCCCACTGAAGGACCCAGTGTCCTAGCACCTATCAATCTCTCCCTTCTGCTCCACAAAACTGCCCTCATCTGGCTGGACTGCACCCCCAGGGGCCGGCCTTCACTTTGCATGCTCAGAACTCAGCCCAGGACCTGGCAGAGAGTGGGTGCTCATGTGCATTTGCTGGGAAGGGTTAGCACTAGAGGAATGCTGTAATGGTGGGCAACGCACGCTGCTCGGATTAAACCCAGTGTGGACAACTCCAGCAACATCTTCATCTTCCTCTTCACCTCCAGGCTCTCCCTGCCCAGCTCCTCTTTAGCCAAATGGGTCTGTCAGAAACATCTCACTATCTCTAGTTCCATGTCCTGAGCCAAATACCCTTTCCCAGCCCCCCACTGGCCTGCTCTGGTAGGAAAAGAGGTGGTTATTGTGCATACCTGGCTCCCTACTTCTCCCACCTCCCTGCTCTACATATATACCAATTCTACTGCGATACACTGAGACCAACTCTCCCTCGTCTTTGGTTCCCCAGGACCCAGCCAGGGAGGTGCCCAGTTCTGGAGTGGAGACTGGGGGGAACAGCACACCCTGCCTGCCAAAAGGCAGATCCTGAGCCATGGTCGGCCAAGGTTTAGGGTCCAATTTCCTGGATGCCTTTCAGTGTCTGATAGGAGATGCCAGAGAAGAGAAAGACCAGGAGGCCAGGTGATTTATGAGGGAAGTCTCGGCTTTGACAAAGCTTTAGCCCCAGCGATTAAGGCAGGTGAAAGCAGAGTGCATAGCCTCTTCCTGAGGGGTGTTGGGGTTTCTCTGGGCATCTGGATCTGTATCCCTGTGGATAGCGCTGAGCTCTTGGCTGACTCCAGCTACTCCTCAGCGCCACATCCTGGAGCAGAACAAGGACCCTGGTGGCTTAGGAAGTGGTAGGAAGTGGGGAGAGGAGCTACGAGTCAGCGATAGCAAACCAGGCCTGCTCTGCCTGCCCTCCTCCCCGCTACTGCCCTGCAGAGGCTTCAAAGGACAGCAGGAGCCTCAGAACTGGCTGTGTGACAGGAGACACACACATATCTTGGCTTGTAGTTGGCAACAAACAGGTGGGGACTAATTTTGCCTTCATCCCCTGGTCTCCTCTCCAAGAATCCCTCATCCCGAGAAAGAACATCTCAAGCCTGTGAGTCACACAAGCCCTCTCTCCCTCCCAGTGGCCTTCATCGCCAGGGCCCTCTGTGGTTAGAACATGCTCATGTCCCTCCCTTTACAGACAGGCAGACTGAGGCCCAGAAAGGAAAAGGGACTGACCCAGGGTCTCCTCAACAGCTTATGAGCAGAGCTGGGACCAGACCCCACAGCTGTTGATTCTCCCCTGGTGCTCCCAAAGACCACCCCTTCCTGATGGGAGCAATGTAAAGACCGTGGCCACCTTCAATCTGTGACACTGATGTTCCAGAATGTGGACATCAGCTTACTTTATATATCCTGTGTCATTCACCAGAATATGGGCTGTGTGAGGGCTGAGACCTTTTCTGTACGATCTACTGCTCTATCCCCAACACCTAAAACAGTTCCTGGCACATAGAAGAGATCAGAACAAATGGGTGAAGAAATAAATGGATGAGCTAATGAATGAATGATTATGTGTAGAACAAGCCACTTGTGCTGTACAGGCTTTAGGATTCCTTCTTTTTTAAAAAAGGGAGTTGATTATTCTTGCTTCGGCTTTGGAGTCCTAGATTGTTCTAGAGCAGGAAGAACTTTAGAGAGCCTCTAATGCATCCCCATGAAGGTATAGCCAGATCTTTCTCTTTTCCCCACCAGCAGCCACACCCCACCCTGTTTTCTCCATCTGGACAGGTGTGCTGAGAAGACCTTTGGCAGGGGATCTATGTCCCCACTCCTCAGATCTTGGTGGGTTCTGCAACTACTTTGACTAAGACATCAGGCAGAAGTGATGCTGTGCCTGTTTTCTGGCCCAGGACTCAGTAACACTGGCCTTTCCCACTTCCTGTCTCCTGGCATACATGCATGGGTTCCTGAGGTGCCACGTGAGAAGTCCAACTATGCTTCTGGAGACACCACGTGGGGAGGGCAAGTATCGCAGCTGCCATCTCCCAGCCACACCTGCCTTCTAGAGGGAAGCTTCTAGAACTCATCACACCAGGCCAGCTGCCTGCCTAACACCCGAGTAAACTCTCAGGATGCTACATACAGCAGAATGGCCCAGCTGCTCCCTGTCCAAGTCCTGATCCCATGGATCAGGAGCACAATAAAAGTACTGTGAAGTCACTAAGTCTAGGGTGGTCTGTCACATGGCAATAGATAACCCCAACATCCAAGCAGTGACAAGTGCTGTGAGAGAAATAAAGCAGAGGAAAGGGACAAAGGGTAACAAGGCTGTACCTCTCTGAGAATGTCTCTCTGAGAATATGATATTTGATTACAGGACTTAAACGGAGGGTGTTGGGCCTGAATCATTCACTGAGATGAAGTCTTGGGGAGGAGGAGTTTGAGAGGTGCAGGAAGAGTACCTAAAATCAAGAGTTCTTTTATGAACATGTTAAATTTAAGGTGCCTAGTGCACATCCAAGAAGAGTTGCAGAGTGAACACTTGGAGACTAGTCTAGAGCTTTGGGGTAGAAACTCCTCCAATTTTAAGACCTCTACATGCATCCATGATGTAAACAACAGCATCAGTGGAGTGCCAACATGGATTCAAGGCCATGGAGCTGGGTGGGATTCCCTGGAGTATAGCTACAGAAGGTGCACCAAGGAGAGGACCAAATGGCTGACCAATGGATTGAACAAAAGTGGTGGCAAAGCAGAAGTAAGGATGAAACAGTGATAAGGATTGGATTGAGAAGACAATGGAAGGCAGTGAGGACAGACAGTCAGTGGAGGAGCTGAGTTATAATGGGAAACTGAGAAAAAAGGCACGAGCTAAGGAGGGATGTGGAGTCAAGGGAGTTGTTTCTAGATGGGAGATCCTATAGCATGTGTGTCTCCTGAGTGATCAGGAGAGAGTGAGAAATTGATGCAGGGAAGAGAAGGGATAAGCACAGGAGCAAAAATTCATGCAATAGGAGAAGGAACTCGTGATTAAGGAAGCAAGTGAACAAGCGGGTGTAATTTTATCCACAAGAACAGCCATAACATGGCAGAGCCTTGGGTTCTCAAAGAGGAGAGGCCACAGGTGACAGTCCCAGCCCCACTATTTAATGGCTGGTTGACTTTGCGCAAGTCACTGCTTCCTCATCTGAACATGGAGATTAATGATCCCTATCTCACAGGGCTGTCAGGAGGATCATACATACTGACAGTTGTCAAGTGACTAGTTCAAAGAACGGGTGGCTCTTGCAGCAGTTGATACTGGGGTTCTCAGTCCCAGAACATGGGCTTGGGTCATGTGATCTGCTTTGTCATGCAGCAAACCTCTGAGTCTGAGCTTTGTGGTTCAGCACCAGCACAGGGCAAAGGACATGAGTGGCAATGAGCAGACCAGGAATTGAACTCAGTCTCCCATCTCCTTGGCATTCAGAGCCCTCCTTGAGCCTCCATCTCCTGTCATTCTCTCTTTTTTTTTTTTGAGACGGAGTCTCGCTCTGTAGGGCTGGCTGGTGTGCAGTGGCACAATCTTGGCTCACTGCAAGCTCCGCCTCCTGGGTTCACGCCATTCTCCTGCCTCAGCCTCCCGAGTAGCTGGGACTACAGGCACCCGCCACCACACCAGGCTAATCTTTTTTTTCTTTGTATTTTTTTAGTAGAGACGGGGTTTCACTGTATTAGCCAGGATGATCTCGATCTCCTGACCTTGTGATCCACCCGCCTTGGCCTCCCAAAGTGCTGGGATTACAGGCGTGAGCCACCACACCCGGCCTCTCTTGTCATTCTTTACCTTGCACTTTGTGCTTTGGCGGCAATGAGTTTCTGATAGTCTCACATGTGAGACTATGAAACAACCACACTGCTGTTACTCAGCTTTATATCTTTGGGAATGCTCTCCTCTCTGCCGTGCTACCTAAAATGTCATTCTCCACTTTGATATATATAAATAGCAGCTGACACATTCCCCTCCAGAGAACCTTCTCTGACTTCCTCTAGTCCTATGTAGGTGCCCTTCCACTGGGGCTAGCCTCTTGCACACACTGCTCTGTTGGTACACTGTGTGCCCCTGGAGAGGCAGAACAGAGCTCCAATCATCTTTGCAACTACAGGGCTTGACACAGTGAGTATCTGCTGAACCAAACTTTTCCCAGATAGCAGATGAATCAGAGGGATAGACAGCACTGTCCAACAGAACTTTATGCAACAACAGAAATGTTCTGTGTCTGTGCTTTCCAATACAGTGATCACTCAACACAAGTTTAATTTAGTTTAGGTTTAAATAGTCACAGATGGCTAAGGGTTGTTATATTGGACAGCACAAGTTGGAGGGCAGAAAGAAGGGGTTGGGGAAAAGCTGACGTTATTAAACACTTAGTATGTGCTAGGCTTTTGACACTCTTTAATATGTTAATCTTTAACATAATTCTGTGAGATGGCAAGAAAAACTACTTTCCTGTTTTAGACAAGAAAGCTGAACCTCAGAGAGAGGCAGTGACTTGCTGTGAGCCCTCCAGCTTGGAGACTACACAGCAGGTCCCTGATTCCCCAGTCTCTGGTTCATCCCACCACACTAAGCTGACTTCACACCTATGCAAGGCCTGGCCCTGGAGGTGCTTTGTGAAGGAATCCTCCCCATTCCCACGCCCCCTCCCACAGTCCCTGCAGGCACACAGGTCAGGCACACAGGTCAGGCCCACAGCCCTGTCCTAGCTGGCAAGGCGCATTCTTCTGGCAGTGCTGCTGCATCACTCACAGATGTCTGGGGGCAGAGGCTGAGTGTGGTGAGGCAGGAGGCCTTGGCTGCCAGCAGGAGGGGCAGGCGGGGCCCAGAGCCTGCTAGCATTCTGCTCCTTGGATCTCCCCTCGCGTGAGCAGCTTTGGGGAGTTCTCTTGGTGCTGTTGTAATTTATTGTTTCTGCTCTAATGATTGCTCCATGTCTGATTATAAATGCCTTCTGGCTGGGGGCCCAGACTCAGAAAATTCCCATGATCTACTTCCAAAGCTGATGGAGCCACAAATGGGACTCATGTCTCTGTTTCATCATTGGCCACATTTACAAGGGAGGAGGATCCAAGGCCAGACACAGGGCTCAGGGTGGGGATGTAACAGGAGGCATCTGTGACCTGGAATTCCCATCAGAGCCCCAACAGGGCATCTCCTGAGTCCTGGAGAACCTTCAAGGTGGTACTCAAAAGAGCCTGCTCCCTTCCTCTCAAAATGCAAGGCAGAGTCCAAGTTGGAAGCAGCGGGTGATACAGTCACAGTGAAAGGGGCCTCCGAAAAACATTGTCCAACCCTGCTAATGCCCTCTCTTTATCCACCTGGAAAATTCCTACTCATGCCTCAGGAGGCAGCTTTGGAGTCCTGCAAGAAGCCTGCTCTGACACCCACAGCCTCCCACCCGCAGGTACACAAGTAGTCTCTGCTCCCTGTAAATCTCTTCTAGCATGGCACACCATAATCATAATTACACCTACTATTTATTGAGGGTTTCCTCTTTGCCAGGCACCATTTACCTTATCTATTTTTCACCTCATCCCTGGGAGAAAGGCACTACCCTTATCCACATTTGACAGACTAGGGAACAAAAGCTCAGAGAGGTTAAGGGAGTTGCTTAAGATCAAACAACTGCCAAATAATGGAGCTGGACTTAAATTCAGACGATTCCAACTCAAAATTTAGGCCTTACACCACGTGTGTTCACACCCATCATCAATGTATTGCAACAGGCTGTTTTGTCTCTTGCTTCATTAAAATAGAGCTTCTGGGGATATATCTGACCTCAATAACACGGGTGCTCAGGAAATGACCACTGAGCAAACTTCACATAAAGAAAGTCCTACTGCACTAAGTAGGTAATAAAATTAGGGCAGTCACTTATTACTGCCCTACTGCAGGATATTTAAGAGGACTCAAAAAAGCAGTGGGCAAAGGCTTGAATGAGCAAGTAAGATAGGACTGCAGGAAAAAAATGCTATATCTCAACTGGGACTGAAAGTCCTGAATTTTCTAGGCTAGTCCTACTTTTAAATACCATATCTCATCAGTTCCTTATGTTACCAGAATGACCTAGAAACCCCAGTATTTAGATATCTAAACTGTATCTCTTATATGATATTTCATGCCCAGAAGAGGCATCCCAAAGATCCCACTATGTCTTGTAATTTAGGATGCAGGAAATAAAGCCACAGAAAAAAAGAGCATCAACTTTAGAGGAAGGCAGACCCATGCTCAAATTCCAATTTTGCTGCTCATTAGCTGTGCAATCTTGGACAAACTCTTTCCCTTCTCTGAGACTCAAATGTAAAAATAGAGCTAAGAGCTGCTGCCTTGCAGGGCTGTTAAGAGTAGTAAACAGAAGAACATATGGGAAAGTACCCAGAATGGCACCTGGCACACAGGAGGGACTCAGGAACTATGAGGTCTCTCCTCTCTCTCAGATGAGGTCAGGCAAGAAAGCCATTCTTAGCAACAGACTCAGCTGAATGCAAAGGGTGTGATGTGCTGGTGGACCAATGATCAAAGAGAAGAGATTGCTTACTTGGGGCTGAGGTCATGAATTGACTTCTTCCTCATTTATAGACTCACAATGAGTGTGGATGAAATAACAGGTCACCCTAAGAGCAGCCCTACGTTAGCACAGATGGAAAGAGATGGGTAAAATCTTGCCCCACTCCCAACTAGGAGCTCACAGTGTGCTGGAGCAGAAAAACAACAGGAAAGGTGAACAGAGGACCCAGCAGGTATGAGGGCAAAGGGCAGACGGACCATGAGGAGCTCTACCAGGCCCAAAGATGTCAAGAGAGGCTTGTGGAAGAGCTGAGTCTTAAGGAAGGGATAGAACTTCTAGGAAAGCGTATCTTCAGTTACAGAGGGGTGCCGTACAGACAAAGGAAAAGGCATAAAAAGGATAGCAAGTTTTAAAAACTAGTTTGCCATTATATTTCGGATTTTGGAGGAAGCTTAAAAAAATCGATTGCACTCTCCTTGTTGTCAAAGGTATTCTGTTTCCTCCGCTTATGAGCTGCGTGATCTTGGCCAAGTTAATCATTCAATGCTTCAGTTTTCTCATCTGTAGAATAAGTATGAAAACAGTACCTGCCACATTGGAATGCTCTATGGAATAAGTATGTGGAAACCATTTATGACACATTGATCAACAAATAAGAATCATCATCATCATCATCACCACCACCACCATCACCATCACTACCATCACCATCATGATCATCACCATCACCACTACCATAATTATCACCATCATCATCACCACCACCATCATGATCATCACCATCACCACCACCATCATGATCACCACCATCACCATCATCACCACTACCATCATGATCATCACCATCACCACCACCACCATCATGATCACCACCATCATCACCACTACCACCATGATCATCACCATAATGATTATCACCATCATCATCACCACCATCACCATCATCTTCATGATCATCACCGTCACCACCACCACCATCACCATCATAATCATCACAATCATCACAATCATCACTACTACCATCATGATCATCACCTTCATCATCACCACCAACATCACCATCATAACCATCACCTTCATGATCATCACCATCACCACCACCATCACGATCATCACCATCACCACCACCATCATGATCATCACCATCACCACCATCACCACTACCATCATGATCATCACCATCACCACCACCACCATCATGATCATCACCATCACCACCACCACCATGATCATCACCATAATGATTATCACCATCACGATCATCACCATCATCATCACCACCATTATCACCACCACCTTCATGATCATCACTGTCACCATCATCACCACTACCATCATGATCATCATCATCACCACCATCACCACCATAATCATCACCATCATCACTACTACCATCATGATCATCACCATCATCATCACTACTATCATTACCATCATCACCACCACTGTCACTATCATCACCATCAACATCACTATCACTGCCATCATCACCATCATCATCATTATTACGAATGAGAAAACTGAGGCCCAGAAAATGGAAGAGGTTTGTTCAGGGTGACTTAGATAGTCAGAGGCAGGCCTCGACACTTTTACTTTTCTAACATTCACAGAATTTTTAGGAAAAAAAAAACAAGCTTCCTGTCACAGGTAAGAGACCCAAGATCCTTGATAAAGGAGTAGGGTTCATGGAGATGGGGCCACCCAATGTTTAGATGAAGATATTGTCTCTTAAGGCCAATCATTCTGCCTCCTGCCCTATGGATGCAAACTGTCCTTCAGCTCATACCACCTGCAGCCAAGGACAGAGGGGAACATTCCAACCCCGATACCCAAGGAGAGGAATCAAATGCTCCAGACTCAGTGACGGATTGAAGCAGGGGCAGTGCACACATCTGTCATGACTTCCTTGTTCCAAGAGGATAGGGGAAAAACTCCTAGCTCTCCACCTGAATCCCACAGTGGTCTCCAACAATATTATCATTCTCCAGTTGTACTACTCATGATATATTTTGACAGCGGCAAATGGGGCCTAAATTACATATTGTAGCCACCAAACTTCCGGCACAGGCCCACAGAACAAGGCCTGAGGGAAATTAGATGAGGCCAAAGGGAACTCAGGCCTGGAAGAGACTAGAAAACAGAAAGGGATGTACAGTCCATTAGCAGGACCCTTCTCTCTTTTAAGTGTTATATAGGTGAGCGGGGTTCAAGGCTGCAGGCACAGAGAGGGCACAGAAGGTGAAGGAAAGGAGAGCAGAGAGGCCAAGCAAGAGTAAACTCAGGATTAAGGAGTCAAACCACCACTGGTTATTTTAGTCCCAGCTCTATCTGTCTCTAGAGTATGGTCGTCTACAAACCTTTCACCTGTCCATCTGTTTTTCTGAAAACTATGGTCCCTTCTGTCCCAAACCCTGGACTAAACATAGTGGTGGATGGGGAGGTAGGGAGCAGTGGTAGAAGGCATCTGCTCCAATCTGTCTTCTTTTTGGAAGGACTAGACACTGGGAAAATGCATCTCTCTCCTCTGCTTTGAGAATAGTGCATACTCCATGACTTTAGCTTACTAACAGCTGGAGGGATCCCAGAGGAATTCTTCTCTCTGGGATTGAGATTGGGAAATGAAGAGGGATCTCCCACTTTCCTTTTACCGGAATCATGTGTCCCTGTCTAAAATGATGGTGTTGGATGGGATTCAGTTCAACTCCAGCAGGAAGCACACAACATTTGAGACCTGTGGGGTGAAGACAGTGCGCACAGCCGGAGAGAAGGTCCTGGCTGAGAACCAGAGGACTCATTTCTTCTGGAGGCAGGGATTTGAGACAATTTCTTGGCAGGAGGAGGATAAGAGGTTGACTTTAACGGGTTCCGAATCTCATACACAGAAAAGTAAGAGTGTGTGAATGAGACAGACAGAGAGAGACAGAGACAGAGACAGAGAGGGGCAGACAGACACAGGGTGTGAATTAGGAGGAAGAAACAGCGTAGGGAAAGATGAGTGGCATGCAGGAAAGAGCTTTCCAGGCTTAGGTGCCTGGGATAACGGTGATGAGGAAGAGAACGAGGATTACGCCTTGAATTCCTAATGCTGCCCCCCCCACCCCCAGGATTCTGTAATTATCATTAATTAATAAGTTCCACTTTCGATTAGGGTATGCAGGCAGAAGATGGGATTGAAAGCACAGGCAGAGAGTTTTGAAAGTTTTTGAGGTCAAAATCCAATAAAAGCCAACATGACAATGAAGAGAAGACATTCGATGAGCAGGCTGGTGCACACAGACAAGGATACCAGGACAGATGTTGTGATTTAAGTTAGAGAAGTTCTACATTTAAATGTTACCATTAAATGATAAGAAGATTTTAAATGATAGTAGTAGTAATACTAAGAATAAAATAAGGTAGCAGTGAAGAACGCTGATGAGAGCTTACAGTTATGTAGGATTGCCGTTTGCCAGGTGCCATGTTCTCTGTTCTGTCTGAGTTCTCTTTTAGTCCTCTCAACAGCCCTATGAGACAGGGACACTGTAATCCCCTGGGCAGAAAAATTACAGGAGCTTGGAGAGGTGGAGTTACTTGTCCTAATTCACCCAGCTCATGAGAAGCTGGGCTGGGAGTCTAACTCTGATATTAACCACAAGACTATTTCAGTGTCACTGTTACAGACAGGAAAACTGAAGCCTCCAGAGGACAAGTGACTTACTCAAGGTCACACAAGGAGTCCTCCTTTCCAAGTTCTTCATTCAAACATAAACTCAGAGCTTCTTAGGAACCAGGCTCTGTCTAGCTCAGGCCTCTGGTAACTTCTGGACTATTCCATAGCCTCCTTACTGGCCTTCCTGCCTCTGGCCTCTCCTTTCTAGTCCACCTCCCTCCCACACTGAATCCAGAGTGGTCCTTCTGAGATCCAAGCAAACCCTGCAGAGCTTCCAATGCCCCAGGAAACACTCTGTCATGGAAGGCCCTGCGCAATCTGGCCCCAACCTAATTTCCCAGCCTTCCGTTCCCCACCATCCCTGATGCACCCTTTATTAAGCTTCTCCCTGGCCCTGATCACCATGCGGTTTCCCACAGGGACTCTTGCTTACACCATCTGCTCCTCTGTTTACAGTGCCCTTGGACCCCTTCTCTGTCCTATCCGTAAACTCTGACTCTTCAAGATGCAGCCTTGGCGAACCTCCCCTGGCTCCTAGGTAGAATGGATAATGCTTCCAGCACCCAGCACCCCGTAGAATTCTCGTGCGGCAGGATCACTCTCCTTGCTTCACAGGTCGCTGAGTAGTTACCTGTCTCTACCATCAGACTGTCTCAGACTGTGAGCATCTCAAAAACAAGTCACTGTGTCCGATGATGGTGATGATGGAATTTGTTGGGGTGTACTATGGACAGGGACTATTATTATCTAATACTTGAGAAAAGTAAGGCACAGAGACAGAGGAATGGCCCAAATCCACGCACTCCAGGAAGGAAAAAGCTGGAGCTGGTATAGAAGTCACATGCCTGCCTGCTGTGTCACTACTGCTTCCTGGAGAGCTCTGGATGTAGCCAATGTGACTACATGTTCCCTCCCACGAACTGAAGATCAGTGGCCGCAGGGCCAGGACCCCGCAGGCTTCCTGAGCCCTGCTGCAGTGCCCTGTCCCCATCTGCCAGGCGGGCTTGCTGGACAGGACCTTGCCATCCAGCCTCAACCTGAGTCATCTCCTAAAGTCCAATAAAACCCAGGGACAGAGGCAGGATGCAGGAATAAAAATAAGCTTCAGCCAGAAAGAAATAAAGGCAGCAGTGTGGGGGAATCTTGAGAGCATGGCAGTCCAGGAATCCAGAGGGGAAAATGCCCATAATGGCGTATTTTCCAGCAGTGAAAAACATTAAGACCCACTTTAGAAATGTAGTTCTCACCACAGCTATTCCTGGACTCCAGCCCAGAAGAGCAGTAGGGCCATATGAATGACACTCTCCACCCACACTTACCCACTCCCGACTGGCTGGCTGTCTCTGTCCCAAAACATCTTGTGCTTCTTCCATGCAGCCTTCCCAGACTTACCCCTCCTCCCTTCTCTCTGTGGCCAGAGGATGCCAGAGAAAAGCAGCACCTCTGAGACTCTCACCCTGGCCACTCCTCATCCTAACCAAGGAGAGGAGAGGGGACCTATTCAAGGTCCCAAAACCTCAGTGGTAGAGCCAAGATGAACACCAAGTTCTTTAGAGTAGAAGTCCCCAAGCTTCTGCTAGCCACACTGTGTCTCATTACCCTCCCCCGCCACCAGACCCCATCCTGATAAGCACACACGTGCATGTACACACACCCATGCACACACATACACATCTATGTGTACACATGAATATACACACAAACACTTGTATGCACATACTCGCAGACATACATGTACACACATATACACATACTTGCACACACAAACACATAGATGTGTGCCCACTTACCCACACAAATGCACCTGGTTCAAGAAAAAGTGAACTACATTGAGAACTGGGAAACCTGACTTCCAATTTACCTGGACACTGCCTAGCTATGTGAACCTGGCCAAGTCATTTCACACTCTCAGTTCTCCATGTATAAAACAGGCTAGTAATCAACTTGCCTACTTCTCCAGGCTGTCTGTTACAAGGTTGAAAGGAGAGGTGTGAGAAGGTACTGATGAGCTATGCTCACTTGCCTCTGTCTCCTTGGAAGCTGATGGCTTGGCAGCTCAGAGGCCCAGACACGGGTTTGAGTCCGTTCTGTGCCACATACTATCTGTGTGACCCTGGGCAAGTAACTTTACCTCTCTGTGCTTCGGTTTCCTCATCTGCAAAAAAGGAATAATCATAGAACTTAGCCACCAGGTTTCAGTGTGAGGATTCAATGAATTAACACTTGCGAAGTTCTTGGAACAATGCCTGGGCTATTAAAAGTGTCCAATAAATGTTAGTCAATGGAATACCACTGTCAAATTAATACTTATTAGCTTAGCTTTGCCTGGTGCAACACAGGAGTTCAGTAAATGTTTGTCTAATGAATGACTAAACACTATTGGAAGAGGAGGGTGATGCAATCAGATTTACTCACACCCGGTACTGGGAGTAAATCTGATTGCATTATGGTCTCTCTGAATTAGGTTCTGCCTTCCTCTTCCTTCTTTTGTTCTCAGACTCCCTGGTTCACCAGGGACACCAAGAGTCCCCAGTACCCCATTCAGGATGTCACGTTCTCCATCTATGGGAGAGCAAAAGCATCCTGCCCTCTTCGGAAAATACGCATGGCAGTTCCTAGGCTCATCGGCCCAGAGCACTTAAGCACTTAAGAGCAGAGCAGAGCCAGAGCTGGAAGCGGTTGGGATGGGGTGAAGGGGCCGATCGGGGGAGGCAGTGGCTCCATAGATGTGGTGTTTATACATTTGCAGTGTCCTGCTCCGGCAATCAGCAAGCACTACTCCAGACCAAGTAGGGTTCAGGTGCTCTGCTGTTCCTCTGCTTGACTCAAAGGAGCTGTGGCTGCTGCTATGATGACACTCTCAGGACATCCCTCACCACCCACCTACTGCCCTCCTGATCAGAAGAAATCTCCCAGATTCCAGGCTTGGATCAAAATAATGATGACTGCCGCAACAACAATAATGTTAATGACAATAATTTTGCATATTTACCAGGTTCCAAGCAGGCATTACTTTAAACTCTTCATGCATATTAATTTATTTGATGCTTATAACAACCTAGGAGGCAGATACTATTATTACATTTATTTTACAGTTGAAGTAATGGAAGCAAAGGAGGCTAAGGAACTTGCTCTACACAGGAAGACTGGTAGGGGCCCGAGCTGGGATTTGAATGAGGCTGGCAATGTGAGAGCTCATGCTTCTTACTTGTTATACCCAAGTATTTACTGATTTGTCATTTCTAAGTATTTTAGAGTTGTTACTGGATTTTTCTTTTGTTTTTTGAAAGCCTAAACCCAAAGGTACTTGACTCCAAAAGAAGAGCACAGGCTTTGAAGTCAGGGAACAGTGGGTTCAAAGTCCAATCATTCTGAGCCTCTAGAAAAGTTTCTTCCTCTCTCTGAGCCTTGGTTCCCAAATTTAAAAAAATGGGGATAACACTGGTTACTCCAGAATGGGGTTCTGAAGATTCAACGAGGACACGCACACACAATCCCCACTCAAGGACATGGCACACGACTAGTGTTATTTTATTTTTGTTTGTTTGTTTGTTTGTTTGAGACAGAGTCTCACTCTGTCGCCCAGGCTGGAGTGCAGTGGCGCGATCTTGGCTCACTGCAAGCTCTGCCTCCTGGGTTCACGTCATTCTCCTGCCTCAGCCTCCCGAGTAGCTGGGACTACAGGCGCCCGCCAACACACCCGGCTAATTTTTTGTATTTTTAGTAGAAACGGGGTTTCACTGTGTTAGCCAGGATGGTCTTGATCTCCTGACCTCGTGATCCACCCATCTCGGCCTCCCAAAGTGCTGGGATTACAGGCGTGAGCCACCACGCCCGGCCCCACACGACTAGTGTTTAATCCATGTTAGGGTCCTCCCACTTTTGGCACAAAATTTCACATGTGTGTGAAAGAAGTCAATGTTTCCCCACAGGTAAACTGTAAAATATAATTAATATCAAGTTATAAAGTGATTATTGACCTTCTATGTCCCATTATTACAAGTCAGTATTGTACACTTTCAGCCTTCATGGAGAAAGGAGGTTGAAAAAAGCACAAATAATCTCAAACAAAAAACAAATGCAAGTTCATTTCATTGGTTCTACACCCTAATGCAAGACCTTAGTTCCACAAAGATCACAGAAATCAGAGTCCAATTCTTCATTACAGATGGGGAAACTGAGGTCCTCAGAAGGACAGGGTCATATATTCAGCTACTGGAAGAGACACCCCCACTCACGCTAGAACTTATTCTCTTGACTCCAGCTTGGTGTGCTGGCACCACAAGAGGCATGCACATTTGCAACCTCTGTCTCAAAAAAGCAAAACAAAAAAACAATGTAGAAAATTTCACTGTCTCTTTCTTTTCCAACTATACGTGAGATGCATCCAGAAACACACACACACACACACACACACACACACACACAGAACACAATGGAAAGAAACATCAGCTGCAATTTATGAGCTATGCCTTCAAACAGAATTTACTGGAACTCAACCATGAGCATTTACCACACACCTACTGCCTGCCAGGCCCCATGTTTGTTGCTTTACACATATTATGTCTTCTAATCAATGCTGACAATAGTTATCTGAGATTCAGCCAGACACTCAACTGATCATTTCTGCAACCTAATATATGCTATGCACTGTCATGAGCAATAACCAGGGCCAGGGGCCATCGACGGAGGCTTCCCAGACCTGAGGCTTGGCAAAGCCTCAAAGGAGGAAACTACCTGGGGAATAAAGGATGACGCTGCAGGACACGGGAGTGCATGAGCCCAGGAATGGAGGGGCCACAGGACATGAAATTCTCAGGGGTGTGGAGAGAGGGAGCAGGGGGAATGGCAGAAGAGTTGGATCCAGCTAGGTCCTGTGAAAAGAGAGCGACCTTGGCACTGAGCTGTGAATGGTGGGAACTCTGGATGGCGGTTCTCAAGAAATATTTGTTGAATGAATAAATAAATGTATGAATTCAGAGCCAGTGGAGAATGAAGTAAAGATCAATGGGAAAAAAGAAATAACCATTAGGAAGTGTCTCAGGGAACAGAAGCCAAGACAGAGTCAAGGGTGCAAGCAACTCACTGGGAGTAATGCTTACAAAAGGCAAAGGACAGAGGAAGCACAAGTAGACAAGGAAACAGTTGACTATAGTGCAGGCCAGACATGGTGAAAAGAACAGGTGGAGGAAGGAAGAAGGATCAGGTAGGAAGTGCTGCAGACTGAAGCCCCTCTACACATGTCTCAGCCTGCCCAACAAGAAGCTCCAGTGCAAAAATTGTCCATATAGGAGTTTGGGCATAAATGGTCAGGCTTGACTGTTAGCTGGAAGTCTGCCACTTCTCTGTACTCCCTGGCAGCAGACTTCCTGAAGGCAGATGTGAGCAGCTCATGGACATGGCTACCACAGTAGAAGATGTGATAAGTAGGCTGATTCCAGAACACCAAGGAGGAAATAGCCAGCTCTGTCCCGGGCAAACTTCCCAGGAGGGAACATCTCAGAGGAGATTTGGAGGTTGAGAAAAAACACTCATTAGATAGAAAAAAAGGGGCTAAAATTCTTGGAGTAGAAAATGAGCCCCCAAAAGCACTGATGCGGGGACAAGTCTGACATGTGCTGCAGGACAAGTAGTTCAGTGATTCTGGAGCTTATAAAGGGCTGGGGAAGTTGAGGGTGGGTGGGGAACAGATCTCCAAGGGCTGTGTATGCCACGGGACTGATTCAGACTTCACAGCCCAGGCAATGGGGAGCTCTGAAAGAAAGAGTTGTGTGTGCATTTCTGTTTTAGATCTCTGTAGCAGCACTTGGAGATAGGTGAAAGGGTAGGAAGGCAGGGAAACAACGTTGCCATGTTCCAGGGAGAAGATGAGCCCCCGGGTACATCTTGGATTGGACATGGATGTAGCTGTAGCTCTGAAACTAGTCTAAGGGAAAGAGGCTTCAGGAAGGATTTTACCAGGTCCAACAAACATTTGCACGCTTTCTGCCTGTGTTACAGACCTTAAAGTTTTACTAACCGGCTCTCAGAGGTTTCATGGTTTTCATTATTGAAAAATAATTTACATACAATAAATGCACCTTTTTTTGGTGTACGGTTCTGTGAGTTTTGATGAACATATACAGTCATGTAACCACCCAAATTGAGATATAAAACAGTTCCAACACTCCAAATAATTCATGTCCCTTTGTAGTAAACCCTCCCTCCTCCCTAGCCCCTGACAATCACTGGTGTTTTCTATCTCTATAGTTTTTTCTTTTCCAGCATGTTATATAAATGAATCATTTTTGAGTCTGACTTCTTTTCATTCACCCATCATGCATTTGAGATTCATCAATGTTGGGCTTGTATCAGCAGTTTTTTTCCTTTTGTTGCTGAGCAGTATTTCATTATTTGGATACACCATAGTGTGTTGTATCGTCTCCCCAGTTTAGGGATATTTGGGTTGTTTAAATTTGGGGTAGTTACAAAGAAAGCCACTATAAACATTTCTGTGTGAACAGAGGTTTTGATTTCACTTGGTTAAATACCTGCGGGTGGGATTTCTGGATGTGGTAAGTGTATGTTTAATGTTATAAAAACTGCAAAACTGATTTCCAGAGTAGTTGTACCATTTTGCATTCCCAGCCACAATGTACGAGATTTGTAATAGCTCCTTAATCTCATCAACCCTTGCTATTATCAGTTTTAACTGTAGCCACTGGAGTAAGTGTGCTGTAGTACTCCACTGTACTTTTAATTTGCATTTTTCTAATGACTAAAAATGTTAAGCATCTTTTATTATGGTACTTACTTGCCATTCATACATCTTCTTTTGAGAAGTGTTCGAATCTTTTGCTCATTTAAAAAAATGTATTTGTTTTCTTATCATTTAGTTTTGAACATTATATATTCTAAAGACAAGTTCTTTATCAGATACGTAATTTGCTTTGTCTCTGATCTTAGGAGAAAGTATTTTATTTTCACCATTATATATGATATTGCTTGTAGGTTTTTTGTAAATGTTCTTTATCAGATAAACAAAGTTCTCTTCTAGTCCTAGTTTACTGAGAGTTTTGATCATGAGCAATACTGAATTTTGTCAAAGGCCTTTTCTGCATCTAATGAGATGATCATATGGGTTTTTCTTCTTTAGTCTACTGATTTAGGAAATTACATTGATTGATTTTTGAACATTAAACCAGCCTTGTATTCCCAGGATAATTCCTGGGTCATACTGTATTATCCTTTTTATATTTTGCTGGATTTGAATGACTAATAATTTTGTTGAGAGTTTTTGCATCAATTTAATGACACAAAGGGTTTTGGTCTATAGTTCTCTTATAATTTCTTGGTCTTGTTTTGGTATCAGGGTAGTCCTGGCCTTATAAAGTTGGGAAGTGAGTTAGGAAATGTTCCCTCCTCTACCCTCTCAAAATTTTATATTTTGTCCTTTCACCATTCTTTGTAGTCTTTTCCATCTGTGTTACTAGTTTTGCTAATTCAGTTTACTTCAGAGACTAAATTGTGCTATACACAATAGCTCAAGGTGATGAAAAAAGACAAGTAAGACTAGTTTTTTTTTTTTTTCCATATAGAGGTAAAGAGAAATAATAATAATAGGTACCTACCCTTTATTGAGCTCCTGGTCTTTTCCATGCATTTGACTCATATGAACATCAAACCTTTGTTGCAACCCTGTTATGGCAGCTTTAAGGATTTTAAGGATGAGAAAGTTTAGGCTTAGAAGAGGTAAGTAGCCTGTCTAAAGTCACATTACTTTCAAAAGCCAAGAGCTGTGGTTTGAAGCCTGGTTCAAAGCTTATGTTCTTCCCACCTTATTTTGTCATCTCTACTAATGCTTATGAACACCTACTAAGTGCCAGCTATTTTAAATCTTTTATTTCTTGTCACTGTTAATCACTGCAACTTTATGAGATCTGTGTTACTTTCTCCCACATTAACAGCAAGGAAATTAAGATTCAGAAAGGCCAAGGGCCTCACCCAAGGTTGGTCAATACTGTTAGACACCAAACACCCAGGAGTGATGGGGCAGGAGGTAATTAGCATAATGGCATCATTAACACATACAATATATAACTCATACAAAGCAGCTTTGCAGAGTGCCACAATTGAGGCATAAACAGAGAGGTTGAAGGCAAGGGAGGGATTAATTATGACTTGGGCACTCCTAGAAAGTGTACAGGAAAGAGGGCAAACAGCAAGACCAGAAGACATGGTTGGAGGAGTTCGGGTGTCAACTGAGTTAAAAATTTTGGTAAACAGCAAAGGATGGACACAGCCCATAGAGTGAATAAAAGCCAAAACAAGGAGGTCATGCAGTTAGATTTTCCAGTGTCATGACGCTGATTGCTAGGCAGAGCTGACATGCACTAACACAGGAATAGCTCACATCTGCAGAACACTTGCCTTCCAACACATTGTCTCCTGCAGCTCACAGGGTGATTACCCACACTTTATACGTAAGGAAACCAAGGCTCAGAGGGTAAAGCCCTTGCTGGTGACTATACACAACCTATCAGAAGCCCCAGGCCTAGACCTGATTCCTAGTCTGGTACTCCTTAGACAGAAAGTCAAGCAACAGAGGAGCCCAGGTGTCATGAATCCGAATGAAGCCAGATAAGTACCCTAAAAGGCTCTGGGACTTTTGGTGACATGGGCTCTTAAATCTGTGGCAACAAAAATTCTGGAATTTGGGGGGCCATGGGCTTTGGAATCTTGAGGTCAAAAGATCTGAAATTCTGATGACACAGCCTGTAAAATCTTGGGGTCAAAGACTCTGAGATAGTGCTAATAGGCTCTGGGACAGTGGGGATAGAGAGACTAGGGCATGTGGACAAAGGTGCTGTTATCCTGAGGGCATATCCTGAGTGATGGCTTGCCAGGGACGTCCTTTAGGGGGAGCAGATAGACCAGCTAAAGGCCAATAAGCAAAATGGCTTTGCAAAAGGTAAAAGGGGTCTAGTCAAACATTAAACTTCCCAATCAGGCCGGAACTGTCACCCCAGCCAAGCTGCTGTGCTTAGGGCACCTGGTGGTAAACACGCCTATCTCAGGCTGTTAACTTTTTACCTCTTCTTGCCCCTGGAGACAGGAGACAAGAGACAGGAGTTGAGGAGTACAGCCTTCAGATTTAAACCTCGAATATCTAGACCTCCCTATCTCTTTCCAACCCTTGGGTTTAAAAAATCAGACCATATTTTCATTTTCAAGAGAATGAGGGAGAGGAAATGCAACTCCAAGACCTCACCCCAAATTCTTTTCTTTGCACTTGGTTTATTGAGAATAATACAAAATTCTTACCCCTCCATAAGCTTCTAAGACCGTCCCAAGCGACAAATAAAATGAACTTTCTCTCTCCTTAATCTCAGTATTCCTCCTTCAAAACTTCAAGATGTTTCCCTTCCACTTAGTTACTTATACTCGCCACTTCTCTGCATCTGAATCATCTCTTCTCCGTGGGCCCCACCCACCTTCTCGCCAAGCCTCCTCATCACCCCTTTCTCACTTTTAGTCTCCATCTTTCTATCCCTACATTTCCAGCTCCCATGACTTTGCTAAGTTTTTTAATTAAATCCTCATGACAAATCTGTAAGACTAATACACTGACATTAACCATATTTTATAAGTAAGAAAATTGAGGTTCAAGGGGGTTATGTGACTAACATAAGGGCACATGGGTTGTAAATGTCAGAGCTGAGTTCAAACAATAACTTTAATACTATTACTAATAATAGTAAAATTGCTAATATATAGTAAGAGTAACTGCAATTAATGCTACCATGATGCATGCTGTGGGACAGACACTATTCTAAGTACTTTTAAAATATTAAAGTAATTTTTGAGGGTGATATGGCTATTATTATTCTCATTTTACAGATGAGGAAACTGAGGCCCAGAGAGCTGAGTAAATTGCCCAAGGTCTCAAAGTTCTGTTTGACTCTGAAGCCTGTGGAGCCTGGTCACTTCCCTGCCCAACTCTATTGGCCTCTCCCATCAGTCTACTCTATGATTGTATTTTCTTTTCTTTTTTCTTTTTTTTGAGACAAGGTCTCACTCTGTCACCCAGACTGGAGTGCAGTGGTGCGATCTTGGCTCACTGCAACCTCTGCCTTCTGGGTTCAAGTGATTCTTCCCCTGCCTCAGCCTTCCAGGTAGCTGGGATTACAGATGCATGCCACTATGGCCGGCTAATATTTGTATTTTTAGTAGGGACAAGGTTTCACTATGTTGGCCAGGCTGGTCTTGATCTCCTCACCTCAAATGATCCACCCGCCTCAGTCTCCCAAAGTGCTGGGATTACAGGTGTGAGCCACTGTGCCCAGCCTATGATTGTACTTTCTAGGCCACAGTTCTTCGGATCTGTGTTCCCAAGGTCCCAGAAACTTTCTAGAGAAAACAATACATTTTTCTGAGAAAAAGTCCCTCAAAATCAAGACAACATTTCAGATTTCATTCATTCATTCACTCATTCAAAAAATAAACACATTTACCAAGCTCCTAGGATGTACCAGACGTGGAGCCTACATTCCAGTGGGAGAGACAAAAATATAAGAAGGAGGCAAGTAAGTACCAAGATTTCAGGAAGTGACAAATGGTGTAAAGAAAGGAGAGAGAGGCAGGCGGGGCACAGTGGCTCACACCTGTAATCCCAGCACTTTGGGAGGCCAAGGCGGACGGATCACAAGGTCAGGAGATCGAGACCATCCTGGCTAACACGGTGAAACCCTGTCTCTACTAAAAATACAAAAAAATTAGCCGGGTGTATGGTGGGCGCCTGTAGTCCCAGCTACTCAGGAGGCTGAAGCAGGAGAATGGTGTGAACCCGGGAGGCGGAGCTTGCAGTAAGCCGAGATTGCGCCACTGCACTCCAGCTTGGTCGATAGAGCGAGACTCCATCTCAAAAGAAAAATAAAAAATAAAAAGATAAAAAGAAAGGAGAGAGAGGTAAGGCGTTCAGGAGCATGGGCAGTGGGAAATCATGCAAATCTAATGGACCCTTTATCTGTCCAGGACCAGCCACATACACACATCAGAAGAAGAGAGCTCTGTGCAGATGAGCTCAAGTATAAAGGCCCAAGACAGAAATGAGTGTGATGAGCTGAAGAAACAGCAGTTAGAATGAGATCAGAATGGGAAAAGCCAAGACAGATGATGAAGCTGGAGAGGCAGACAGAGAGCAGAGAAGGAGACAGGGGACAGGGGATGGCTCTGGATTCTATTCCACATGTGAAGAACGGCTTCAGCCAAGACACAAAGGGAGTGAGAAGAGATGGCTGCAGACAAGCAAATAGAGAATGCTGAGCTCACCAACGGAGGCTGCCTCGGTCACCCGCAGCCTCTGCTGATCCACTCGTCTTTGCCTCTACCAGAGTGGTGGAAAAATGTGTCCCCAAATTTTCAGCCACCAAAACCTCGCTGTGTGAACTTGGCAAGTCGCTCAGCCCCTTGATGTCTCCTTTATTTTTTATCTGCAAAAAGGCAATGGAAACTCCACTGGCAGTGGTGAGAGGGGCACTGGTGGGAAGTGCACTGAGGCTCACCTGGGACCTGAACCCTTGGGCCTGCTTCCAGTAGGGAAGAGGGTTTCATTTCTGTGAGCACAATGCCTGGCACACAGTAGGCCTTCAATGCATTTTTATGAACTAAATGTCCCAAACAGAGATCTGGAGGTCACAGGGGCATGGTGGTCCCACAAGTCCTGCAGGGCATGGTAAGCCAGGCTGGACTGATGGGCTGAGACCTCAGGCATCTATTCTCCTTTTCTCTCCAGCAGCCAAGCCAAGCGGGCAGCAGCAGGCCCACTGGACCAGAGGCAGACAGGCAGGAGGGCAGGCGGGGGCAAGTCATCGGGCACACGGAGAAAGGAGGGCATTGTCTGCTGAAACCCAACCAAGGGGCCAGGGCCACAATGCGGGGGATTCTTTTGGGAGAAACAGACATGGCTTTCTTTCCACCAACTGCTGCTTAAACAGCCCACTGGATTTGATTCTATCCCATTTCACCCCAAACAAATGATAAATAAATAAACCTTGGTGAGCTCAGAGCACTGGAGCCAGGACCCTGAGCCCAGAGCAGACTGGATGCTGTCCTCCCAGGGCCAGGGAGTTCCTTTGTCAGGTGGGTCCACCTGCGCTCCTGCTGCCAGGCGTGTGGGTGAGTTTGCAGAGGGGCAGGCTCCAGGCTAGGCTCCTGCGGCCTGAGGAAGTCCCTCCAGATGTGGGGCACAGCTGGCTGGCTGTACCATCTCATACCCAAGGTAGAGAGGGTGGGGCAGCAGAGGAGAGGAGAAGATAGCGGCCTGGCTGCAGGGAAGCAGGCTGAGCAGCCCCTAGTAGCCTGTTGTCCTCTGATCCCTCACCTTGGTCCAGAGGCTTGGTCTGCAGAGACCATCTGCACAGTCCTCTCAAACTCTCAGTGAGGTGACAGCAGTGGCCCATGCTTCTCCCCGCTTTATATACTAGGCAACAAGTCCCAAAAGTGACGTGCCTTGCTCAATATTACAAAGTGAGATAATCACAGAATGCCAGAGGTTCCCTCCGGTGTCCTTTTTTTCTAGATGGTCAAACTGAGGCATAAAGCAGTCAAAGGCATTGCCTGATCCCATAGGAGCTGGGGGTTCTGACCCCTGCATCGCTCAGCACCCTCAGTGCCCTGAGGAGGGGGCAGCCACTTCTATTGCAGAAGCCTTCTTCTGACCCAAAGCTTCGTTCCTGGCACTCACTGCAGTTGGGAGAAGTAAGCTACAGCCTTACCTAAAGGAGCCAGGCATTATGCCATGTGCCACACTCCAAGGCACCTACAGTCTGAGGCCCCCTCCATGTCACGTTCCCATCCCGCCCCTAGTCTTTGCTTCTGTTGAGCTCCTATCCTGCTTTCCTTCGTACCTGTCCAAATATGCTCCTTCATTGAGGCCCCAGGTACATCTCCTCCAGGAATCCTCCCTTGCTCCCTCCTGCCTCTGTTCATCTAGCCCTTTTTACAGCCTCTGCTGCCCATTCTGATAGCTGGGCTCCACTAAGACCCTGAGCAGACATCTGGTGGCCTTTAGATAGGGTGCAGAGGGCAGCCAAGCCCACAGTGGCCACAAACAGAAGAATGCTAGGCTGCTTCAGGCCTCGAGTCCCATCTGCTGACTGCTGTTCCTTGTATCTAAGGCACCCTTTCTCCTCTTCGTATGGCAGTGCCCAATCCTCCAGGATTCCTTACCCGACACTTGAAGGCCTCGAGCACACCTCTCCCTCTGTCTCAGCACCTGTCGCCCACTCCTGGACTCACATGTGTCTGTCTATCTCTCCCACTAGACTGTGTGTCCCTCAAGGGCATAATACACTGTGCAGAGAGAAGGGCCACCCAGGGCTCCTGTGACCCAGGCCCTCCTTGACTTATTCAGTATTTACTGAACACCAAATGAGCAAAATGAACTATCCCTACTCTTACAGAACTGCTCTCCAACATGACCTGTCTCCTGGAGGACACCGAGGCCTCCCCAAGGGCAGGGGCCAGTCTCTTTCTCTTCTGGGTCTTCTCGACTATCAGCTCCCAGAGGAAGGTGCGGGTCTTCTCTTGCCCTGTCTTTCAGGACAGCCACACTCTGCTGTGACAGAAGAGGGACTCTGTCTGGCTGACATCTCTGGCCCCAGGTTCTGGTCCAATCCACGGGGCAACTCAGCAATCCCTAGCTACCATTAGGGGAACATTTGCTTGGGGGAATATTTGCTTTGTTTTAATTTTCTTAGCTCCTGACAGTGCATAACTGAAAAATGCCACAGAGGACTGCCCAGCCCAGCCAGACTGGAAAAATGGGCCGAGAGTGCCAGGCATGCAGGTACTGCACTTGTCCCAGTGCAGATGACGCACAGAGGGGCGTAGGCAACTTTGAGAAAGAACCAGCTTTTTGAGAGAAATCAGGACAGCATAAATGGAACACATACAGACGTGCAAAAGCCTAATTTCTTCCTTGGAGCTTGGAGAGATGCACTTTCACAGCTTTTCATGACATCATGTCAAATATTTCCAGGCATCCAAGACAGAGTTTGGCCCTAAATACTGTGTATTCAAGTCACATGGTCCTTTGCTCTTAAAATCACAGGGCTGGACACAGGAAGCCCCCCACCCTATACCTTCCTAAAAGCTCAGTCCTACCATTTCTCAGACAAAAGGAAACCTCTCCTACTTACAGAGGCCTCCGGGGAAGTTGGGATGGCCAGAAAAGATATACAATCAGACAACCTGTAACTTACCAGATCTGAGACCTTGAGCTAGTCACTTCACCTCTTTGAGGCCCCCTACGTTCTTAAATAAAATGAAGACAATGAATCAGCACATGAGCCAGTATCCCAAGGTTGCTATATGGATTAATGAAATAAAATGAGTTCTGACCTTTATGCCTGGCTTCAGAAGACACTTAGGAAATGTGAGTTTCTTATTCCTTCACCTAGCTTGGGGGTTGGTAGCTGAGTGGGGGCTGAATCCACCCAGTGCCTCCCACTCCAGTGCTCCAGAGCTCTTTCTAGTAAATGGCTCAGCCTCCCTCATAGCTGTTCACATGAATTCAGAGAATCAGACAACGTGAGCTCCCTTCTGCCTGAGTGGCCGACTCTTTCTCTTCTTTCGACAGTTCTCATTTTAAGAATGTATAACATTTAATTCAAACTAGCATTTCTTGAGGGCCTACCATGTACCCAGTTACGGGAGAAGCTCAAGTCACAGCTTCAAAGGATTGCAGAAACAAGAGATGCAAGTAACAAGGAAAGGCCAGTGAGGGTCACCACAGATTCAAATCATGGTAGAGGTGGTAAGGAGGTGACTGGCAACTTGGAGATGAGTGATTCCTGGCAGCTGGAAGTGTGGAGTATGTTCCCCAAATTGGACTTCCTCCCCTACCACCTTCCACTCTCACTGCAGAATCAAAGGCCATGGCTGAACACCCAGGGGCTTTTCCAGGCCTCCGTTTACCCCATTTCCCTCCCTTTCCCTGGAAACTGTCTCCTCAATGGGCTGATATCCATTTGGGAGTCACTACAGTATCAAGTACTAGCCAGGGCTGTGGCACCACAGAGAAAAATCAGACCTGCAAAGCTCACAGTCCAGTGGGGAGATCCTGAAATAGACTGCAATAGAGTCTGACAGGTGCTATGGAGAGAGAGGAGCCATGGGCTTACAGAGGAGGGAATAACTAAAATGGTGCTTGAGCCAGGAACTGCTGAGAGTTTTCAAGGAGAGATAACATTTGAGCTGTCATGTGAATAAGGTTGTGGGGTTGAGCTATATGCATGTCTCTGTGTGTGTGTCTGTATGTGTGTGCCTGTGTGTTGCAGAGAATGGATTTCAGCAGAGGAGTCAGGCTGGGCGAAGTTGCAGAAGCTCTCAGTGGCTGGCAAAGCAGGAAGTTGCACTCTCTTTTTGCTTCCTGCATCTCTGGCCACTGTCACCCTTGCCTTCTGAGGCTGCCACACCTCCTCTTCCTGCTCTTGGCCCCAAGGATGGCTGTGGTCCCAACTTCTGTCACTGGTCTCCTCTCTTTCTCTCTGTGCTCCATCCCTCCAAGCCTGTGGCTTCAGCTCTGTCCAGAGGCCTCCCGAATCTTCATCTCCAGCCCAGACCCTACTCCCTAGGGCCCAACTGCCTGACAGCCTGTCCACTTGAGTCCTTCACATTCACCTTGAGTCCTGTGGGATGGAAATGGAATTCCTTTCTACCCACAGCTGGCCTCTCCTCCTAAATGGGCCCCCATTCCCCATCCACATGTCTTCTGTAGCTCATCAGCCACTAAGCCCTAGGGCTTTTTTCTTCATGACATTTCTCCCATCTCTCCTTTCCTCACTGTTCCTACTGCCTCCACCTAAGCCTTTTCATTTTCCAGACTACAGTTACAACTATTATGTTAAGAACCTGCTCCAGCTGCTTCTAGTCACCTCCTTCCCCAATCCCTTTCTCCTTCCACCACCTCTCCCGAATCCCGCCTGTTACTGATCCATTATCTATAGCACAGACACAGAGAATAGTACAGACTCCATGTCACCATCTGATCCATTATCTTAATATTCAACTTTGACTATAACTGTCTGCTCAAAGAATGGCCAGTGGCTCTTCACCACCAGCTCAGCCTTCAAAGCTTCCCATTCTGGCCTTATCTCCTCAGTCTGATCTCAGTCTTCTCCCCTACAAGCACCGGCCATCACTTTGTTCCAAACACACAAATTTACTCATATTTCTGGATCTCATCATGCCCAAGCCCACCTGAATCTCCCCTTGCTTTCCTTCCTCCACCTGGAATTTCTCAGCTCTGGTCATCTAAGCCCTAACCCTCCTTCTAGGCCTCATTTCAACTCTAAGGCCCTCATGAAGCCTCCCACCCCAACTCATTAGCCTCAGATGTCTCCAGGACCCCCTCCCTTCCAGGCTGCAGGTCACTGCTGAATGTGCTCATGTGGTCCTCGGGCCAAGCCTGCCAGGCCAAGAGTCCACTGCTCAGCAACCCCAGGAAGGGGACAGATAGTCTGGCTGCCATAGATTTCAGTTACACCTGCAAGGAACTCAGGGCAGCCTTTACCTCCTAGGCTGCTGCCTCAGTCTCCTTGCTTGGCACATAGATGAATCTCTGTATCCTGGCCTACCTAATTGGCTTCTGACTGCCCTGCCTGATCTTGCCAGTTTCCTGGATGCCATTTGCTAACCTTGCTCCCATTCAGTAAGAGTATATGGGGGTGGGAGATGGTGAGAGGTATTTGTTGCTCAGAACCTGGGGGTAGGAGATGGTGAGAGGTATTTGTTGCTCAGAACCAGAACAAAGAAGAAGCTGCTGGCCACCTAATTTTGCCTACGATCTCCTGCCTCTACCATGATAGAAACCCACCCACCACATAAGACCTGAAGACTACAGAGAACTACAGCTTCAGAAATCCAACTCATGGAGGTTCCAAGATGGCCGAATAGGAACAGCTCCAGTCTACAGCTCCCAGCATGAGTGACGCAGAAGCTGGTGATTTCTGCATTTCCAACTGAGGTACTGGGTTCATCTTACTGGGGCTTGTCGGACACTGGGTGCAGCCCACGGAGTGTGAGCCGAAGCAAGGCGGGCATCGCCTCACCTGGGAAGCTCAAAGGGTTGGGGAATTCCCTTTCCTAGCCAAGGGAAGCCGTGACAGATGGTACTTGGAAAATCGGGTCACTCCCACCCTAATACTGTGCTTTTCCAATCGTCTTAGCAAATGGCACACCAGGAGACTATATCCCACACCTAGCTTGGAGGGTCCAATGCCCACGGGGCCTCACTCACTGCTATCACGCAGTCTGAGATCAAACTGCAAGGCAGCAGCGGGGCTCGGGGAGGGCTGCCTGCCATTGCTGAGGCTTGAGTAGGTAAATAAAGTGGCGGGGAAGCTCAAACTGGGTGGAGCCCACCACAGCTCAAGGAGGCCTGCCTGCCTCTGTAGACTCCACCTTTGGGGTCAGGGCATAGCTGAACAAAAGGTAGCAGAAACTTCTGCAGACTTAAAAGACCCTGTCTGACAGCTTTGAAGACAGGAGTGGTTCTCCCAGCATGGAGTTTGAGATCTGAGAATGGACAGACTGCCTCAAGTGGGTCCCTGACCTGGGAGTAGCCTAACTGGGAGGCATCTCTCAGTAGGGGCTGACTGACACCTCATACGGCCGGGTGCCCCTCTGAGACGAAGCTTCCAGAGGAAAGATCAGGCAGCAACATTTGCCATTCTGCAAGATACCATTTTACAGCCTCTGCTGGTGATATCCAGGCAAACAGGGTCTGGAGTGGACCTCCAGCAAACTCCAACAGACCCGCAGCTGAAGGTCCTGACTGTTAGAAGAAAAACTAACAAACAGAAAGGACATCCACACCAAGATGCCATCTGTACACCACCATCATCAAAGACCAAAGGTAGATAAAATCACAAAGATGGGGAGAAACCAGAGCAGAAAAGCTGAAAACTCTAAATATCAGAGTGCCTCTTCTCCTCCAAAGGAACGCAGCTCCTTGCCAGCAACGGAACAAAGCTGGATGGAGAATGACTTCGATGAGTTGAGAGAAGAAGGCATCATACGATCGGGAATAACAAATTTCTCCGAGCTAAAGAAGGATGTTCGAATCCATCACAAAGAAGCTAAAAACCTTGAAAAAAGATTAGATGAATGGCTAACTAGAATAAACAGCATAGAGAAGACCTTAAATGACCTGATGGAGCTGAAAACCATGGTACAAGAACTTTATGATGCATGCACAAGCTTCAGCAGCCAATTCGATCAACTGGAAGAAAGGGTATCAGTGATTGAAGATTAAATGAATTAAATGAAGTGAGAAGAGAAGTTTAGAGAAAAAAGAGTAAAAAGAAATGAACAAAGCCTCCAAGAAATATAGGACTATGTGAAAAGACCAAATCTACGTCTGATTGGTTACCTGAAAGTGATGGGGAGAATGGAACCAAGTTGGAAAACACTCTGCAGGATATTATCCAAGAGAACTTCCGCAACCTAGCAAGGCAGGCCAACATTCAATTTCAGGAAATACAGAGAACGCCACAAAGATACTCTTTGAGAAGAGCAACTCCAAGACACGTAATTGTCAGATTCACCAAAGTTGAAATGAGGGAAAAAATGTTAAGGGCAGCCAGAGAGAAAGGTCGGGTTGCCCACAAAGAGAAGCCCATCAGACTAACAGCAGACCTCTCAGCAGAAACTCTACAAGCCAGAAGAGAGTAGGGGCCAATATTCAACATTCTTAAAGAAAAGAATTTTCAACCCAGAATTTCATATCCAGCAAAACTAAGCTTCATAAGTGAAGGAGAAATAAAATCCTTTACAGACAAGCAAATACTGAGAGATTTTCTCACCACCTGGCCTGCCTTACAAGAGCTCCTGAAGGAAGCACTAAACATGAAAAGGAACAACTGGTACCAGCCACTGCAAAAACATGGCAAACTGTAAAAACCATCAATGCTAGGAAGAAACTGCATCAACTAGCGAGCAAAATAACCACCTTACATCATAATAACAGGATCAAATTCACACATAACAATATTAACCTTAAATGTAAATGGACTAAATGCTCCAATTAAAACACACAGACTGGCAAATTGGATAAAGAGTCAAGACCCATCAGTGTGCTGTATTCAGGAGACCCATCTCACATGCAGAGACACACATAGGCTCAAAATAAAGGGATGGAGGAAGATCTACCAAGCAAATGGAAAACAAAAAAAGGCAGGGGTTGCAATCCTAGTCTCTGATAAAACAGACTTTAAACAAAGATCAAAAGAGACAAAGAAGTCCATTACATAATGGTAAAGGGATCAATTCAACAAGAAGAGCTAACTATCCTAAATATATATGCACCCAATACAGGAGCACCCAGATTCATAAAGCAAGTCCTTAGAGACCTATGACGAAACTTAGACTCCCACACAATAATAGTGGGAGACTTTAACACCCCACTGTCAACACTAGTCAGATCAACAAGACAGAAAGTTAACAAGGATATCCAGGAATTGAACTCAGCTCTGCACCAAGTGGATTTAATAGACATCTACAGAACTCTCCACCCCAAATCAACAGAATATACATTCTTCTCAGCACCACATCGCACTTATTCCAAAATTGACCACATAGTTGGAAGTAAAGCACTCCTCAGCAAATGTAAAAGAACAGAAATTATAACAAACTATCTCTCAGACCACAGTGCAATCAAACTAGAACTCATGATTAAGAAACTCACTCAAAACCGCTTAACTACATGGAAACTGAACAACCTGCTCCTCAATGACTACTGGGTACATAACAAAATGAAGGCAGAAATAAAGATGTTCTTTGAAACCAACGAGAACAAAGACACAACATACCAGAATCTCTGGGACACATTCAAAGCAGTGTGTAGAGGGAAATTTATAGCACTAACTGCCCACAAGAGAAAGCAGGAAAGATCCAAAACTGACACCCTAATATCACAATTAAAAGAACTAGAGAAGCAAGGGCAGACACATTCAAAAGCTAGCAGAAGGCAAGAAATAACTAAGATCAGAGCAGAACTGAAGGAGATAGAGACACAAAAAGCCCTTCAAAAAATCAGTGAATACAGGAGCTGGTTTTTTGAAAGATCAACAAAATTGATAGATGATTAGCAAGACTAGTAAAGAAGAAAAGAGAGAAGAATCAAATAGATGCAATAAAAAATGATAAAGGGGATATCACCACTGAACCCACAGAAATACAAACCACCATCAGAGAATACTATAAACACCTCTATGCAAATAAACTAGAAAATCTAGAAAAAATGGATAAATTCCTGGACACATACACCCTGCCAAGACTAAACCAGGAAAAAGTTGAATCCCTGAATAGACCAATAACACGCTCTGAAATTGAGACAATAATTAATAGCCTACCAACCAAAAACACTCCAGGACCAGATGGATTCACAGCCAAATTCTACCAGAGGTACAAGGAGGAGCTGATACCATTCCTTCTGAAACTATTCCAATCAATAGAAAAAGAGGGAATCCTCCCTAACTCATTTTATGAGGCCAGCATCATCCTGATACCAAAGCCTGGCAGAGACACAACCAAAAAAGAGAATTTTAGACCAATACCCCTGATGAACATCGATGCAAAAATCCTCAATAAAATACTGGCAAACCGAATCCAGCAGCACATCAAAAAGCTTATCCACCATCATCAAGTGGGCTTCAATCCTGGGATGCAAGGCTGGTTCAACATATGCAAATCAATAAACGTAATCCAGCAATATAAACAGAACCAAAGACAAAAACCACATGATTATCTCAATAGATGCAGAAAAGGCCTTTGACAAAATTCAACAACGCTTCATGCTAAAAACTCTCAATAAACTAGGTATTGATGAGATGTATCTCAAAATAATAAGAGCTATCTATGACAAACCCACAGCCAATATCATACTGAATGGGCAAAAACTGGAAGCATTCCCTTTGAAAACTGTCACAAGACAGGGATGCCCTCTCTCACCACTCCTATTCAACACAGTGTTGGACGTTCTGGCCAGGACAATCAGGCAGGAGAAGGAAATAAAGGGTATTCAATTAGGAAAAGAGGAAGTCAAATTGTCCGTTTGCAAATGACATGATTGTATATCTAGAAAACCCCATTGTCTCAGCCCAAAATATCCTTAAGCTGATCAGCAACTTCAGCAAAGTCTCAGGATACAAAATCAATGTGCAAAAATCATAAGCATTCTTATACACCAATAACAGACAAACAGAGAGCCAAATCATGAGTGAACTCTCATTCACAGTTGCTTCAAAGAGAATAAAATACCTAGGAATGCAACTTACAAGGGATGTGAAGGACCTCTTTAAGGAGAACTACAAACCACTGCTCAATGAAATAAAAGAGGACCCAAACAAATGGAAGAACATTGCATGCTCACGGGTAGGAAGAATCAATATCGTGAAAATGGCCATACTGCCCAAGGTAATTTATAGATTCAATGCCATTCCCATCAAGCTACCAATTACTTTCTTCACAGAATTGGAAAAAATTACTTTAAAGTTCATATGGAATCAAAAAAGAGCCCACATTGCCAAGTCAATCCTAAGCAAAAAGAACAAAGCTGGAGGCATCACGCCACCCGACTTCAAACTATACTACAAGGTTACAGTAACCAAAACAGCATGGTACTGGTACCAAAACAGAGATATAGCCCAAAGGACAGAGCCCTCAGAAATAATGCCACATATCTACAACTATCTCATCTTTGACAAACCTGACAAAAACAAATGGGGAAAGGATTCCCTATTTAATAAATGGTGCTGGGAAAACTGGCTAGCCATATGCAGAAAGCTGAAACTGGATCCCTTCCTAACACCTTATACAAATATTAATTCAAGATGGATTAAAGACTTAAATGTTAGACCTACAACCATAAAAACCCTAGAAGATAACCCAGGCAATACCACTCAGGACATAGGCATGGGCAAGGACTTCATGTCTAAAACATCAAAAGCAATGGCAACAAAAGCCAAAATTGACAAATGGGATCTAATTAAACTAAAGAGCTTCTACAAAGCAAAAGAAACTACCACCAGAGTGAACAGGCAACCTACAGAATGGGAGAGAATTTTTGCAACCTACTCATCTGACAAAGGGCTAATATCCAGAATCTACAATGAACTCAAACAAATTTCCAAGAAAAAACAAACAATCCCATCAACAAATGGGCAAAGGATATGAACAGACACTTCTCAAAAGAAGACATTTATGCAGCCAAAAGATACATGAAAAAATGCTTATCATCACTGGCCATCAGAAAAATGCAAATCAAAACCACAATGAGATACCATCTCACACCAGTTAGAATGGCTGTCATTAAAAAGTCAGGAAACAACAGGTGCTGGAGAGGATGTGGAGAAATAGGAACACTTTTACACTGCTGCTGGGACTGTAAACTAGTTCAACCATCCTGGAAGTCACTGTGGCAATTCCTCAGGGATCTAGAACTAGAAATATCATTTGACCCAGCCATCTCATTACTGGGTATATACCCAAAGGATTATAAATCATGCTGCTATAAAGACACATGCACATGTATGTTTATCGTGGCACTATTCACAATAGCATAGACTTGGAACCAACCCAAATGTCCAACAATGATAGACTGGATTAAAAAAAATGTGGCACATGTACACCATGGAATATTATGTGGCCATAAAAAAGGATGAGTTCATGTCCTTTGCAGGGACATGGATGAAGCTGGAAACCATCATTCTCAGCAAACTATCGCAAGGACAAAAAACCAAACACCGCATGTTCTCACTCATAGGTGGAAATTGAACAATGAGAACACATGGACACAGGAAGGGGAACATCACACCCCGGGGCCTGTTGTGGGGTTGGGGGAGGGGGGAGGGATAGCATTAGGAGATATACCTAATGTTAAATGACGAGTTAATGGGTGCAGCACATCAACATGGTACATGTATACACATGTAATAAACCTGCATGTTGTGCACATGTACCCTAAAACTTAAAGTATAATCAAAAAAAAAAAAAAGCTTATCCACCACGATCAAGTTGGCTTCATCCCTGGGATGCAAGACTGGTTCAACATATGCAAATCAATAAATGTAATCCATCATATAAACAGAACCAAAGACAAAAACCACATGATTATCTCAATAGATGCAAAAAAGGCCTCTGCCAAAATTCAACAGCCCTTCATGCTAAAAACTCTCAATAAACTAGGTATTGATGGGACGTATCTCAAAATAATAAGAGCTCTTTATGACATACTCACAGCCCATATCATACTGAATGGGCAAAAACTGGAAGCATTCCCTTTGAAAACTGTCACAAGACAGGGATGCCCTCTCTCACCACTCCTATTCAACACAGTGTTGGAAGTTCTGGTCAGGGCAATCAGGCAGGAGAAGGAAATAAAGGGCATTCAATTAGGAAAAGAGGAAGTCAAATTGTCCCTGTTTGCAGATGACATGATTGTATATTTAGAAAACCCCATCGTCTCAGCCCAAAATATCCTTAAGCTGATCAGCAACTTCAGCAAAGTCTCAGGATACAAAATCAATGTGCAAAAATCACAAGCATTCCTATACACCAGTAACAGACAAACAGAGAGCCAAATCATGAGTGAACTCCCATTCACAATTGCTTCAAAGAGAATAAAATACCTAGGAATCCAACTTACAAGGGAGGTCAAGGACCTCTTCAAGGAGAACTACAAACCACTGCTCAACGAAATAAAAGAGGACCCAAACAAATGGAAGAACATTCCATGCTCATGGGTAGGAAGAATCAATATCATGAAAATGGCCACACTGACCAAGGTAATTTATAGATTCAATGCCATTCCCATCAAGCTACCAATGACTTTCTTCACAGAATTGGAAAAAACTACTTTAAAGGTCATATGGATCCAAAAAAAGAGCCCGCATTGCCAAGACAATCCTAAGCCAAAAGAACAAAGTTGGAGGCATCATGCTACCTAACTTCAAACTATACTACAAGGCTACAGTAACCAAAACAGCATGGTACCGGTAGCAAAACAGAGATATAGACCAATGGAACAGAACAGAGCCCTCAGAAATAATACCTCACATCTATGACCAACTGATCTTTGACAAACCTGACAAAAACAAGAAATGGGGAAAGGATTCCCTATTTAACCATTTTAAAATGGTGCTGGGAAAACTGGCTAGCCATATGCAGAAAGCTGAAACTGGATCCCTTCCTTATACAAAAATCAATTCAAGATGCATTAAAGACTTAAATGTTAGACCTAAAACCATAAAAACCCTAGAAGAAAACCTAGGCAGTACCATTCAGGACATAGGCATGGGCAAGGACTTCATGTCTAAAACACCAAAAGCAATGGCAACAAAAGCCAAAATTGACAAATGGTAACTAATTAAACTAAAGAGCTTCTGCACAGCAAAAGAAACTACCACCAGAATGAACAGGCAACCTACAGAATGGGAGAAAATTTTTACAACCTACCCATGTGACAAAGGGCTAATATCCAGAATCTACAAATAACTTAGACAACTTTACAAGAAAAAATCAAACAACCCCATCAAAAAGTGGGCAAAGGATATGAACAGACACTTCTCAAAAGAAGACATTTATGCAGCCAAAAAACACATGAAAAAATGCTCATCATCACTGGCCATCAGAAAAATGCAAATCAAAACCACAATGAGATACCATCTCACACCAGTTAGAATGGCAATCATTAAAAAGTCAGGAAACAACAGGTGCTGGAGAGGATGTGGAGAAATAGGAACACTTTTACACTGTTGGTGGGACTGCAAACTAGTTCAACCACTGTGGAAGACAGTGTGGCAACTCCTCAAGGATCTAGAAGTAGAAATACCATTTGACCTAGCCATCTCATTACTGGGTATATACCCAAAGGATTATAAATCATGCTGCTATAAAGACACATGCACACGTATGTTTATTGCGGCACTATTCACAATAGCAAAGACTCGGAACCAATCCAAATGTCCAACAATGATAGACTGGATTAAAAAAATGTGGCACATATACACCATGGAATACTATGCAGCCATAAAAAAGGATGAGTTCATGTCCTTTGTAGGGACATGGATGAAACTGGAAACCATCATTCTCAGCAAACTATTGCAAGGACAAAAAACCAAACACCGCATGTTCTCACTCATAGGTGGGAATTGAACAATGAGAACACTTGGACACAGGGTGGGGAACATCACACACTGGGGCCTGTCATGGGGTGCAGGGAGTGGGGAGGGATAGCATTAGGAGATATACCTAATGTAAATGACGAGTTAATGGGTGCAGCACACCAACATGGCACATCTATACATATGTAACAAACCTGTACGTTGTGCACATGTACCCTAGAACTTAAAGTATAATAAAAACAAACAAACAAATAAATAAATAGAAAGAAACTCAACTCATTGACTGCAGCCCAGCAAACCAGATTATTTCCTATTGTAGCTCCTCTTCCTCTCACCCCTTCACCCATCTAGAAACTGAGGTGTCCTACAGTTTGCTCTGTCTCTCAGATCCTGACCCCTGCCCCCTTTGCCCTTAATAATAATATCAGCATGAACAAGAGCTAATACTTAATTAGTCCTTACCACGTGCCAGGCACTGCTCTAGACACTTTACATATGATTGATTGATTTAGGCTTCACAGCAACCCTTTGAAGTAGGTACTGTGATTCCTCTGTTTTATAGATGAGGAAACTGAGGCACTGGCACAAACTGGTGAAGCTGGCACACAAACCAAGCAATTCAGCCTCAGTGTATGCTCTATACCTCTCTGTTTCTCCTCAGATCCCATCCTACCCAGTGGGGCCACCCTGCACACTGGTGCATTCTGACTCTAGCCCAAGGGCTCCTGGTGAGGACAAGCCATGCATTGAGCACAGGGCTGCCTCCATTCACAGGAAGGGGTATCTACTGCCACATAACAAAGATGCCATGCAAGCGGGCCTGCTGCCCCGCCATGAAACACAATTAGCCTCCCTCGTTTACCTCTGAGTTGGAATTGAAGCTCTATAATTTTGGTATCCATCCATCCATTCATTCATTCACTAAATATTAATTGTATGTGGGATGCCATTAGATGCAGGGAGACCAACTATGTCTGTGCCAGGGCAGTGAGCACAGACTGACTTAAACACACATATGAATTTATCTGATGGATCGTCTCCCAAAGACAGATTAACATAACGGGTTTCTGGAAGCAGGGACCATCTCACAAATAGGTGTCTTGCAATATGCATTCACTGGATATTCAAGACATGCATGTTGAATACAGCGACAGATGGCAGGTGACATCTGGACAAGGCTTGGAAGTGCTCTGCTAGCCCCATCCCCAGGTTGCAGGTGGTGAACAGAGAGACCAGCACGACATCAGAGCCCATCCCTCTTGATTCTCAGGCCAGGGCATTTTCCCACTGCCTGGAGCTGCCTCTTAGGGACCAAAGCACTTATGAGAAAAAGAGCAGGCCCTTGCTTTAAGCCAGGGCATAAAGAAACATGAGAGTAACTTCAATTAATCCAGAATGTGGGAAGAATTTTGAAGGTCAGGGAAATGGAAAAGGTAAGTCAGGAAAAAAGTTAGCATTCAGCAGTGGAGATAAACTGAGCTGATAAACGGCCTTTGAACATTTGGGTTATTTATTTGCTTCCAGTCCTTGTGCAGTTGTTAATTCCAGCTAAAATTCCCCAGTGCCTTGCTTGCATGTGTGGTACATTATGTACCCATCTGGCAGCAAGACTGACACCTCCCCTGGCAACCATCCTATGAAGTTTCAAACACGCTTACATGTTTGCGTCCCAATAACAACAACACAGAAAGGGAACAGAAAAAGAACACCCTGGAGTTTACTGCGCTGACTCTCTGGCGGAGTTAACAATGTCTAGTCTATATGCAATAGGAGCTCAACAAACATGTGAGCAAGTGAACTTGGGCCAGGCCCAAAGGCCAGACTGAGACACTTCATGAAGCAAAAGAAAGATACAGGCCATGGTCACCGTGAGGCTACCATCTGAGGTCCCTTTTGCAGAAATAAAGATAATTTGTTCTGGAGTGTTGTTTTTTCCCCCTACATTCCCCCTGCTTAAACAAACCCTGGTGAAAAGAACTCCTGCTCTGGTTGCCCATGGAAAGGTTCCCTGGAATGTTGGACCGAGTTTCTGGAATGTATAGATTTAATGAGCCAATTTGGAAATTAACGGAGATGAAAAGGGAGCGTTACGGTCACATTACACACTGAAATCACTACGTGAGTCAGGCACAGGGGGTCAAGGAGGTTCCCTGAAACTTCCCATGAGTGGGCTTAGCAGGTTCCAGACCCAAAACCTTGTCCAAACCGCAGTTTTAGGGGGCAGTCCACAAAGATCACCCATAGACTTGCTGAGGAAGGGGCACAAACTTCATTAAGAATTCTGAAACATTGTAAACATTGTTTCCAAACTTTTTACTAGAAAAGACCTGCCTACCCTTAGACTACTGAGTGTCATGTTTTGAAATATTTTCCCTGTTAACCAAACCACAACGCTGTCCCAAATGATTGTGTCAAATTGCCAGTCCAGGCTTCTAATCAGGAAAAAGATGACAGAGTTTGAGCCATGGATATTGATATATTTTGGGGGGTAGAAACTTGAAATTTTAGTTATCTTTATAGTTTTGCCTCTAACAATTTGTTTGTTTTTAATGCTGAGCAGCCTTGGGATTTCAACTAGGTATTATGGTAACACCGTATTACTGTATTCCTCCATGTCTAGGGAGCTCTGGGGTCTGGGCTGGACTTAGTTACTTCATCCAGTTTCTCTCATGTTGCAAAGGAGGCAGTGGAAGCCCAGAGAGAGGAAACAATGGACCAGCCAGGCACTGCATAAGTCAGAGACCCCTTGGAAGCCCTGCCCAGGAAGGATGCGGCCCCCACTTCCTACCCCAGGCAGACACCATTTCTTCTCATCCCAGAGTTTTACCTAACTCTTTACAGCCTTTTCCCCTCCATTCAGGGCACTGAGCCATCTGACTCGATCTTCAAAGAATAAGTCTTTTTTGTTTAGAGATGTACTAAGGGGCTTTAAGCATTGCACATGATTCTTCCTCAATAGCCTTTGATTTTTCTTCCAGGACTTGATCAAATAGCTTCAACTCAAGCATCAAGACCAGGTTGCGGTTTCAACCAAAGCCACTAGGGAAGAGGGAATATCCCATCAGATTCGGGGGGGGGGGGGGGGGGGGGGAGTTTCAACAAGAGTACAAGTCTGACTTTTCTGCAAAGTTGGGGCTACATCTCTGCATTCCAAAGCGACAGGGTGTCTGGCAAGATCCAGGACAAAGTTACAGATCTGGACTTGAAATTAAGCATCTCCTTCCCTGCAAAAAAAAAAAAAATCTCCTTGGGGTCCAGAAAGTCTAGTGCACTCCTGTGGATGAAGTCCAGGCAGAGGGAGGGCAAACCAGATGCCCCTTGACTCACTTTGGCAATATCTGACTGCCCCTTCCCTCCCCTTGTCCTGAGAATGTCTGCCCTGCTGACCCGGGCCCCAGCCCTCCCCCAGCCCCAATCCCAAACCCAGTGGACACTGGGGGAGTCTGTTTCTGAAAGGTCTCTGACAAGGTGCCCAATACCTAAATGTGACACCGCACCTCTCTTCCCACTTCAGTACATGGGGAAATGGGGCTACCTCTTCTTTCCTGACACCATGCGATCTGGCATTGTTTTGAGTCTACGTTGAGTCTCTTCCACTTCTAGGATACTAGGATGACCGCTCAGGATTTCAGATCATGAAGAGCAAGGGTACACGAAGAAGGGTCTGGAAACCTAAGGCTACCCCAGACCCATGGAGAATAGAGCAGGAAAGGAAGAATCCCTGACTCTCCCATCTCTATCCCCTCTCTATCCCGTCAAGAAGAATATTTTGTAGCAGACACCCCTCACTGTTTATAAAGGGGGAAATAACCTAAACAAACAAAAAGCCCCAGCTGCACTCCACATCACAGCCATATGAAGCCATACATGTCACTTGAAGAACTGTCTGGCGCTGTTTACAAAAAGGCCTATTAAGTCCTCTTGAAGGTCAGCACAGGGTCTGAGGGTTTGAGCCCCATACACCAACTCAGGCATAGACAGCAGGGAGGTGGCAGGGCTGTGTGTTATGACATCTGGAAGTGCCAGGGCAGGGGGGCTGTGGGAACCCTTAGGAACCCTGGCACTGCTCCCCAACACTGACCCATGTAGCCCAGAACCTCCAATGTGACTCTGGAAGGCAGCCTGGCCAAGCTTGTCAGTATTTATGGCCACACAGCTGGGCTCTTGACTTGCCCAGCTGTCAGCTGACACCAAAGGAAATGTCACCCATTTCTAGTTGTTAAGGTGAATATCTCACCTGAGGAGGTGAGAAGGGACATATCTCCACTCAGCTTTCAGTGGGATGACAAAAAGGAGGCGCTCACCAGACTGCCTGCTGAGTACATGACAGAAACTGGCAATTCCAGCCCACCTGGGAAGAGGAGTGCTAAGCTGAGCCACATGTATACAGTGGATGTGCAGATTTATATTTGGCTAACACAGCTTTGCCAATCTCAAGAAGGAATTTAAAATCAATCAGGTTGGCCTGGTGCAGTGGCTCACACTTGTAATCTCAGCATTTTGGGAGGCCGAGGTGGGCAGATCACTTGAGGTCAGGAGTTTGAGACCACCCTGGCCAACATGGTGAAACCCCATCTCTACTGGAAATATAAAAATTACCCAGGTGTGGTGGCGCACACTTGTAATCCTAGCTACTTGGGAGGCTGACACGGGAGGATCACTTGAACCTGGGAGGCAGAGGTTGCAGTGAGCTGAGATCACACCACTGCACCACAGACTGGCTAACAGAGCAAGACTCTGTCTAAAATAAAATAAAATAAAATAAAATAATCACGTCAATCCTTCAAATACATAGTTTAGTGTAGTTCAATAAAGTTGAACAAATCTTAAAAATGGGAGAAAAACAGTTCAATAGCTTAACAGATGTTTAAATCCCCTTGACCATGTGCTTGGATGGCCTCTGCTGGCACACAGCTCCTTGACAGGAGCTCATGCCCCCAAGGCAGCTGTTCTAAGACTGGACTTCTCTTTTAGCAAGTTCTTCCTACTGAGCTGAAATTGCCTCCTGGAAGCTTTTATTCACTAAGCAGGGCCATAAAAAACACATTAGATCCTGGTGTTTAGAGACAGCCCTTCAGAAATTGAATTAGCTGAGTTATCCACCCCTCACCATGTATTATGAGTGTATGTGAATAAGCAAGAAAACACACACACACACACACACACACAGAGAAATACTTCACTTATCCAGAAGTCCACTATCTAGCAACTTCCCGTATCCAGAACACATGTTAAAACAACAAAATTAACACCGCACCACATCCATGCACTTGACTCCTAGAAGAATACCTCGGCGTCTTCATCTGAAATTATTTAGTTTATCTTTGGACTCTCTTTTACATCTGGTTCTCTAGCTTTCTAGCTCACAAAAGATTAAAAACAACCAATACACTGCAAAGGATGCTGCTCCAGTAAGAAGTCAAAATGTTCTGCCTGACTCTGATAAGAGAGACAGATAAATGACTGGAAACTAGAAAAACAGGAACTAGAAAATAATAGCAGCCTAGAGTCATCCAGAGAAAAGGCAATACTATATACACCTCACCATGTGATATCCAGGAAAATTATAAATGACACTGAGTCTCCAAGAAAGCTGTGAACCAGTTCAAGAGTTGGAAGCTATACACAACAAACATACTTCTATAAACTTTTCATCCAACATGGTTATGCCAACCAACATCATGATACCTAACGGTTATAATTTTTTATCTAGATAATTCATTTCGGTGGAAGAGTTCACTCTACAGTGATGTTGACTAAATGAGGTGTCACTGTGTGTTATCTTACAGTGTACAGCATGGTTTTCAAGGGAAGATGAGACTGATTGTAATGCATACTGCAATGATGAGCATGTGATGGGAACCACCCTGGCTGACTGATTGCCATGGTAACTGGAACTAGGCAAGAGAGTATTACCTACTAGAGATACTTACATTACCTGCTTTCACAGAGATAAGAACTGTTCAAATTAGCATATTAATATTTGATCCCGAACAAATAACATCCCTGCCTTGTGATAACTATGCGTTCATGACCCAGATGCACATTTCCTCATGAATATGTATTTTCATTCTAATTTGCTCAGCAAATCCTTTTCCTAGAGTCCGAGAAGGTAAACTGCAGGCTGCTCCTATGACAACCACTATGGTTTTCCTCCCTCTACTACTCAAGTCCCCAAACCAGCTGCCAGAAGGCCAGGACCTTGGGTGTGAGCTGCCACAAAGGGAAAATAACTCTTAGCTGTCTGTGCAGCTAGAGGAAGTACAGCTAATGCCAAACAACGGTTACTCCAGAGTCATTCATCTTGGGCTCAGGAACACAGGATCACACTTTGGCATGCACATGCGTGCGCGCACACACACACACACACACACACACACACACTCCAAGACAACATATCCCTTTGAATCACCTCAACAACTCACCACGTATGAGCCCCCAGGCAGAAGCTCCAGCAATGGTTAGGGTTCATAGGTTGCTCTAACTACATCAAACAAGACTAGCTCTGGTGTGGGCGTGGCACTTCAAAGCCTCTTCACCTCGTTCTTCTCCTATTTCCACGGCACACATTACCTTCCAATCTACTATTTTATTTACTTGTTATGTTTATTATTTGCTATCTATCTGTCCTTACTAGAATGGAAGCTGCCTGAGGACCCTGAACCTTGTTTTGTTTTGGAGTTGCGATTTCAGTACCCAGGCCACTCCCTGACAGTAGAGTAGGGGCTCAGTAATAACATGCCGAATAAAGACAAATGAATGGTGGCTTATCCTGTAGACTAAAGAAAGATATCAGCCCTGGCAAGCTGACTTGCTGAATCGCAGTGTCCCCGTGCCTATCATTAACACATTATAGCCCTGTGTCAAGTCCAACAGAGCCTCAGAATCATTCTCAACCCAAGATTTCAGGAAGCCACTAGCATCAGCTCCTCGTTAACACAGGAGCTCTGCTCGCCATTCCCAGCCCAGGCTGTTATCACAGAAGCCTGGAGGTTTTGTTTGCTTGCTTGTTTGGTTTTCTTTTGCAAGTGGATCCACAAGCAGGGATTTAGTGTCTTCTGACCTTGGGTAGGAAATAAGTGCTCACTGTGTATGTCTGCTTACAAGCAGGAACTCTGAGATGCAAGGGCAGGCTTTTAAAAAACTGGCATTCTCTCATCATCACTGGCCATCAGAGAAATGCAAATCAAAACCACAACGAGATACCATCTCACACCAGTTAGAATGGTGATCATTAAAAAGTCAAGAAACAACAGGTGCTGGAGAGGATGTGGAGAAATAGGAACACTTTTACACTGTTGGTGGGACTGTAAACTAGTTCAACCATTGTTGAAGTCAGTGTGGCGATTCCTCAGGGATCTTGAACTAGAAATACCATTTGACCCAGCAATCCCATTACTGGGTATATACCCAAAGGATTATAAATCATGCTGCTATAAAGACACATGCACACGTATGTTTATTGTGGCACTATTCACAATAGCAAAGACTTGGAACCAACCCAAATGTCCAACAATGATAGACTGGGTTAAGAAAATGTGGCACATATACACCATGGAATACTATGCAGCCATAAAAAGGATGAGTTCATGTCCTTTGTAGGGACATGGATGAAGCTGGAAACCATCATTCTCAGCAAACTATCGCAAGGACAAAAAACCAAACACCACATGTTCTCACTCATAGGTGGGAATTGAACAATGAGAACACCTGGACACAGGAAGGGGAACATCACACCCCGGGGCCTGTTGTGGGGTGGAGGGAGGGGGGAGGGATAGCATTAGGAGATATACCTAATGTTAAATGACGAGTTGGTGGGTGCAGCACACCAACATGGCACATGTATACATATGTAACTAACCTGCACGTTGTGCACATGTACCCTAAAACTTAAAGTATAATAATAAAAAAAAAGCTGACATTCTCTAAGTTTACACTCAGCCTCTCTCCCAGGTGCCATCCTCCAAGATCTTCACGCCATGCAGAGAGAGATGAGACCACCTTTCACAAGGGCTCAGTTAAGCAGTGATTCACTGAAGGACAGAAGCCAGCACAGGGCAGTTTGAGAAGACCTTTCAGTGATCATTTCACAGATGAGGAAAAAGTCTGGGAGAGGTCCATGATGGGCCAAAAGTCACACTTTAGAAACTTACAAACACTGGACTGTGCCCTCCTCTAGGGAAGAGACCTCTCAGTCATTGGTGTTTCCCCACACCCAGGTCGGTGACCTAGAACACATAAATGATCGAAAGCGTAGACACAAAGCCTAAAACGATTGGACAGCATGGCATTAGTAATTTGGCTTACAAAGAAAGGCCAAATAGAATCAGATTCACAAACCTAGTGGCCCTTGCAGAGCCAGCCCTGGGGTTCAGAGGGAGGACAAGTGATGCTGTCCTGGTCCCAGGTGAAGCCAGCAAGGTGATGTTTCCCCTGCCATGTCCTCATGATCAAGAGAAAGGAGCATGCCCTCCCTCGAGGCTGCCCCTTCCAGTGTCTGACTTCACCTCCCCCACCACTCCTCACTCTCACATTGTAGCCTGACCTCCTTGTTGTTCTGGTCCCTTTTCCAAAATGTTTGGGGAAGGACCCTATGGATCTCTCTTCAGGCTCTATCCAGCCCTGACCCCAGACTCAAGCACTTACTCATTTTAAGAGCTCAGCAAACATTGGTGAACGGATGAATGGGTAAACGGATGACTTATCAGAGACTCCTGTTTTCCAGGTCCTCATTATCAAGTGCCTGGACAATTCTGTTACAAATATATTCATTCAACGAATATGAATAAATATGGAGTACCTACTAGATAAGAGGCAGGGTGTTAGGCTCTGGAGTTCAGTGGGGGACAAAACACAACAGCTTTTCAAAAGGTCTTTTGACCTTTAGTTCCCTCTCCATTTTAACCATTTTGCACTTATTTTCAAATTTACCCTTCTATAGCTGAGTTTGGATCTCATTCCTCCTGACTCAACAACTTTCAATGCCTCCCACTGCTTATTGGAAAATGGCCAAATTCCTTACACCGACATTTAAGACCTTCTAAGATCTAGCTGAAATCTATATTCCCATTCTCATCTCCCATCCCTCATTCCCTCTTTCCCTCCATGACATATTTTATGGTCCTGCCCTTGCCTGAAATGCCCTTCTCATCTGTACTGGTCAGCTATTGCTGTGTTACAAACCATCCCACGCCTCTGTGGCTTAAAGCAATAATCATGTATTTTCACTTCCACGTCTGTGGGTCAGCCGGGGGTTGGTTGATCTGAGTTGGACTTGGCTGGACTCAACCTATGTATCCTGGGTGTGGCTCTTCATTGTGGGTTGGACTCAGGTCTGCTGTGTGCATTCTGAGACCCAGGCTGAAGAGGCAGCAGCTACATGGAAGATTCCCTTCTCATGGTGATGGCAGAGGCACGAGAGGATGAGCTCAACTAAAGCAAGCACATCTGGTGGCGCATGTCTGCTAGTGTCTCACTGGCCAAAGCAAGTGACAAGACAGAGCCCAAAGCCAAGAAGCAAGAAGTACACTTAGCCCACCAGAAAGCCAAAGCAAGTGACATCGTCAAACTCTACATCACTGGAGGCTGGGGGAAGGAAGAGGCAGGGAGTGAATATGTTTGAACAATAATCTAATCTAACACACCATCTCTGCCTAATGAAATTTGATAGTACGGTAAAAGAAATCAGGCTTGGAAATGGAAGGCCTGGCTTGTATCGTAGGTACACATCCTACTTTCTGAGAGACTCAGACACAGTATACTCCCCCAATACTTCATTCGTTCAGTGCACATAAGCTAACAATCTACTATATATAGGAATATCATGCCACACCCTGAGCCAGTTTTGTAAACAGACATGTCCCTGCTATCCTGGTAGTATGAATGAAGCTCTTAACCTTCTGAATGTCAGCTCTCTCAATACATGAGAAACCTTGCAATAAATGGGAAAACCCATGGGAAGACAGCCTTGGGTATAGTTATAAGTGGAGAAAGGCTTATCTCCTTGGAAATGATCTCTCTCGCCAATCTGAATTCTTAAAACAAATTAATTACCAAACAGGTAAAGGCCCAACCAATCAATGAGAATTTATCCAGGTCTACCTTGTGCCAGATAGGCCTGCCCAGCCCTAACTCCCTATGCTCAGATACCACACCCTAACAGGAGGACAGGTGTGTTCTTCCTGCCTTCCCTGACAGCACCCAGCCTAATGCCACACCCACAATAGGTACTCAATATATGCTGCTGACCAAGACTCCAGAACCTCCTCAATTGCTTTTCTTACTCTTTCTTGGAAACAGCCTCAAACACTGAGGTTTCCACCAAAGACTTCCTATTCACCCAGAAAGAAAAATGCAGTTAATCAAAGCAATCTGGCCTTTTCTTTCCATTCCCACCACCACTCCCACTCTCACCCCAGATGAAACCTCCCTAAGTGATTAAATGTTATAATAAGGATTTGACATATTTGCCTTATCAAAGATTGTGCTTTTGTGGTATCTCATGGAGCACAAACAGATGAAAGAGCCAACAGTGAGATGGACTATCCGCAGAGACCAACCAGGAAAGAAAACAGCAAAATCTCAAGATAAGTACACAACCTCTAATCACACAAAGACAGGGCCAAGCATGAAACTAAGTGAGCCTTTCCGGCAGAAATAATGCTAATTAAGTAGTTATAAAAATTATTGTTATTATTAGCAGTATCATTATTATTACAATAAATTAAATACTGGCTAGAAATTCTAAAGTCTTTCTTTAGGATCTGGTTGCTTCCAGTTTTCTTGCACACGGGTTATATCCAGCAGTGGTCCCCCACTACCCATGGGAGCCACTGAATTCCTCATTCTGGCCTGAGAGTCCCTCCAGGCAGCAGTATCCACCTACTTTCCAATCATTCACTCATTCAACAACTAGTTTTTCAGTACTGTTATGTACTGAATGTTTGTGTCCCCTTAGCCTCCTGACCCAAATTCCTATGCTGAAATTCTAACCCACAATGTGATGGTATTAGGAGGTGGGGCCTCTGAGAGGTAATAGGGGTGGCACCCTAGTGAATGGGATTAGGATCCTTATAAAAGAGACCCCAGAGAGCTCTCTAGCCCTCTTTCCACCACGTGAGGACAAAACCAGAAAACGGCAGTCTTGTAATCTGAAAGAAGACCCTTACCAGAACCCGAACATGCTGGCTTCCTGATCTCAGACTTCCAGCCTCTAGAACTGTGAGAATTTTTTTTTGTTTATTTATAAGCCACTCAGTCTATGGTACTTTGTTACAGCAGCCTGAGCTAAGACAAGCACCAATTTTTGACCCTCATGCTAGTCAAAGTCCATAAATTTACCTTTCCAATCCTTTCTCTCGCTAATTCTCTAACAGAACCCTCAACAACACGGCCCAATCCCCTCAATGCCCTTCAGATCTACACAGTGTGTGTCCATCTTCTCCAGGGAGCCCTCCTGGATCCCTCCTAGTAAATGAGTCATCTCTAAGGACATGTGCTTTCTCTCTTGTGGGGACTGTACGTGCATGGTTGTGTACTCTTTATTGGACATGGCCCCACACACTTCATTCACCTTGTGTATGTCTTATCTACCCACCTAGACAGAGATCATGGCTCCTGTCTAAGACAGCATTACGCAATAGCTGGTGTTCAATAAATACTTGTTGACAGACTTTACTGTGGACGTAATTCAACACAAACCAAGAGATGCTGATTTAGTGGCAGCTGGGATAGGAAAAAATAAATTACTATGGGCTAGACACTAGGAAGGGCTAGAAGGTGTACAGTTCAATGCCAGGCACACAGGGCCTGGACCAGCAGGGGGCAGACCCCACAGCCAGGTCTCCAGCAACTGGTGTGCTCTTTACATCCAGGGTCCCCAGCCATGGACACTTGATATTTGCATCTCCTATTTCAATAGTATGGACTACTGGGGAGAAAGGGGGCATGGGAATCAAGAAACAGGGCATTATTCTAATCTCACCAGGTATGTGATGTAACCCGAAGATGCCACTAACAATGTTACCAATAAACGAATTCCGGGGAGCTTCTCTAATGAACCACATAGTACTTGAACTTTTACAAGTACTGTATGTATACTCGTACTTGCTCCTCCTCCAGCCTCCCCTAATTTCAGTGAATGGCACCACCATGGACCAAAATGTGCAAGTGCCACCCCAGTTTCTTGAAATCTCCACAAGCAACCAACAGTCATGTCTCAGCTCCACCTTCAAAACAGAGCCACACCTATCTCACTCCTACCCCAGGTCAACCACCAGCGTCTCCCACCTGGACTATTCTAATGGCGTCCACGCTGGCCTCCCGGCTTTCTCTATTCTGTCCTCCAGGAAAGTCCATTTTGCATACCACAGGCAAAGCAATGTTACATTTAAAAATTTAATTAGGCCAGGGCTGGTGACTCACACCTGTAATCCCAGCACTTTGGGATGCTGGGGCGGGCCAATATCTTGAGCTCAGGAGTTCAAGACCAGCCTGGGCAAGACAGTGAGATCCCATCACTACAAAAAATACAAAAATCAGCTGGGTGCAGTGGAATGTGCCTGCAGTCTCAACTGTTGGGGAGGCTGAGGTAGGAGGATAGCTTGAGCCTGGAAGGTCGAGGCTGCAGTGAGCCATGATCACACCACCCCACTGCACTCTAGCCTAGGGAACAGAGTGAGATTCTGTCTGCATCTCCTCCAAAAAGTAAATTAGATCACCCCCTGCTTCAAACCAATGACTTCCACTGTTGGAATAAAATCCAAGTACCGTCCTATTATCTGTAGGCCAGGTGAGATCTCACCTCACCTCCTCTCTGCTCCATCTCCTGACATGCATGTCCTGTACACGCATGGCTCCAGTTACATCCTTTCTGTCCATTAAGCAGCCTCAGGGCCTTGGCACGTGCTGTTCCTTCTACCCAAAATGTGCCTTCCCCAGGTGTTCATGGCTGGCTCCTCCTCATCCTTCTGGATTCAGCTCTTAAGGCACCTTCTCCCCAAACCCCAAGGACACCAAGCAGCTGCTCCCATCCAACCCCCACCCACTTGCAGCCTGGTCCCTCTCTAGCCTACTGATTTTTGTTTTTCATTATACCCTTATCATGCCCTAAAATTATTTATTAATTCATTGCTAAATCCTCACTGGAATAAAAGTTCCATGCAGGAAAAAAAAAATCTTTTCTGTTTTGTTCACCATTACATTTTCAGCATCTGTAACAGTGCCCAGTGCAGACTGAGCCTTCAAAACGCACTTGCTAACGACAGAGCAGTTAACTCCCCACTTTTTAGGAATGGGTGGTTCACAGCAACTCCTTTCCAATGTGTGCAGTATGAAAAGATGGAGGGAAAAAAGGGTACCTTTTCTATAGTGGAGAAACCTGACAAATACTACTTCATCCAGGTGATCAAGGTTAATATCAACAGTAGTAAGTCATGTTGCTAGCATGTACCTTTGATATGATGTGAGGAGAACAGCACTTTGCCTCTGTGGCCTTCCTCCCCAAAACACATAATTCCACTCTAATTGTAAGAAAAACACCAGACAAATCCCTATTGAGGGACAGTGCTCTTCAAAACTGTCAGGGTCATCGAAAACAAGGAAAGTCTGAGAAACTGTCACAGCCAAGTGGATTCTAAGGAGGTATGATAAGTAAACGTGACAGTATCCTAGATAAGATCTTGGAATAAAAAAATAACTTTAGGGGAAAACTGAGGAAATCTGAGTAACATATGGACTTTAGTTAATAATGATGTATCAGGTTCATTCATTATGACAAATGTACCACATTAACATAAGATGCTAATAACAGGGGAACTGGGTGTGGGGAACTCTCTGTAGTATCTTCTCAATAATTCTGTAAATCAAAAACTGTTCTAAAATTAAAAGTTTATTTAAAAAACATTTGTTAGGTGAATGAATATGCAGTAATAAATACTGCACATATATTTTCAGGTCTTTTTGTAAGCATTTACTGAGCACAGGGTTTAGCATGATACTAGAAAACAGGAGAATTCCTGAAGTCTGTTAAGCACTGTCTGGGTCATACCATTTGCATCATTACTTTGTGCACCTGAAACATTGTAAAGGCAGACATCGGTACACCCAAAGCTGAACCATCAGTGGTTCTAAGTGAGGAAAGTTGGGGTCAATGACAAAAATAACAAATCTTGCCCTTTTTGAGGATGAATTCAGTTATCTCACTGTTCTCAAGTCCATTCAGCCATACGCACTGCTGAGGGCCTACTGCACACCCAAGCCTGGGTTTGGCTTAACAGCCAGCTCTTGTCCTAGAGGGGCAAACACAAATCTGGCCAAACACAAGACTCTTCTAAGGGGTCAAATGATGCAATACAAACTATAAATGGCAAAGATGTTCAGAGAAAACTGATCACGGGAGTGGGTTAGTCAAAGAGGCCTTCCTGCAGAAGGGCCAGGCTGGACTTGAAATAGGAAACAGGATTTGGAAGGACAGAGGGCACCCCAGGGTGACCACAGAGTCCAGAATTAACTGCAGAGGGTAGTCTGAGTAGAGCTGTGGGGTTCCCTAGAGGGGCAATGGAAAAGGAGGTTGGTAGTTAAGCTGGGGCCAGACCAGAAAAGACCTTCCAGACCTTCAAGGTCCCCTGCCTCATGTTCCTTTTCATGTGTCATTTGCATTCTTGTCCCATCTCTCCTACTCCACTTGTAAGCTTCCTGAGGGCAAAATCCTTTCCTCCCCAATTTCTGCCTGCTCTAAAAGGTCCTGCACATAGTAATGGCCCAAAGGAATATCTGGTGAGTGAATAAAAGAGAGAATTAATCAGTGAATTATAATCTAAGAAGCCAACCTTCTACCCCTTACACACTGGGAGGCCTGCAGGGTTTGTAGAAAAATCCACAATCAAAATGACATTTCCTCCACTGCCTCCCCAACCCCTTCCTTTGCTTGTTTTCATTCAGCATTTATCCCTCTCTGACTTCTTATTAATCATTTGTGTACTTTGCGTACTTGTTTCTTATCTGTCACCTTCCAGGCATTCAACAATCATTAACTGATTACCTACTATGTGCTAGACATGTTGTAGGTGCTAAGGATACAGACAACACACAAACATTTCTACTCTCATGGAGCTAGTATTGTAGTGACGGGGTGAAGAGCAATATGTAAAATGTATAGAATGCAATTGATGACAGGTGCTATGGTAGAAAAGGGCAAGGAGAAAGGAAAGTAAATTCAAGGGAGTGATTTGCAATTTCAAATAGGGTGGTCAGGGGAAAACATCTTTGAGCACCTGAGGTAGATAGGGATGGAATTCTTTTCTTTTGCATACATGCTTGGTACATGAGCAGTACCTGGCATGCAGCAGGCACAGAAGAATGAATGAGTGTATGAACTGAGGGTGTTGGGAAGATTGATCCATTTTTTAAATTAAACTTTTAAGAGAATTGTAGATTCACATGCAGTTGTAAGAAATTAATACCCTTTACCCAGTTTCCCCCAGTGGTAACATCTTACATAACTATAGTACAATATCAAAATCAAGGAATTGAGGTTGGTAACAATCCACTGATGTGATTCAGGTTTCACCAGTTTTACATGCACTCAGTTATGTATATGTGTGGGTGGTGTATTTAGCTCTATGCAATTTTAAGGTTTAGTCCTTTTTTTTTTTTTCTGCAAGACAGAGTCTTGCTCTGTTGCTCAAGCTGGAGTGCAGTGGTGTGATCTTGGCTCACTGCAACCTCTGCCTCCCAGGTTCAAGTGATTGTTATGCCTCAGCCTCCCGAGTAGCTGGGACCACAGGTGCACGCCACCATGCCACCAGCTAATTTTTTAAATCTGTAGTAGATGGAGTTTCACCACACTTGCCAGGATGGTCTTGAACTCCTAGCCTCAAGTGATCACCCGCCTTGGCTTCCCAAGGTTCTAGGATAACAGGTGTGAGCCACTGTGCCCGGCCAGGTTAGTCCATTTTTAATACGTGAGTTAGAAGGCCACTTAAAGGGTGTAGCGCTGAAGGGAAGTGGGACGAAGTGAACCACCAGCCACTAGGCACGCAGTTCATTTTCACACGCCTGAGCTCCATTTACCCGAGGAATCACCCGAAGAAGATAGGTATTCTTATCTCCATTTTACTTATGTGAAGACTGAGGCACTCAGAGAAGGAATCTGTTGGAAGTCACAGCAGGCAGAAAAATCAGAACCCCAAATCTCTGACTGTCTAGCTACTTCCTGGGACTCTTTCTTGGGCACAAGAATGGCCTGGATGAAAAAAAAAATACAAGAATAAGGAACCAAGAGGAAGGTCAGGCTCCAGGAGACATTGGAGGAGAGAGGAAATGAGGGGGAGTTGAAAAGGATGCCTCTGGATTCTGAGCTAGGGAGAACAGAAGTATCATCACAGGAAGAGGAAATGAAGAGCTGGAGGGCTCTAAAGGAGAAGAAAAGGGAGATGTCCTGGTTCAGCCCCGATTTCATGTGTGATCTTGGGCAAGTCGATTTACATCTCTGGGTTTCATGTTCCTCATCCATACAAGGGCGGGAATGGCCACCCCATTCCATCCATCTGATATGCTCTAAACGTCCATAATATGTTCCCATTCACAAAATTCTCCCCCAAATTTGTGTCCCTCCCCCACCCCCAAATTTATATGTTGAAACCTAATCCCCAATGTGATGGTATTAGGAAGTGGGGATTTGGGGAGGTCATTAGGTCTTGAGAGTGGAGCCCACATGAATAGTATTAGTGCATTTATAAGGGACTGAAGGGACCATAGTTCTCCCCTTCCACCATGTAAATACACAGAGACAAGGCACCATCCATGAACCAGAAAGCTGTTCCTCACCAGACACTGAATCTACTAGTGTCTTGATCTTGGACTTCCTGGCCCCCAGAACTGTGAGAAATAGATTTCCATTGTTAATAAGCAAACTAGCTTATGGTATTTCATTATAGCAACATGAACAGACTAAGACAACCACCCAGGACTGCTCTAAGGCCAAGGAGTGATGATGGGGCAGCCCTCTGCAAAGCAAGGTGCAAGGCCAACTGCCAAAACCGGAAACAAGGCGACCCAGCACAGGCCCAGACTGTCTGTGGTATTCCGACTCGAATGACTGGCTGGCATTCCCAAAGATGAAAATGCAGAATTTAGGTCAGCACACACAGAGAATCTCACTTTGTTTACATGAGACAGACAGTGTGTGTTCTTACAAAATGCCTTTGAATCCCAGCGATGATGAGAGACCCAAGGCTGCTTATGGCTTTGGATATTTACTTTTCTCATAAACAAATCAGCTTGGGTGCCGTCAGAGCTGACGCCACTTCACGCTGCGGCCCTCTGACGTCCTCGCTCCTCCCCGGTGCCCCACACATGGTTTGAATTTATTGGTTTTAGCAGCTTTCATTTATATTGTGTGAGGATCACGGAATGACCAGCAAACAGAAGCTCTGATCCGTGCCCTGGGAAAAACACAGAAGCGCAAGGAAGGAGGTTGTGGGGAAGAGCTGGGAAGTTTCCTCCAATCCGAGGAGAAGCAACTCCCACCCACAGGGTGGCCCAGTCAAAGCCCTTAGGGCCCCTTTGGGAATGGAGGGTCAGGGGGATGCTACAGCTGCACCAGGAGTTGGTCAGAGCATGAGGCTGAGAAGGCTCTCAGTGGTCACGGCCTCTCAAAGCCAAAGCACCTGGGGACTGCCGTGGGAAGTGGAGGTGGCTGCCGAGGTACTTGACCTCCTGGAACCAAACATCTAGAAATCTGGGAACAATGCGGGAAGGCGGCTTCCTGTTTTCTACCAGGATACTCAGGCGATGATGTGTAGACATGGTCGATAATTTTACAGCTACACACAGGGTCCCTGCATGTGTACTCAAAGCCAGGTGTCAGGGAAACCCAGATTCATTCTAGGAGGTTCCTTCCCGCAAAGAACTTCAGTTTAATGAAGGAGACAGACATGTGAACATATAAAAGACAATAACATTTAAAATGCCCCCTTCCAGTGAGGTCAGAGCCAGCTTAGAAAGTGGCTTTGCAGCAGCAGGGGTGTGGTTTATGGTTTACCAACCAATCTCACACCCACCAAGGGGGCTGAGCGAGGGAAGGGACTTGCTTTGGTCATGCTGTGGGACTCCCAACCCAGTGCTCTATTCACCGACGAAAGATCCTCCCATCCCCCACTTCTGCTGGGGCTGAGGCGAACATCAGGAATCGCCTGCCTTACCCCGCCCTCACTTTGAACAGGTGGAATCCCACAAATAAATCACATAAAATAAGTGACACAAAATGCAGGGAAACGTTATCTCCAGCAACGACGTTAGAAATGGTGGTCAGTGTCTCAGGCTCCCTCACCAAAGGCCCTGTGATACACAACTACTCTGGTCTCATTCAGTCACCAGACCACTTTTACCACCTTGTTTCTAAAGGAAACCCAGTCCTGAGTTCCTGTCCCAGAAGCTGGGAGCCCTTCTGCTCTGGCTCAAGCAAGAGGCTTGGGAAGGTACAGACAAGCCTGGGTGAGGTGTTCCAGTTTAGCCAACAAAGGAGTGAGTGGGTGGGCCAATTATTAACCAGAAGGAATTCTGAAATGCAGAACACGAGAATGAGGGTCAATGGCCCCCCAATGCACCCAGGATGAAGCCCAAACTTCTTAACATGGTTGTAAGCCCTCCATGATGTGACCCGTGTGCTTCTATAGTCAATTGCCTAGTCTCCCCATGCCTCCCACTAGTGTTCTCCACATGTGAGTGGTGTGAGTAACTATATTCCTTCAATCCGGATCAATATCACCATCAGCACCCACCCCCATAACATGGTGCCACTCCTGAACCCAGGACATGCCCACTTGTCCCTCAATACAGCTCAAGTGGTATCACACTAAAGCCAAACCAGGTACTCACAACGAGGTGAGGCCGGTCTATTGTATACAATTCAGAATAAGCAACAGCAAAGAGAACTAACTCCCAGACAGCAAGAATACAGGCTCATCCATTTGGTAGCATCCATAGGACCCTCCAGATCACCTGAGCTCTGCAAAGCCCCAGCTGCCATGGCGGTGGGGGACTCAGAGTCAGTGCTCAACAGTACATTAACACAGCAGATGGAATGATAGGTGGGAAGTGACATTCTGTCCAGCTACTGAGGCAAATTGAACAGATTCCTTTAGGCTGGGGGCGGCCCTCCATCACATTTCCCCTTTCCTGCCCTACACTAGAAAGCTCTGCAGAGAAGCATCCCAGCCATCTAGACTGGTGCCATTACAAATTTGGCACCTGTACGTCTGTTGGGCCCCTCAGCCTGCCCTACCATCGCTTCAACTGCCAAGGTCAGCTTCTACTCTGAATGCCCACCACAGACTTTCTCCTTACACTCCCTCCTCATTCTATCTCCTATAGAAAATGGACTATCTCACTCTCTGCTTCCCAGGGCCACAGTCTTCCTCAAGAGGGACCCTCAGAAGTCTCTCAACTCCTTGTCCCTGTCACCTCCTGGCCTCTTACCTTTCATCACATCTCGAGTTTCAGAGGGGCTGTCGCCTCGACTCTCAGATTCCAGCTCCACCTCCTCTGGGTCACATTCCCTCTTTTCTTTTCTTTTTTTGACAGTCTTGCTCTGTCACCCAGGCTGGAGTGCAGTGGCATGATCTTGGCTCACTGCAACCTCTGCCTTCCGGGTTCAGTTCAAGCAATTCTTGTACCTCAGCCTCCCAAGTAGCTGAGATAATAGGTGTGCACCACCAAGCCTGGCTAATTTCTGTACTTTTAGTAGAGACAGGGTTTCACCATGTTGACCAGATGGTTTTGAACTGCTGGCTTCAAGTGATCCACCCGCCTCAGCCTCCCAAAGGGCTAAGATTACAGGCATGAGCCACTGCACCTGGCCACATTCTCTCTTTTCTTTAGATGCAGATAAGTCAAGAGCACAGGGCTCTGCAGCCAGAGTTTCTGTGTTTAAACTCCAGATCCTCCACTCATTAGCTGTGTGACCCCAGGCAAGTGAATTACTGCTCTGTGACCCAGTTTCCTCACCTGTAAAATGCGGCTGAATCTACCTGAGAGACTGCCATGAGGATTAAGTGGGGCAGTGCACATAAAGGGCTCAGAATCATTCCTGGCACTCTTGCAGTGAGGTACCTCTCTCTCGGTTCTCTTCAACCCCACCCCCTTCCCCACTAGCCCCATATTCCTCTCTGAACCCTCAGGATCTGGAACTGAGCCTGGCACAATGTAGTTCCCAGCAGTGCTTTTCAAAGAAATGAACAAATAAATTAATGAACAGTTTAATAATAACTGTTTAATAATTAATTATTTACGGGGAATTTCTCTTCAGGAGAAAAAGAAGAGGAAAAACACATGCACCTCTAGCACTACTGAGAGCATAGAGCACCTGATGGCTGATAAAGGCCTTCTCAGACTTGACCCCACTGGATTCTCCCAAGAGCTCTGAGCTGTTTCTAGGTAACATCCAACCTGTCTGAGCAGTAGAGGAAAAGGACGCTGAGAGGCAGGAGCCCCAGGTCACAGATCTAACCCAGGGCAGAGGTGGGCCTCAAGCCGGGGACTCCAGCCTAAACCTTTCGATCCCTCCTTTTGGTGTGTCCAACTCCAGAGAGCAGTGGGAGACCACAGTGAAGGCAAGCCAGAGTGAATACAGTCAGACATTACACAGAGCAGATGGTCAGAAAAATAAATGGCCATGCTCTGGGTGGTCCAACCACATAGTTCCCATCAGTCCAACCAACAACCCATCCCTGCACTGGATGATGCTCAGTGTGTGAGAGACCAAAGGACCAAGAGCCATCTTTTGTATGGGATGGGCTTCACTTCAAGACAAGACATTGTGAAAATCGGCCAATAATAATAATGAAAATGACCACTACTTAAACCACCACAGTTAACATTCATTAACTCTCACCGTGTGCCAGCCACTCAGCTGTGTGGTTTATATGCATTATCTCATTTATGCCTCACAACAACCCCAGGAGGTAAATACTGTTGTGAGCCCCATTTTTTTAGACGTGGAAACAGATGTTTAGCCATCTAGCCAAAGTGGAGGACTGGATTTCCAACTCCAGTCCAGTTTCTTCCTTAAGGTATCAAAAGATCCAAGTAGAAGTCTTGGCTCCACCATTTTGAACAAAGTACTAGCCTCAATGTCCTCAAAATGGAGGAAAAATGCTCACCTTTCAGGATTGTTTTAAAAATTTACTGTGATAAACCAGAGAGGCCTAGCATATAACAGGCACCAAATAGCAATGGCTCTCTTAGGGGCTGGATAGGAAAGAGAAAGAATAAAGCCAGTGGAGGGAGTGTAGAAAGACTTGTTCTGCATTCCCTCTGCATTTTCCCATCCTGGCACTTCCGCATAAGTCTGCTTCCTTTCCACCTCATCTCCAGGGGCTCAAATCCTATTCCACTTGCAAGGTGTCTCTCAAAGCCACCTCCATCACAAAGCCTCCCCACAAAACTACTGATAGAAGCAGAATATTAAATTACCTCCAAGACTACCAGCAGGCCTCAGCATGCGGGTTCTGTAGTGCTGGGTCAACAAACATCACTGTCTACACCCAGAAGACTATAAATCATTCTACCATAGAGACACATGCACACTAATGTTCACCGCAGCACTATTCACAATAGCAAAGACATGGAATCAACCTAAATGCCCATCGGTGACAGACTGGATGAAGAAAATGTGGTACATACGTGCCATGGAATACTCGGCAGCCATAAAAAAGAATGAGACCATGTCTTTTGTGGGAACACGGAAGCAGCTAGAGGCTATTACCCTCAGCAAACTAACACAGGGATAGAAAACCAAATACTGCATGTTCTCACTTCTAAGTGGGAGCTAAATGACAAGAACTCAGGAACACAAAGAAGGGAGCAGCAGACACTGGGGTCTACTTGAGCATGGAGTTTGGGAGAAGGGAGAGAAGCAGAAAAGCTAACTATTGGATACTGGGCTTAATACCTGGGTGATGAAATAATCTGTACCAAAAAACCTCTGTGACAGTAGTTTATGTACGTAACAAACCTGCATATGTACTCCTGAACCTAAAATAAAAATTAAAAAAAAAATAACAGTCAAGATCAAGCACAATGACCAAGCATTGTTATCACCGAAGTCCCCAAGTGGCTCAGTTTACCCAACCCGTGACCAATCCACAGCTCTTCCAGCTGCAACTCGGCCCCAATACAGGGTCTGGTGCTCAAAAATGTACTATAATCCAGTGGATGCTGGAGCCACCCAGCTGGATATCTGGGGGTCCCAACACCTGGCACTCTGAAGCAAATCCAGTTCCCTTTCTGAGCTCAGTAACCACACTGGCAAAAAGAAAAAAGAAAGAAAAAAAAGACGAGCCAGGAACAGACTAACACTCTTCTTGGTGTCCTTGTTGGGGCGGGAGGGAACGCGGTCCTGCATGTGAAAAGCTTCTGGAAATTGCAAACCGCGATGCAAATGGCTGAAATTATCATTGCCAATTCGGCTTTTGTCTCTTTTCAGACTCAAGGCCAAGCAGCTCAAGAAAGGGAAACCGTGTGAACTAAAGCTAAAAGATGAGCCAGAGAGATTTCCAAATGGCTTTCTCCGCTGGTATCATTCTAAAAGGTGCTGTCGAATGAGACCCAAGGCTTAAATTACTAACGGCCTTGAAGGCGCATTAAATCCCCAGGGGATAACACTGGCCAGGAAACTTTAAATAACCTTAATAGGGAGGAAGGAGGCAAATTCTTTAAACAGAAGACAGGGGAAGGCCTGTCCTTTTATCTTTGCACGGTGGCTCCCCGGGCAGGGCTGGCCGCGGGCCGCGGGCCGCGCCGACTCCTCCACCGCAGCAACTCGGACTCGCCTCGCCCCGAAGTGCCTGTCCGCAGGGCCCCGCCTGTGTCGCTGCCTGACCGAGTGACGGGCGGGGACATACACGCTGCGGCCCCCAAGGCGCAGCCGCCCAGCGGCTGCTCTTTTAGGAAACGTGCACTTGTGCTCGCGGAGGCCAGGCCAGAGAGGCGGCGCGGCTCGGGCCAAACGCGTCATGCACAGAGCGCTCGCCTCTGCGCCAGGGCGTGAAATAGGCACAGTCATGCAAGCCTCCCGGGGGAGCGCCAAGGTGAACTGCAGGTGGAGGGACACCAGCAGGCGGCTTTATGCAGCATGGTCTCTCTCTAGTCGCAGTCCATGCAGAGAGCGGCCAAGCTGAACTGCTCATGGCCCTCAAATGCACAACTCGCACCCCGTCCTCTAGCGTAGATGCCTCCAATCTCCTGAGCCTAGTACTCCCTAGCCTTTACCTGGCTTTTTTACTCCTTCCGATCTCAGGTTCATCTGGGCTTCTTCCAGGAAGCCTTCCTGGATCTCCTCAGAGCCGAGGAAGCTATGCCTCTTCTGTATTCCCACAACACACCACAAGACAAGCCACAGCCTCCCTCCTCCCGGCACCTGCACGGATGCTGTGTCCCCTCCCTACCCAGAAAGGAAGCACCTGGGCAACAGCCACGTTCTTCTCACTCACTACGTCCAGCACTTCTTCCATGTCAGGCACTCAGTAGGAACTAACAAACATTTCTTGAAAAGTCGTATAATGATAATTTGAAAATGAAGTAATAACTATGAGCTAGTATGTACTGAGCATCTGTGTGTGTGGCACTGTGCTGTAGTGCTTTACATTAATCAATTAATCCTCACAGCAATCCTATACAGTTGACATGAGAAAACTGACGCACAGACAGCTTATGTAACTACCCCAAGGTTACTTATACTCCCGATAAGTGCACTTATTCTGGGAACTGAAGGAGCACTGGGCCATCCGGCCAATGTCTGGAAGTTTTCCAGTGGAGGGGACTCCTGAGCTGAGTCTGCACTATGACGTGTAAATTTAAAGACTGACTTTTGGTTCTGAAGGTAGAATCAGACCAGGATGTTCCTCTGAATAAGGGAGGTGGGAAGGAGTTTAATGTCTCCTCCTGCCCTTCCTGAGTCAATGGGAAGTAAAGGGAGAATCCCAAGAATGAAGGTGACAGAGTGTCAGCATTCAGGGCAAGGGTGGTCAGGTGCTGTTCGGAAAACCCCGGGTTCTCCCAAGGAAACCACCTTGTCTAAGTCCTTCAGAAGGAACACAGAATCCAGCAACAGGTGCAAAGGCAGAGACCACACATCTCTTAAGGCCCTAGGTTGTCCCTCAGAGATGGCCCCAGGGCCCTGACTTTTACAGGCCTGGTCTGATGACCTCATGGCTCTTTTCCAGGAAAGCCAGGCATTCAGTGTGGCCCAAGTACAATTTACCTAACAGTTCTTTCAAAAAACAATGCTAAAAGCCAATTACATTGTTGCACCTAAACTCAAACTACTGAGTTATGATTACGAGGCATCCATCCAATCTGATGACCATGGATAAAAGTCTTGCTGTAAAGTGACATTTGTTTGACGAGGCCAAGCTTTTAACGTGGATGGTCCTCAGGGGCCTTTACCAATTCAGAGGAGTTAAGAGTTAGCCAGAAAATAAAAACTGGGAAGGAGCTCCCAGGTAGAGGAAACAACATAAGTAAATGCATGGAGGCATAACTAAGGAGTGTATGTGAGAGGGAGGGAGGGAGAAATCATACAGCTCAGCAACCCTGGTGCTCCAAAACCAAGATAGCGAGCAAAGAATAAAATTAAGCATTTTAACATGAAAATAAGTGGAGGGATGCAGTGAGCCTGGAGAAGATCATGTGTGCTCTGGACAGTGAAGAGGAGAAAAACAGAGACTTGTTTGCAAGTAACAGTTGAAAAAGAGGGAAAAAAAAAAACACCAAAATATCCCAGGATGGAGATTAATGAATCCAATAGGGACCCATGAATGTTACAAAGTTTTGACCAAATGGGCCAGCAACAGTACTGAATATGTCTCAGGTGGAAAGCCTAAGAAGTTTCTGAGAATTACAGAGGCCAAGACATAGTCCCTTTTTAGCATCCAGAGCTGCCAACACTCCAACCACAGAATACACCACAAAGCCCCAACTTCAGAACTGGAGAATGTTCAATCTAATTTTGTAATCAATTGTGAGCACATTTTGAGCTAGGTTTGAATCAGAAGAAAAAAGACTGCCTGAGAAAAAATTATAAACAAAATACACAAGTGCTGAAAGAATGTCATAAAATGCCGTAAATAATTCCACAGAGGGGAAAAATATATGTGGCTGGGTCATTAAGTAAAGCTTTGGCCCAAGTCTTTCCGAGCGGATTAGACCTGGGAACATTCTAGGAAGACTTCCTGGAGGAGGTACGGCTTTGAGCTGAGCCTTGAAAAATCTCAGGATTCAGAAATAGAATAGAAAAGGAGGAAATTCCTAAAGAGGGAGGGGGCCTAGCAGAAGCAACAGTGTTTCCAAGCTTGGGGCAACAGTTTTGTGTTCCAGCGGATATAGTGCACAGATTTAAAAGCCTGCGGATCTTGGAGGAGCTGCTCAGCGAGACGGCTTGGCAGCCGCTGAACAGAACTGAAGGCTCGGCCACCGGCTGCCTGTGGATTAAGTGGGCGGACAGAGAGCCAGTGATGGGAGATAAAAGGGAGTGAAGTGGATAATATTTAGAAGCAAACTCAAGGGGAAAAGAACGTCAGCAGCCCGGCTGGCAGGCTGTGGCGCTCACGCCGGCATTCTTGTTTCCTCCCTAGGAAAGCTGCATTACCAGGCGACCTCTTCCTGGCTTTGAGAGACGTCCAAATGGGAACTATTAACAAAGGCACGCTCCCATTTTTATCTCCGTCAGAAAGTGCTTTGCCGGTCAGGTTTTCTCCGCTTGGCCTGGAATTGGAGAGCGGGTTGGGGGAAGATCAGACAACATGTTTGCGGATGAGGCTTCTTGGAATTCTTGAGAGCTGGCCCCTTCCAACTTTAAGATTTTAGAAGTCTGTGTCCACGAGCTGACAATTCTTCAAAGCTTAGAGGCTAGGATTTCATGAAGTGAAGATTCTTCGAGTCCCAAAATGTCTCTGAGCCTAATGTTCTGAGATTTCACCATTCCTAGATTCCTTGAGCCTCAGAGTTTGGATTTATGGTTGGAGATTCTCTGAGCCTAGAAGTCTTCTTGCTGTGAACTTCCAATTCTGAGACTAGAATATCTCATGACATTTTGGTCACCTCCAGCTTTAGGACCTCCCTCTCCTCTGGTGGAGGTGCGTAAGCTATCCTGTGCGCCTGCCTCTGCGTGTGTTTCCCCCTACATTTAGATAATATATTAAATATTAAGACATGAATGAACCAGGTCATGGAGAGTAGATGGACAGAGCTCACCATGCCTGCAAGGGTTCTTCACAAACAGCCATCTGGGCACAGAAATAATCTGAGTGAGCACATGCCCAGGGGTCGCTGCTGGGGGACACCCGGTGATGGACATTTGCTGAGCAGCTCCTTACCAGATGGCTCTGTGGGGGAGACACAGTGGGTGTGGCAGACTGCAGAAGCACAAGGTGAAGGTCGCGCCAGAAGAAGTCTGTTTCTCAGTCCAGGTTCTGGAGGTATATGGTGTAGGTGATGCCAGCCTGTGTTTAATTCCACGATGATGGTGGGGCTCTCCCTCCGTGGATGACTTCCTAGGAGAAAAGGCTTCAGCATGGTCTGAGGTCCTCCAGGGGTGTCTGGGGCCTCAGGGGAGGCTTGCTCCCTCTACTCTAAGGAGGGCACATAGATCTGACAATAGATCTGACAAGGTATAACATTGTGGGTTCCAGGGCTGCCACAGAGGCCCAGAGAGGGCTGGAGGACTCAAGAATGGCCATTCTTGGAGGACAGGAAATTAGAGAATGGTTCTGAAAGGTGGCAGCATACAACCGAAAGGGGAAGAAAGAACAGGGTCTCTATCTGAAGTGTGGAGAACCAGGGCACGGGAGAGACTAATATTCAGGTGCTCTGTGCCTCAGTTTCCATGCTGCAAACAGGGCTAATAATACCCACCTCTCAGGGCATAAAAGCAATGGGGTGCACACTCAGGTAATGAATTCTCGGCAGGCAAAGACACATTTCCAAGTCTCTTCCCAGACTCTTAACTGGCACAACACAGTGAGGTGCTCTGGTTGAATGAGTGAGGAGCAACAGAGGGAGAAGAGTCACAATGAGGGAGAGTAGCTGAGGCTGGGTGGGTGTCCAGCAGCCTGTGCCGTGACAGGCTGGGGCTCTCCTGTCTGAAGCCTGGCAGCAGGATCACCCACTGGAACCAACAGGCTCTGGACAAATAGGTATCAGCAGCAACCGCCAAAGACAAGCCTGCCAGCCCCTCCCAACTACAGATAACTCAGGTTCAAAATTTCAGACTTGGTTGGCCTAAGCTCTCCAAAATATGGGAGACACACATCACAGAAGTCAGTCCTGGGCCAACACTGGAAATCACCTAGCCCAGCGCTCTCATGGGACAAAGGGGGCAACTTAGGCCTAGAGAGGAAAAGGGCTGGCCCAAAGTCACAGGTAAGGTACTAACAGGATCAGGATTAGAACCTGCTTTGAATATGACCTGCCTATGCTGTGGTCCAAATGTATGTGTCCCTCCAAAATTCGTATGTTGAAACCTAACCACCAAGGTGATGATCTGAAGAGGTGGAACTTCTGGGAGTAGATTAGTTCATGAGGTCTCTACACTCACGAATGGGATAAGGGCCCTTACAAAAGAGGCTAGAGGAAGCTTGTTCACCCTTTCCACCATGTAAATACACAGAAGGCATCACCTATGAGAAACAGGCCCTCACCAGACACAAAATCTGCTGGTACCTTGATCTTGAACTTCCCAGCCTCCAGAACTGTGAGCCATAATTTCTGTTGTTTATAAATTACCCACTGTAAGGTATTTTGCTGTAGCAGCCTACATGATAATTTTGACATTTTTTATCCTTATAGGACGGAAAGGAGCTTTCAAAGTTCAGAAGGGGGCTCCTCGCTGTGATTTATACTTTTCTTCATCGTTCATTCCTTCAATGGCACTGCATGGTGGAACGGAATCAGGTATGGTCACATCATGATTTCTGACCATTTGCTCCTTAATTCATTCATGCTCCCAATATTTACTGAGCACTTACTAATACCTGCTGGCCCCGCCAGCGTGTAGACATAGGAGCTCTGACTATAAACCAAGGAGATCTTTATTCAACTGTGCAGGCTTAGCCTATATTGGGGGTGGGGGTGTGTGTATGTCTTCATAGCAGTGGCTTAGAAAGTTGGGGACATATTCCCTGGGAGTAGCTCATGCCCAGAATGTCTTTGAGAACTCCTATTTTAGAATCACCTTGAGATCCAATTTATAAGTCAAGGAGAAAATCAGTTCCAGCACTTTTCAATTCTCTCTCTCTCTTTCTTTTTCGGCAAGAAATGATGATCTACCACCATTCCAACACACACACACACACACACACACACACACAATTCAGCAGAAATGTCATCTAATAAAAACCAGGTCATCTTTCAGACCCTGGGCAAGCAGGGGTTGTGGTAATGGACTCACGTGAGCTTGAACACTGAGTCCACTTGGCCTGTCTGTGTAATCACAGCCAAATGACTTCACCTTTTCAGATCTCAATTTATGGTCTTAAAAATAAATACGATAATAAACCTTGTTGCATCTCTGTGAGGGTTAGAGACAATGTAATTATGAGGTCTAATGCAGCACCCTGAATAGAGACAAAACTCAATAAATGGTATTGTGGTTTCTAAATCCTTAAGTGAGGGACTTGCAGAATTTTACAAACATTTTGCATACCTTTGGCAGGCACACTTCAGTGTTCAGGCGCTACACATATTAGACGGGTAATGCTCGCATGCTTGGTAAAGTACAGAATAGCAGAGTCCTTGTTTTCTCATTATACCTCAGAGAACCATGTAACTTTGAGGTCTCATCCAGTGTCTCTGACTCTGCCATGCAGGGAGTTGAAGGGAAGGACTCAGGTCCCCTAGAGGGAGAAGTAGTGGCAGCCGGTACCAGTCCCTGGAGGCAGCAGGCAGAGCTGATAGAAATCTGCAGGTCTCAAGTTTGTCATAAGATCTGGACTCAAGACTTAGGCATCCTCGGGCCCCCAAGGGCAGGGGCTCACCGCCTCCTAATACTCCAACTTTACTACGTTCAGCAAGGGATGAGGAGTGGATATGGCTGGTGGGAGAAGGGAGTGGCAACTTCCCATGCAGCCTTCCTCTTTCCCTGCCCTGGAGCCAGCCTAGACTGTTTGCCAAGCACAAAACCAACATCCAGGTAGTCGTTTTAACCCATCAACAACCTCCCACAGGTAGTGTCTTCTCATGTCCCCACAAAAACCAGCTCAACTTTGAAAGACTGGTAATTGCTGCCCCACTGGATGGGTGGGCATACCAAGTCTTGCCCAAGATTATATACAAGTCATTGGTTTTAGTGTTGAGGCTGGGACTGACACCTGGAAGCAAGTTTCCTATCTCCAGCCCACTGTGCTGAGCTGTCTACAATACATCAAGAAAACCTTCAGAGACCTGCCTCACTACCAGCCTCACAGCCGAAGGAAATAATATCTCTACAAGTATAAATTTTCCAAGAAAGAAAATGTTAAGCCCTCAAGTCCTAAAGAGGAAAGAGAGACAGAAGAAAGAACTAAGGAATGATTACAGAAGATATCAAATACCTAGACAGGAGGAAGTCTAGAGAAACAGTGTGGGGAAGCTGGGAGAACACATCCTTCATACAGAGTCAGGCTGACTGGCTCTGTTCCTTATTAGCCACGTGACCTTGGGCAAGTCGTTCAACATTTCTGGATGCCCACTTTAGAAAGCCATAGGGTTGTTATGAGAATTCAATGCAATGGAAAAGCGTGTGGAGCCTTCTGCAGGGTGCCTGGCACGTGGAATTGATTAGAATCATCCTATGGAATGTCAGGGCTGCAAGGAGCTTGAACGATGACCTCATCTCAGTGTCTCATTTCACAGACCAAAAAAACAGGGCCCAGAGAGAGGAAGTGACTTGCCCAAGGTCACATAGCGAAGTCATGGTGATGTTGGGTCTCCCACCCTCAGTTTATTTTGAAATCAAAGACCAAAACCTAACAATAGACCTGATCTTCCAAGCTGCGCAAAGGTGGAAGAAGCTTTTTCCGGGGTTCCAAGACTTAAGCTTTCTTTCTCCATTTAACAAGCAAAATCATGGTATTTCTGTCCAGAAAAAATTATAAAAATTTTAAAAACAACATTAATACTAAAATCCCAGATCTTAACAAAAAGACACTCTTTTAAGCCTTATTTTTCCCGCCTGCTTCTCTCACTGCCCCCCCAACCCAAATATTTTGCAATAACAGTAATGCTGCAAGGAAAGAAAAAATAAAAATCTGATGCACTTAACAGATATTTCAGTACACTAATGCATCACAGATGTTCATATCAAACTGTGCACGCGTGCATGCAATTTTACTGAGAAGGCTGTTGCATTTCTGATTTTGAATTTTTGGATCCCTAATGACCTCATCTGCCTAGGCTCCAGAATCCCACCCTTCCCATTTAGTCCAAGGCTGCCCAAGGGGATGGAGGAGAGATTTCATCGCCTCCCTACAAAATGATAACAGGACAAATTGGCATGATTGGACACTCTGGCAGGTGGTGAAGGGTATGGAGATTAGGCAACTAAGAGGAGTTCTGTTTTCTTTTGTTTGGGACTTGCTTTCTGCAGCTCTTTTGAGGAGCTGGACCCAAGAACAATTTTAAGAGTGGGCCCAGGCTGGTGATGGGGTGGGCACATTTTTGAAATAGAGATTGGAGTCTGTTTGATCTTCAAACATGAGCTTTGGAGACTGTCAGCAGGCTCCCTCCTAGCCGATGAATGGCTCTCAGTAACTTTTCCTAAAACATAACCTGACACACACTTGCCAGCAAATGTTTCACCCTACCAAAGCCATCATTTGGTTGAACAGCAGTGTTTCCCGACCCCAAAAAAGATAGTTCTGTTGTTTTAAGAGAGACGGATTAAAGACAGGGGCTGCTTAGCCAGAGTTTATGTATACTCCCTTCAGCCTTTGTCGGATTCCTCTGTGGCTGGTGCAAAGAGAGTGTTGAGAGTGGCGGTGGACACCTCACCTCCCCATCCCAAAAAAGATATCGAGGCCAGACCTAGGCCTCTGAACAGAGAGGCCTCCCACAAACCTGCCTCCGAAATGAGATGGGCGGTGAGCGCCAGGGGTCCCGACACAGATAATTTCAGCTCCCAAGGCTGGCAAGGGAAAAGTCACTTCAGAGGGAGAAAGCGGCTATGTTCAGAGGAATCAGCACTGGGCCAGAGAATACACAGGATTTTCCCCCGTGGAGAAGGAGTCAGGCGTAGTCAGAACCCTGCAGGGCGTGACTAACTGCCCCAATACTCCTGCCACTGGGGCCCTCTGAGTAAGGACTCCACAATTATGGGAGAGCCAGCAGGAGAACCGACAAACCCGCCTTTCATTTGGCCGGCAAATCAATCTGGCTTCTTACCTCCCCAGGGACAATATTGCATTTCCCTTGGAAAAACAAAGGCCAGAGATCTTGGAAAGGGGATCGGTTTCTGCCGCTGTTTCCCTGGTGAAGAGCTTGCAACATCTCTGGAGCAGCAAGTAGGTCTGATTCCAGTGGTAGTTTCTGGTCCAGCCAATTTATGAGGCTGTCTCCTTAATGGACAGCACGTCTCTGAGCCATGCCTCACTCGGGAAATTGACCCAAGCCCCATCTTGGGGCCTCCTTGAAGGAGTCCCCATCCTGGGATTGACAGCCCCGTTCTCAAGGCCAGATGTGAACTCATTGTTCCCAGGGTCTCAGAGTTGAGTTTGGGGCCAGTGAGTAGCAAGTGACCTCTGCCCATGGAGAAAGGGCTTTTAATGACATTTTGCTCTATCAGATCTCTGGCAGCCAGAGACTTTAAACCTCTTAAGCCCCTCCCTTCTCTCCTACTTCTGAGGTTCAGAAATCAGGACAGTCAACCTTTAAGCGAACACGCTTCTCTGAAATTATTAACCTTAAAACTCTCCTGGCTTACTTTCTCCTGGCCTTAGGGAGGCAGTCCGAGGGTCACCTAGAGCTTTGCACAGAACCAGGAAACTGACAGTGCTTAACCTCAAATGGCAAGCGGCACTCTGCTGTCTCCAGGTCCCAGCCAACTCCTTGTTGGCTCAGCCCCGGGAGCTATGCCTTCCTCTTGCTTTCTTGGGCACTGTCCACACACCAGCCTCAATACAGCCTCCAGGGCCTCAGGAAGGCCTGACACAAACCGGAAGCCCCCTCTTTTTGTTTTTGATCACTCTGATGCTTTGAGGGAAATTCTTTCTGCCCAGGCAAGCACAGCAGGTGAGGAGTGTACATCCCCAACATGTAATACTACTGAAATAGAAGCAAACACTCAGACTCCTACCCCAAATTCCAGTATACGCCACTCTCAACTGATACCACCAGAGCAGCCAGGTGCTGCCTCGCTGCCCAGCAGAACCTCTCCTTCCAGAAAAAGGACCTGACTCTGGCTGCCTTCCCCTCCCCCTCGGAGAAGAAAGACAATCAGAGAAGAGGACCCAGGCACCCAGGGCTGTCAGCTCCGGGCTGGGGCACTGCATGCCTACCTGGGAGAAGTTGAGCCCGTTGTTGAGGGGATGGCACTGCTCCTCCACCTGCTCCACAGCCCCTGTGGTCTTCTTCATCTTCTCAGCCTGCTGGGCCAGGTAGAGGTCGAGCACGGGCACGCCGCGGAAGCGCACGTCCCTCTCTGTGAGCGAGTTCACCATGAGCATCACCCAGACGGGCCTCTTGCGCTCCCAGTTGCCCGCGATGGCATTGAATAGGTAGTCAGCATAGAGCCCCTTGCCCCGCTGAGCGGGCGTCATCCAGGAGGGCATCATCAACTTCACGTAGTCCAGGTGGCGCTTCAAGCGCCAGTAAAGCTCGTGGGGCAGCACATCCTGCAGGTTTTCCCCGTGCGGCAGCAGCTGGCAGCTGGCCAGGGCCGAGATGGTGTAGGGGTCTGTCAGGTCCAGTTCAAAGTAGACATGGGCGCTAGCCTGGAAGGCTGCCTTGGAGTTGTCCGGGATGAAGTCCCAGACGCGGGTGTAGGGGACATGGATAGTGCCAAACAGGTAGGCCGGAGGATCACGCCGAATCGTCCACAGGAAGGAGTTCAAGTCCCTCTGCTGCAGGAGTAGAGGAGAGGCAAGGCAGTGAGGCCGAAGGCAACAGAGTAGAGTCAGGGTAGCCCAGAGGCACGTTGCAGAGGGAGGTGGGGATGGGAGGCAGAGACCATACACAGGCCGTGGTAAAGAGCCAGGGCTTTGGAGCCTGAAAGACCCACATTGAAAACCTAGCTTTGCCCTGTCTTAGATGTATGATCTTGAGTGAATCATTTCACTTCCCACAGGCTCAGTTTCCTCATCTGTAAAATGCGGGTGAAAGCAACTACCTCGGGTTGTTGGGAGGATTAAAAGATACAATGTATGTATATTAAGCCCTCAGAGCAGTGCCAGGCACAGAGGAAGTCAGCAATGAAGGGAAACTCTCATGATTAGCGTTCGCTGTGAGTGCCAAGGACTGCCACACCACCTGAGAATATTCATGCTTGGCCAAGTCAAACCATCACCAGTGGTGTTTTCATGTGGAGGGTGGGGAAAGGGGGACCAAGAGTCCTGCTCTGGCAAGAAGGGAGGAAGTCATATAACTTTTAAATCCAACCATTAGAAGATACAAGCCAAGAGCACTTTGAAAGCAGAACACCTATTAAAAATAGCACACCTATTTAAACAGCTACTTCACATTCATCACGGTGAATACACTTTTCTTTTTGGAGGGCAGGTCTGGGGTGTCAGCTACTTTGCTCCACCAGCTGAGACCACAGATGAGAAAGTGCTTTAAAATCTTGCAAGGCCAAGTCAAGTTTCAGAATCTGGTTTGGGAGGAAAGGATTCCATTACAATTAGTCCCAAGAAATGTACATATTCTGGGTACTTTCCAGGCTCCTCCCCTAAAAATGTATACCTGATCTCCAACCCCAGTTGTTGGTCATTTTCTATGACCTAAGCTCCGACTTAGGGGAGTGTGTGTGTGTGTGTGTGTGTGTGTGTGTGTGTGTGTAGGAGCTGAAGAGAGGCATGCAGACAGGGGTCCTTTCTACAGATCCAAGTCAGGGCTAGGCATAAAGGGCATGAGAAGAGGACTCTCATTTCTCTTAGGCAAAGCCATTTTCCATCCAGAAAAATCCCTGGAGTGCCTACTGACCACTTGCAAGCTTTAGACCAACTCATAACACTTTTCTGCCTGATTCTGGCACAAATGAAAAGTATGTGTTGCGATGGGTGGGTTGTAGGAGAACAGTACCTTACTTTACTAACAACCCCAAACTGTTAATCCCAGCGTGTTGGCGATAGACTGAGAGCCCAGCCAGCCAACGAGCTCCCTGTTTGTGCACAAGGCAGGCCGCTGGAGGTGCACCTTGCCCAAGGTCAGCGAATTCCGGGCTAACAGGCAGCATACCTACAGCAGCCAGACCCTACGGTCTCCTGGCCTCCAATTCAGGGTTACTGTCAATGCATTAATTTACACTTAGAGGGAAAGATACTGAAGGAAATAAAGAGGTTCTTTGTTTTGGACGGAAAATTAGGAGAACCAGTAATTACTCGACCCCAAAAAATATTAGGCCAGTATGTCCTGGCATTGCCTTTTCCTCTCCTCTGAAATCTTCCTTCTTTTCACGAAATATGGACGCTTGGGAGAGTAGGTGGTGGGAGCCTGGGCCGCAGAGATGGAGGTGAGAACCAGCAACAGGGAGAAAGTTTGTCTTAGGTCAGAGTGGGAGGGCAGGGAGAGAGAGGGAAGCCTGGGAGGGGGCAGTGTGTGTGAATGGGAGAGCAAAAGGGTTCGACGGAAGTCAAGAGAAGGGCAAAGAATGGTAGAAAAACACAGTCAGAAGCGGGCAGAGAGACCAGAAAGGTAAAGACAGAAAAAATATGAGAAAGGAGAGACAAAAAGGGGCACAGAGAGAGGAGGCGTCCAAGCAGGACCACAAGTCAAGAGGAGAGCACGAGAGCGGCAGCGTGTGGAGAAGGAACCGGAGAGGGAGCGCCCCTTCTCGCTCCTGGCTCGGAGCTGGAGCTGGAGCCGGGGCAGGCAGGAGCGAAGGAAGGGCGCCCCAGGCTGCGCCCGGCGGGTGGAGGTGGAGCGGGTGGGCTAAGGTGGGTGCGGAAGCAGGACCCAAACCTTCGTCCCACGGGACTGGAATACCCAGGCAGGCGGGAGAGTGGCCGGGCAGGCGCTCGCTCACCGATCCGGGCGGCCGGCACTGTCCTCCGTCCGGGGGCTGCGGGCGGGCGCGAGCGGTGGCGAGGAGGGCGGCGAGCAGCGGCCCCGCCAGGGCGGCGTGCATCCTGCCGGGGCCCGCGGGGCGCGGGGGACCCTCCTGGGCTGCGCCCCTCAGCGGGGCGGGGAGCCCCCAGTTGGGCACGGAGTTTCCTCTGGAGCACGGGGCTCCAGCCGCAGGATGCTGGGCGCCCTCTGGGGCGTGGCTGACTGTCCCTGTCGGACCTGGGGGTTTCTCTGGGGCGGGACTCCGTCTGTTGGAAGAGGGGGACCCTCTAGGGCTGGGCCCCTCCCCCGGGCGCTCAACCTCGTTGGCCGAGCCCCCGGGTTCTGAGGGCGTATTGGGGTCCGGGGGCGCGCGGGGTCCCGGAGCTGCGTCGGGGTCCAGGGGCGCGCGGGGTTCCTGGGGCAGAACCGAGAACCCGGGGTGCGCGAGGGTCCCGGGGTTATGCTGGGCACCCGGGGCGCGCAAGGGTCCCAGGGGTGCGCGGCGCTCCAGGAGGCGCGCAGTGGGACAAGTGCGGCGGCGGGCGCGGCAGGGGTGGGGGGCGGCTCTGGGGCGGCCGACTGCCCCCGAGCCCGGCTCAGAGGGGCGGCGGGCGGCCGCGCGGCCGTTGCCCGGGCTCCGCCATGCTGCTCCGCGGCCGGGAGGGAGGGAGAGAGGAGGGCGGGAGAGCGGCGCGGAGCCGGGCCGGGCGGGGGGCTGGGGCCGCTGGGGCGGGGGAGGGGAGGACCTGGCGAGGGGGCGGAGGGGGCGGGGGGGCGGGGGGCCGGGGCCGGGCCGGGCGGCAGGGAGTCGGGGCTAGCTCCGCGCCCGGGCGCGGCGAGGCGGGGTCTGATGGGCATGGCAGGCGCTCGCTCGCTCCCTCGTTCGCTCCCTCACACACGCGCGGAGGGAGACGAAGCCCGCAGCAGCCACTTCCCAACTTTCCAAACTTCCCAGCGCGACTTTTTCCTCCCCTCCCCTGCCCGCGCCTCCGCCTCTCCCCGCCATCCCTCCTCCCCTTCGCCAGGCGCGACCGGGCCGCAGCTTCCCGGTGCGGCCGCCAGAGGGCGCCCGGGCTAAGGACCGGCTCGGCCAACCTCCGCGGGCTCGGCGGCGGACGCGGACTGGGTGGCAGCGACAGATTTGGGGACCAGCCTCGCCCAACGCATCCGTCCCACAGATCCTGGCAGGAGCGAACAGCGAGAGGGGCAGGAGTTGGACTGGGGAGGTAGCAATCATACAAAATTCAGAAAGCTGCTGTGTGCAGCCTTATGTCACGCGTAGCTCTGGGATTCGCTTGGTAGGTGCTCTGCAAACATCAACTGAAAACGAAAAGAAAATTAAAGAAAGCCTTAAAATTCCTTGGAATCTTCCATTTAAGTAATCCCCTCTTATCTATGTCCTTGGACCCACGCAGGATCCCTGTGTCTGTCTCTGGAAGAGTGAGGATTGATATCCCAGTTTCTTAGACCACAAGACTTGAAAGACCCCTTAAACCAATCTACTCGTCCTCAAGAGGCAAATGAGACTTAGAGAAGGCCAGGGCACAAGATCTAAGCTTCTGAGCCATTTCCAGCAAATGAAGAAAGGGAGGCACAGGCACCCCTGCTTGGTTCTGTTAAAGGAGAGTTTGTCGTCTCTTCCTATCCTGACGACAAAGATTGACGGATGAATTAGGTCATACTGTCAGGAGTCCACAGCCTAGAGAAGGAGACAGACAGGGACAGATATGCAAAGAAGCCATTAAAATACAGATGATGAGGGCCAGGAGAGAGAGAAGCACAAGGAAATGGGAGCAGAGAGGAGGAGCTCCTAACACAGCCCCGAGGCCCAGGGAAGACGCCTGGGAGATGGTCTTGAAAAATAAGTCAGAGGTAGCTTAGAGAAGGAGGTGCACACGCCTTCCAAGGGAGGAAGAGCAGGTGCCAAGGCGCAGCAGTGTGAGAGCACACCTGCAGGGGACTGCAAGCAGTTACCCCTGGCTGCGGCAAAAAGCAAGTGGCAGGAGCTGAAGTTGTGTCTTCTGGCCAATCTGGGGAGTCTGTCCGTTCTAGGTATCAGGTGACAGGAAGTCACTGCAAGATTTGACGTTTAAGGTGGCTAGAGTAGATCTGTGCTCATCGGGGGCATGAATTGGAGGGGGCAAGTTGGAGGCAGGGAGACCAGTGAGCAGATAGTCAGTGAGGAGGGAGCCAGAGCCCATGCCTCAGTCTCCTGACCTCCAGCCCAGTGTTCTCCCCGCTTCTCCCTCTCATGCCTGCAGGTACCAGATTGAGCAGGTAGAAAATGACCACACTGGAAGGCTGAGTGAGAAAGACCAAGCAGGGCTGGAGCGTCAGAAAGGTTTTCCAGAGCACAGGATTTGGGTGGTTGGGAGGAACACGGGAAGGAAAGAAGGGGACACCAGAGACTGGCAGGTTTACCCTCATGTGCCACATGAAGTGGCCACTTTTGTAAGTTACAAGTGAATGCATGTTAGCAATTTCATATGGTTCAACTTACTGGGTGTCTGGAGCAATCTCAGCCTCTTAGCTACACACACACTTGGTGACAGACACCGAGCAGGCCACAGTGCCCAGACGGTATGTATGAGAGCACAGGACAGCGCCATGCTTCCCACACACAGAGCTCTGAGACCTGCAGCTCTGACAAGAGATGTCCTTTAAAGAGCCTCCACTTTCCAGAGCTCCAAAGCTCCCTACAAGGTCACCACTCTGCTGGTAGGATGAGGGGAAGTGAGAACTGAATTCCCCTGGAGGGAGGGTCATGGTTCTCATTGGAGAATTAGAAGACACAAGTCACATAGTGGGTAAGAAAGAGCCCGATCAATTTAAAATAATGATGTGTGTAAATATGTGTGTGGATTTTAAAAACCTTCCCCTGTTGTATTGTAAACAAAGTTTCCCTGGTATCTTTTTTCCTAAAATTATAAAAGTTTTGTTGGCTAATTTTCATGAGTGTCAGCTATGACTCCCTCCTCCATGGTACATGTGGTGACTGTGACCAGGGCAGGACAGTTAGCTTCTCTGTGCCTCTTTTTCCCCAACCAGTTTCCTGTCCCCCTCACTTTCTGTGAGTCAATGTGTGCAATAATGTCTTAAGATCTTTACCAGTATTGTTACTGATATTCTTAAAGAGATGCAAGAACAAATAGATTTTTCTATTCCTAGATATATACCCAAGAGAACTGAAGACATTCATCCACACAGAAACTTCTACGTAAAGCCTGATAGCAGCATTATTTATAATAGCCAAAAGGTGGAAACAACCCAAATGTTCATCAACTTATGAATAAATTAACAAAATGTGATATATAAAAATATCATATCATATGCCTTAAATATATACATTTAAAAAACATGTTATAGTCGTATGATGGAATAATATTTGGCCATAAAACAAAATGAAGTACTGATACATGCTATTTCCAGGATAGGATAAATCAATCTTGAAAACATTATACCAAATGAAGCCAGTTGCAAGAGGACATATATTATATTATTCCATTTATATGAAATGTTCAGAATTGACAAATATATAGCAAGGCAGAAAGTAGATTGGTGGTTGCCCAGGGCTAGGAAAAATGGGGGCAATGGTGGGGCCATAGCTGAAGAGTACTGGGTTTCCTTTTGGAGTAATGAAAATATTCTAGAATGGTGATGGTTGCACAACTCTGTGAATATATTTAAATGGGTGGATTATAGGGTATGTGAATTATATCTCCATAAAGCTGTTACCAAATAAATAAATAAGTTTGGGGCCTCAGGAGAGAGTGTTCCTCAAGACTCAAGAGCAAGGGTCTCAGTGTTTTCAAACCATTTTTTTCCTCCCACATTGTGTAGTGTGAGAAACCCTGGATGATGATAGTCCTAAGTCCTGGAGACTTATCCTACTTCTGCTAACATCTCACGAGGTAGCTTTGGGTAATTCACTTGTTCTCTCTGCACCTGAGTAAGAACTGAGGTTCCATGTCATCATTATGAAGAAGTTTGTGGAGCAGGTCACCTTTAGGAGCCTCTATACATAACACTGGAATTCTGAGCCCCTTGGCCACAGCCTGCTTAGAGCCTTTAGGCAGGATGGGGAAGAGCACAGGGCTCAGGAGAAAGTCAGGGGACTCATAGCTTGCCTCCTCTCCCCTGGGCACATCTGGCTCACTTTCCTTTTATTGCATTTTAATTAAGTTGTTCCATCAAATTGGTACCAGGAATTGAAGGCTGTAACAGCTAGGGCAGGAGCAGAAAGCCTTGTAGTGGAACTAAACCAACAAAGTCTGCCTCCTGAGCAGATCCAGGAGCCCAGTGCTGCCAAAGGGCATCTCTCAGGGAGGGAGATGAGGGGCTCCCCTGCTCCAGTCCACCGAAAGGAGGAGCTTTGCTCTGGGCCTGAGGGCTGCCCTCCTGCAAGGCCATTGCCCTGGCCATTGGCCACACTGGCATTTTCAAATGGGCCTGGCCTGGCCTGACTTCCAGCTCTGACTCCTATCCCAGTCCTACTCCTTCCTACCCACCCTCTCCCCCCACTCCCTCACCTGGGTTGGCAGTTAATCGTTGATGATGGAAGGACATGGGGTGTGGGAGGGAAGGACATGGGGCATAGGAGAGAAGGACAGCTGACTTTAGGACCAAGAGATTGGCAGTGCTTAAGACAGTCGAGTGCTGGAAGGAACCAGAAAAAGGGCCAGGCACAGTGGCTCACGCCTGTAATCCCAGCACTTTGAGGGGCCAAGGCAGGCGAAACATGAGGTCAGGAGTTTGAGACCAGCCTGGCCAATATGGTGAAAATCCGTCTCTACTAAAAATACAAAAAATTAGCTGCGCGTACTGGCAGGCACCTGCAATCCCAGCTACTTGGGAGGCTGAGCAGGAGAATCTCTTGAACCCAGGAGGCGTAGGTTGCAGTGAGCCAAGATCATGCCACTGTACTCCAGCCTGGGCGACAGAGAGAGACTCTGTCTCAAAAAAAAAAAAAAAAAAAAAAAA